>NW_027167945.1:1010768-1347690 GCF_040954835.1 Lepisosteus oculatus | reverse complement strand
GCATGATTCCCGGTTTGCCGGCCACCCGGGATGCAGACGCACTCTGGACCTCCTCACCAGGGACTTTTGGTGGCCTTCCATGCGATCTGATGCAGCAGAGTACGTCCGGGCTTGCCCGGTCTGTGCCAGGAGCAAGACTCCGCGCTCTAGGAAGGCTGGCCTCCTTCACCCCCTTCCAATCCCACACCGCCCTTGGTCCCACATAGCTGTTGACTTCATTACGGACCTTCCTAACAGTCAGGGTCATACGGTAATCATGGTGGTCTCCGATCGTTTTTCCAAAGCAGCCCATTTTGTCCCCCTCCCAGCATTGCCCACAGCCCAGGAAATGGCATCTTTGTTTGTACAACAGGTCTTTAGGATACATGGTTTGCCTGATGACGTTGTCTCGGACAGGGGACCGCAATTTATCTCGGCCTTTTGGAAGGCTTTCTGTCAAAATCTAGGGACTCATGTATCTTTGACTTCTGGTTATCATCCTGAAGCCAATGGTCAGGTGGAAAGGACCAATCAAAGCCTCCTGACCTTTTTGAGAGCCTTCACCTCCAGCTCACAGGATGATTGGTCATCACTACTTCCCTGGGCAGAATATGCCCACAATTCTCTTACCTCCTCCTCCACAGGTATCTCTCCCTTCCTTTGTTCTTTAGGTTATCAGCCCACTCTCATCCCTGTCACACCTCCACTCACGGCAGTGCCGTCCGTGCAACAATATATTGCCAAACTGCGAAGGACCTGGAAAATGGCGAGGACAGCTCTTATTAAGTCAACCCAGCGCCACGCCAAATTCGCCAACCGACACCGCAGACCAGCCCCTCGTTTTCGGAAAGGACAGTTTGTTTGGTTATCTACACGGAACCTACCTATACATCAGCCTTCCAAAAAGCTTGGGCCTAGATATATTGGTCCCTTCCGGATTCGTTCCCGGATCACCCCGGTTACCTTCCGTCTTGCTCTCCCCCCTACCCTCAGAATCCACCCCTCATTTCATGTCTCCCTCCTGAAACCTGTTTACCGCTCGCCCCTTGCGGCTCCCCAACATCGCCCGCCACCTCCTCGTCGCATTCAGGGGCGCCCGGCTTATACGGTCCACAAGATCATTGACTCCAGATGGAACCGCGGTACCCTGCAGTATTTTGTCGACTGGGAAGGTTTTGGTGCCGAGGAGAGATCTTGGGTTCCAGAGAAGGATATTTTGGACCCTACACTAATCAGTGACTTTCACAGGGACTATCCTAATCGGCCGTCTCGGGCGTCGGGAGCCGCCCGTGAAGGGGGGGGTACTGTCACGACCACCAGCCAGCGGAGATCAACACGTAAGCGAGCCAATCAGCACCAGCAGCAGATTACTACTAACAAGCGCCGCCGCACGAGTTAACACACCTGCAATTGCTCTACCGTGCGGCACGCCGGGTTATTTATACCATTCGCACCTGATTCCCGTTGCTCGGTATTGGGTTCTCTTCTTGTTGCTCAGCCTAGCGTTCTCACCCCTCTTTTGCCTTCCTGGAATTCTGCCTGCACCTTTTGCCTTCGGACTTCGGATCTCGTCTCGCCCTTTGGATTGTTTGCTATCATTGCCTGTTTTGGATTTGACCCTGAAGCTCTCCTTTCGACTACGATTCTGTCTCACGTTTTGGATTGTTCGCCACCAGTGCCTTTACCGGATTTCGACTTACCTTCGCCTTCGGACTACGGCTCAGCTCCTGGATTTGCTCGGTACGTTTACTTACCTCCCTGCGACTCCTGCATCTGCATCGGATCCTTTTCACCTCTACAGAGCAGCGTTACAGGTGCAGTCTGGATGGAATTGTATGTTCTCCCTTCATTTGTGTGGATTTCTTCCAGGTGCTCCAGTTTCTTCCCACAGTCCAAAGACATACAGTACTAGTAGGTTAAGGTGGAACTACAGTCCCAATTTTGCAGACACAAAATTATTTAATTTCAGTCACAAAATAAAATAATTGACATTATAGAAAAACTTTACAAACTCAAAATTGAGCACAAAATCATGAATTTTGTGAAAGGACTGTAAGTTACGCCATGTTGTAACAAATTCGCATTCAAGTTCCACACAAATTGTGATGTGATGCAGCCCTTCCTGCTCACTAATCACTGTAATGACTAATGCAATGTGATGTAGGAGAGAAAGGGTATAGGTTATGCAGCAAACATTTCACTGCAAAAAACGTTCCATTCCAAGGTTCTTTATGCAGAGTTAACAATGTAGTATTATTTATTGGCAAAAACGTAAAAAAGTTGAGAGCAATATTTCCATTGGATTAAACGAGATGTATTCACAAGCCTGCTCCTTTACAATGTCACAGGGCCACAACAGATTATAGGAAGTTTTGCTGCCTCGTTCTGAATCGCAGAACATGGTAATTCTTTAACCTTGAAATGTAGTCTATTTTGTGATGTAATGATGCAATGTCCCTTTACTGAGAGCCAGCAATCAACGGATGTGTCTGATCGTGAATGGTTTTCCCTGTTGTTTGTTGTATTACTTGGTGTTGCATTTTAAGCTGTGCATGAGGCAGGACCCGGAGGCTGCTGCTTCTGCTGGTGCTTCTGCTGGGATTGAGGAAGAGCTGAGCGCCATGTAAGGCAAAGACACTGCGTTCCACTTTATCAGGTGCCTGGAGTGTAAGAGCTGCAGATAATATTGAGTCACATTAATCCCAACATATTTCAAATATTATGAAAATTAAATAAATTAAATCAAATAACTTTCATTAAAAAAATCAATCACTCTTTACCTTGCTTTTTCAGTTGTTTTTAAGGAAAATTGATGCCGAGAATGTGTGAATACTGCTTTTTGATGGTTCCAAGACCAATGTGACCTGTTCTATTGCCTGCTAATTGTACGTTCCAGGTTGAAAAATTATTTTTAGGAGGTCAAAGTGTATGAATGATAAGAGAAAAACTGAAATAACCACAGCTACGCAAACACCAGTCCACCAAAAAAAAATCATTTAATTAAAATAAGGTAACATTTTTTTTTCATCATCATACGGATGAACTGTGCTAAATGTGTTTCTAAAAAGAAAAAGCAGGACATGAGTCGTGAGCCAAGATCATGACTCTTTTGCTCTTCTTCACATCAGTTTTCATCTGCGAGGAGGAGGAGGAGGGCGGCTCCTGATGTGCTGACACTTGGGGAAGTGCCTCTGTGCCGGCCTGGGGGCAAAGCGCCGGCCGCAGTGAGGGCAGGGCACGTAGTCGGGGTTTGGATTCGCGGGGGGCTGGGGCAGGTTCACAACTTTCCCTCCTTGCGTGATCACCTGCTGCACCTCCCTGGCCTGTTTGATGCTCCGAATGAAATCCTCGTGCTTCTGCCTCCAGTTGTTCTTTCTCAGCTGGGAACAGGAAATGAAACCAATAAAACAGCTTCCAGAAAAAAGTCCAGACTAGCACTGCGTACACAGTCTGGTCACAAACCATTCACAAGGCAAGAAAATATCAATACAGTAATAACGTAGCTTTCTGGGGCTACCTTTCAGGTCATTGGGTAGAGAGTACAATTTACGTAGTTATGGTTTTGTTTCCTGTGAGTGCTATTTGCTTGATATGTAGATTTTTACAACAGAATTCAGAAGTCACTAAGACACATTTATTCTGTCTGGCAAATGTGCCTTTGCGGCAGTTTTTCAGAAGAGTACTTCATAAAACACTTATTTATTGTTTACATTGATTTATAAGCTGAGTCTGACTCTAGGAGAAAAAAAGGGAAGCTTGGAAAGAGTTTAAGGATAGCCCTTACCACGATTGGCGGTTTAACCTTCTTCTTATGGATGTATGTCTCCAGTTCTGTTCCCTTGGCCCTGTGCTTGAAAGAGTCAAAAACCTTCCTCTTTGAATTCTGAAGCTTCTTGCAGATCTTGCTGTGTTTCTCCAGCCTCTCTACAGCAAACGTCCCGTGACACAGTTCACAGGGCACCAGCTGAGGGTTTCCACTCTGGCTATTCTCATATGGAAATTGCTCAGCGGTAGGGCACATCAGACTTGTAGGGGACAAATATCTGTTTTCCACTGACAGAGTTTGTTCATCCAGACATGTGGTGTTATTTCTGAAGTGGCCCTGCGCGGCCTGTGCCGCTGACACGTCGCTTTCAGGGAGCCTTGCTTTCTTGAGATACTTTCTCCTTCCACAGGGGACGTCTTCTAGCCCACGGCTGCAAGGGCTCACTTGACGTCTCTCCTGATGGGAAAGCGCAGAGGGAAAGTGCGATTCTGCGCATCCGCCATCTTCCATTGGAGAACCATAATCAAGGTTGTCTCCTCTGATAGGAAGGGCTTTCCTTGGAGTGAAGGCTTTTTGCTTCTCCATTCTGCAGGTCAGAAGAGGCATGGCCTTAGAGCGGTGGTTGGCCCATGGTCCTCTGGGGCAAAGCTCGCTCTGCCTCGCCTCTATTTTCCCTTCCGGCCACCTCTCTGGAGTCTTCCATCTCTCTCGGAACCATCCTCAGCTCCTCCTGAGCTCTGAAGAGCTTCGCCTGCATCATGGCCTCCTTCTGGCGAATCTCGTCCTTCATCATGGCCTCCTTCCGGCGCATCTCATCCTGCAGGCTGGCCTCCCTCCGGCGATGCTCCTCCTTCAGCACGGCCTCTGCCTCGGCCACTTTTCGTAGCTCCTCTTGCAACTGAAAGTGCTCCTTCCCATTGGCATGAGAAGGGCATTGCCCTGGAGGGGTCGCCACCATGGGGAGGACAGTCCTGTCCTTAGGTTTGCGTACTCTTGAGCCCCTCCTGCCCTGCCTCTCGCAGGGCCTCTCATGACCATCCTGAGGCGGGGTGGGGGCAAACAAGGAATCACTCTGTGCTTCTGGGCGGTCCACAGCCCGAACCTCACCAGGGCCGGAGACTTTCCTGTTACCCATAGGCTTCAGGGGGTAAGACCGATCATACCCCACAATGTTTTTCTCGGGGCCCTGTTGGGCTTGGAAGCGATAGCTGTTCCCCATCTTCTTCTCCGCAGCGTATTTGACATATTGGAAACATTTTCTCATCTTCTGTAGAGCTGCCTCCTGCCGCTGATTGTACATGGCGATCATTTTTTTCTCCTTTTCCTGCATCAGTTTCTCTTGGAAGGTGTCCTTCAGAAGCTGTATCTTGGGAGGCGGGCAGTACGTGGAGATCAGATCCTGTTGCCTTAAGGGCGCGGGTCGATTCGAGTCTGTGTCCTTCGGGAAGGGGGACAGAGCACCAGGCTTAGGACTGGGCTCCATTGGCAAATGAGATATGAGCTTTGTTTCCCAGGTATCTGGAAAAGGCAAAAATGGCAAATAAATGATATCCTGCACAGTCTAGTATGGTCTAATAGAAAAGAATAAAAAAAAACAATTCAGGAAATACACAACTTTTTAATATTAAACCTAATGGTGTTGAATGCTGCATGCTGACTCAGTAGGAGACAGATCCTAAACATAAACATTATAATAAACATTTGTTTCCCAAATAACATTCTCAATGTTCAGAATGCTTAAAGTCATGAGCTTTTTTAAAAATGTTTAACTGAAACCTGGAAATGTGCTATTTCATTTCAAAGCTTGTATTATATCTATGATATAAATGTTTTTTTATATAAAATTAACCCATTATGCAACAGGGGTTTGAGCAAAAGTCACTGTGAATAAGGGAATTTATCAATATTAATTAGCCGTTTCACTACATTATAGATAGCTGAAGGATTATGATACAGTATATCGATTTCGCTACAAATTGACAAGCATATTTGATGACACTTACCAAACAAGTTTTAAACAGCGGAGAAATAGTTCACCACGACGATAGCAATGCAATGTTTGACTGCATCTCCCTATGTGATATATCTGTATTTGGGTATATACAGATCACGTAATTCAGGGAGCACTGTTACGTCAGGTCACCAACCATTATTACGACGCTCATATGTCATAGAGCTCCTTAGGATGTTTGTATAATCTTTATCCAAATTTTCATATGGCCGCAGTTACGGCGTTTATTTTACAGTTAATGTAACAGGGTGTCATTATATTTTTCTGTCTTTATGGTGGCAGACCACTTAAATAAATCTGAGTAGGCGGTTTCTACAAGTGGGTCAGATAAAATATTAAATATACAGTAAAAGCTCACACCTATTCATACCCTTTATGTACTGTATATCTACAATTACGTATACTACGTATACAGTTATCGTATACTATAATACGATAACTACCATTACAAAATGTCTCCCTTTTGACTTGAAGTGGTTCTTTTAAATAAGTAAATTGCAATCACTTAGCCTACATCTGAGCTCCTAATTCATCGCGACGACGGACTGAGACTCCAGTTGGATTTGTGAGAAGTAAAGGGATGTGCCTGTTTTAAAACCGATTCATACGTCTTAAACACATGGACATAGATAGCAGTCTGTGTTATATAATTTATCTTTTTATTTTATTTAAATTTAAGTATCACATACACATTTTCAAAGTAACTGTAACCCTTTTAATTATGATCCCCATCGCTCACAGCTCCGAAGGTGAGACGAGGGCTACTTCAGATGGGATTTCCAATATTTCTCTCTTAGCTTGTATACCGGTGGAAAGGAGAGGGGTCTTAAAACGTGTTGATAGTAAGATTGGGATGTATTTGCAGTCTAGATATAGTTTTTTTAATGTTCGGAGCCGCCACAGATTCATTTTCTTACGACTGCTTTTCTGGATGACAATGACAATGCAAACGATGGTGTTAAGGCGAGGCTGTGCCTTAAGGCTCCTCTGCTTACAATATTCAGCGCGTAAATCGCAAACGAGCGCCTTCCCTTACGATGAAAATGCAGAAAATAAGACCACGAGATTTAAACCTACGGCTTACAAATTTATGCGTAAACACTAAAACCGTATCTTTAGCAAAACTGGCGAGACAATGTGTTTTATCATTTAAAAAAGTACTGGAAAATAATTAAAGGTTATCACGATAAACAGAGGTTACTGATCTACTACTGTACGCTGTGACCAAAAATGAGAGTCCCCCGATCCTCGCAGCCTTCATGCTTTGGTCTTGGCCTGGCCGTTTTTTTTAAGATAATGGGGTCAAGTTAAGAAATTATGCAAGTTTCTAATCAAATCCAAGGGCGCCTCGATCTCCTAAACATCTTTAGAAGGCCGACGGACCACACTGCACGGTCCGGGTCCGTTCCCTGACCCGGTTCTGGATAATGCCAGCTTAAAGTGAAAAATTCTACTGTACATATTATGTTTCTTATTATGGTATATATGTATAATATAGCGCGACCGCTTCACGAAGCTAGAAAGAAAGTTATCCGCCATTTTTATTTTACCTGCAATTGAATTTGCCATTAAAATCATTATTAATACCGCAGCTGCTAAATAACTTACCTAAAAGCGTTCAGATACAAAAGCACTTGAGCTGTAATGTTTGTATACTGTTGGCCCGATGACCTACTTCAAGAAGAATTGTTACATAGACCGCCAAGGACTGTCATCACACTTTACGTCATAAAGCGCTTTAAAACTTTAGACAAGTTCAACACCTCATATTTTGTACTGTTTATCATGGTAAAAGCAACTCAAAGCAATTCTAAAAACGATCGAAAGGTAAAAATACAAGCTTATACGAGCTGTCGTTTTAACATTTATAACATATATTTAAACAAAACATATATCATCTATTTTAATAAAATAGAAAAGTGTTCTTAGTCTTCACTTAAAAGCTGTTAGAAGCTGCCTTTCTGACAAGAGAGTTCTGTGAGTTCCACAGTCTCAGTGCATTAAAGTCAAAACCAGTTGCTTTTTATTTCCTCTTTTACGACAGAGCAAGGAGGGTGTCCACAGACCACTGTGCACCTGCAGACTGATATGGGGGGTAAAAAGTCTAGAAGTTAGTAAATAAGATTTTAACATATGTTCTAAAACACACCGGACACCTGTACAGTGATGCCAACACAGTGATCTGAGCTCCTTCTTTGAGTTAAATCCTAGCATCTGCATTTTTTACAAGTTGTTGCTATGGCAGAGCATGACCAGAGCATAACAGAAACCACCCATTTTCTAACCGCTTCATCCAATTCAGGGTCAGGGGGTCAGGGGGTCGCGGGGCACGGGGGAGCCAGAGCCTCAGAAAGTAATAAGCAGGAGATACCTGGGACTGGATGGTAGTCCAATGCAGGGAAGACACAGACACTCACCAATTATCCCAGAAGCCAATTAACCTACCAGTAGTTCTTTGAACTGTGGGAGGAAGCCGGAGCACCCAAAGCAAACTCATGCAAACATGGGGAGAACATACAAGCTCCATACAGATAGCACCCCAGGTCCAGAAGTGTACCCAGGGCCTCAGCACTGTGAGCTAGCAATGCTAAACGCTGGGCTACTGTGCATGCTAATTTCTAGGCATCAGGTGATCAATCAGGTAGTGTTTCTCAGATAAAAGGACACCAGTTATTTAGTATGAGATTCAAATTGACCTCAGAACAAAATATAACTTATGTTATATAACTTATATAGAACTTACTACAGCATAACTGTCTTATTTGGCTCTTGTAGAAAATATTAACAGCATGCCTATTAAACATACAGTATCTAGCAATCAGCAATCAAAATAAAAACATTTCCAAACATGGAAACTGCCCAGTTAATGAAGCATTTCAAAGACATTAATCTATTCAATAATTACAGTTTTAAGTAGATAACAGATTTATATTCAGATTACGAAAGCATCATAACAACTGCTGCTTGTGTAAGGAATCCATGAATACCACTGTACATGAGAATTCCACACCTATTTGTAATCAATACACAAAATCCTATTGAATTTCAGGTACTTGTTTATTCAGCATTGCTTGACTCCGCGGACTCCTTGTTGTTTCAATATTCTAGCAATAGGACTAATCGCCAATACAGTGCCGTTGTAATCTATTCCTTCTGCCAGCAGAGGACGGTATTCGCACAGCCAGTTCAGGATAAGATACGGTCCTCGCAGTTCACAGTACAACTGGCCAAAGCCGTATTCGGAATATGCTCTCGATAACCTCGTTTAGTTTAAGTACGGCCATATTTCATATCAACCCACAGATGCATTGCATAAACACTAGAATTCTGGTTGTACTTAAATTGACCTTATACGTTTTGGATTATGTTTAACCTTCTTCAATTTCTTCAACCATATTTTGAGATGATTACGTTTACAGAAGCAAATATTATTCAGTGCTTTTTCTTCACTCCTTTAATCAAACCCACATTTCTATAAGGAGGGCCATTGTGAAACTCCCCAAAGTGAGCTGAATTAATCTTTTATTCTTCACACCTGCGAAGTCATTCCTTCATTGTGTAATATGAAGGCCTTTCATTATTCACGTATACTACAACATCTGAAAATAATGGGTCTTGAAATAGTTGAATGAAAGAAAATCCTGAATAACTCCTCCAAATGCGTGTTACACTTTCATCAAGTACACACACTTTGAATGTGATGAACTATAAAAAGTTATTTTAACCATACCCAATGGAGCTCAGGAGTGCGATTGCATACACAATCATGTTTTCAGTGTTTGGACATCAGCCGTACATCAGAACAATCATTTCACTAACACAGCTCCGTGTTGAGTGACTTCCCTCCAAGAACACAAAGTCACTTTCCCGTAGCAATTATTGCATGGACTTTGATTATCTGCCTTCTGCATCAAGCCCTGTATTATATACGGTACAAAGCCAAGCTTTGGGATAGTGCTTTGTTTGGATCCTTGTCTTGATCCTTTTGGATCCCAGGCTGCTCATTTGCAAATGAGTTTTGACATTAATTATAGTGACTATAGCAATGAGGTGGCACTGTGGTTCACAGAGCTGGGGTCCTGGGTTCAATTCCTGGGGTGCAGTCTGGATGGAATTGTATGTTCTCCCTTCATTTGTGTGGATTTCTTCCAGGTGCTCCAGTTTCTTCCCACAGTCCAAAGACATACAGTACTAGTAGGTTAAGGTGGAACTACAGTCCCAATTTTGCAGACACAAAAGTATTTAATTTCAGTCACAAAATAAAATAATTGACATTATAGAAAAACTTTACAAACTCAAAATTGAGCACAAAATCATGAATTTTGTGAAAGGACTGTAAGTTACGCCATGTTGTAACAAATTCGCATTCAAGTTCCACACAAATTGCGATGTGATGCAGCCCTTCCTGCTCACTAATCACTGTAATGACTAATGCAATGTGATGTCGGAGAGAAAGGGTATAGGTTATGCAGCAAACATTTCACTGCAAAAAACGTTCCATTCCAAGGTTCTTTATGCAGAGTTAACAATGTAGTATTATTTATTGGCAAAAACGTAAAAAAGTTGAGAGTTATATTTCCATTGGATTAAACGAGATGTATTCACAAGCCTGCTCCTTTACAATGTCATAGGGCCACAACAGATTATAGGAAGTTTTGCTGCCTCGTTCTGAATCGCAGAACATGGTAATTCTTTAACCTTGAAATGTAGTCTATTTTGTGATGTAATGATGCAATGTCCCTTTACTGAGAGCCAGCAATCAACGGATGTGTCTGATCGTGAATGGTTTTCCCTGTTGTTTGTTGTATTACTTGGTGTTGCATTTTAAGCTGTGCATGAGGCAGGACCCGGAGGCTGCTACTTCTGCTGGTGCTTCTGCTGGGATTGAGGAAGAGCTGAGCGCCATGTAAGGCAAAGACACTGCGTTCCACTTTATCAGGTGCCTGGAGTGTAAGAGCTGCAGATAATATTGAGTCACATTAATCCCAACATATTTCAAATATTATGAAAATTAAATAAATTAAATCAAATAACTTTCATTAAAAAAATCAATCACTCTTTACCTTGCTTTTTCAGTTGTTTTTAAGGAAAATTGATGCCGAGAATGTGTGAATACTGCTTTTTGATGGTTCCAAGACCAATGTGACCTGTTCTATTGCCTGCTAATTGTACGTTCCAGGTTGAAAAATTATTTTTAGGAGGTCAAGGTGTATGAATGATAAGAGAAAAACTGAAATAACCACAGCTACGCAAACACCAGTCCACCAAAAAAAATCATTTAATTAAAATAAGGTAAGATTTTTTTTTCATCATCATACGGATGAACTGTGCTAAATGTGTTTCTAAAAAGAAAAAGCAGGACGTGAGTCGTGAGCCAAGATCATGACTCTTTTGCTCTTCTTCACATCAGTTTTCATCTGCGAGGAGGAGGAGGAGGGCGGCTCCTGATGTGCTGACACTTGGGGAAGTGCCTCTGTGCCGGCCTGGGGGCAAAGCGCCGGCCGCAGTGAGGGCAGGGCACGTAGTCGGGGTTTGGATTCGCGGGGGGCTGGGGCAGGTTCACAACTTTCCCTCCTTGCGTGATCACCTGCTGCACCTCCCTGGCCTGTTTGATGCTCCGAATGAAATCCTCGTGCTTCTGCCTCCAGTTGTTCTTTCTCAGCTGGGAACAGGAAATGAAACCAATAAAACAGCTTCCAGAAAAAGTCCAGACTAGCACTGCGTACACAGTCTGGTCGCAAACCATTCACAAGGCAAGAAAATATCAATACAGTAATAACGTAGCTTTCTGGGGCTACCTTTCAGGTCATTGGGTAGAGAGTACAATTTACGTAGTTATGGTTTTGTTTCCTGTGAGTGCTATTTGCTTGATATGTAGATTTTTACAACAGAATTCAGAAGTCACTAAGACACATTTATTCTGTCTGGCAAATGTGCCTTTGCGGCAGTTTTTCAGAAGAGTACTTCATAAAACACTTATTTATTGTTTACATTGATTTATAAGCTGAGTCTGACTCTAGGAGAAAAAAAGGGAAGCTTGGAAAGAGTTTAAGGATAGCCCTTACCACGATTGGCGGTTTAACCTTCTTCTTATGGATGTATGTCTCCAGTTCTGTTCCCTTGGCCCTGTGCTTGAAAGAGTCAAAAACCTTCCTCTTTGAATTCTGAAGCTTCTTGCAGATCTTGCTGTGTTTCTCCAGCCTCTCTACAGCAAACTTCCCGTGACACAGTTCACAGGGCACCAGCTGAGGGTTTCCACTCTGGCTATTCTCATATGGAAATTGCTCAGCGGTAGGGCACATCAGACTTGTAGGGGACAAATATCTGTTTTCCACTGACAGAGTTTGTTCATCCAGACATGTGGTGTTATTTCTGAAGTGGCCCTGCGCGGCCTGTGCCGCTGACACGTCGCTTTCAGGGAGCCTTGCTTTCTTGAGATACTTTCTCCTTCCACAGGGGACGTCTTCTAGCCCACGGCTGCAAGGGCTCACTTGACGTCTCTCCTGATGGGAAAGCGCAGAGGGAAAGTGCGATTCTGCGCATCCGCCATCTTCCATTGGAGAACCATAATCAAGGTTGTCTCCTCTGATAGGAAGGGCTTTCCTTGGAGTGAAGGCTTTTTGCTTCTCCATTCTGCAGGTCAGAAGAGGCACGGCCTTAGAGCGGTGGTTGGCCCATGGTCCTCTGGGGCAAAGCTCGCTCTGCCTCGCCTCTATTTTCCCTTCCGGCCACCTCTCTGGAGTCTTCCATCTCTCTCGGAACCATCCTCAGCTCCTCCTGAGCTCTGAAGAGCTTCGCCTGCATCATGGCCTCCTTCTGGCGAATCTCGTCCTTCATCATGGCCTCCTTTCGGCGCATCTCATCCTGCAGGCTGGCCTCCCTCCGGCGATGCTCCTCCTTCAGCGCGGCCTCTGCCTCGGCCACTTTTCGTAGCTCCTCTTGCAACTGAAAGTGCTCCTTCCCATTGGCATGAGAAGGGCATTGCCCTGGAGGGGTCGCCACCATGGGGAGGACAGTCCTGTCCTTAGGTTTGCATACTCTTGAGCCCCTCCTGCCCGGCCTCTCGCAGGGCCTCTCATGACCATCCTGAGGCGGGGTGGGGGCAAACAAGGAATCACTCTGTGCGTCCGGGCGGTCCACAGCCCGAACCTCACCAGGGCCGGAGACTTTCCTGTTACCCATAGGCTTCAGGGGGTAAGACCGATCATACCCCACAATGTTCTTCTCGGGGCCCTGTTGGGCTTGGAAGCGATAGCTGTTCCCCATCTTCTTCTCCGCAGCGTATTTGACATATTGGAAACATTTTCTCATCTTCTGTAGAGCTGCCTCCTGCCGCCGATTGTACATGGCGATCATTTTTTTCTCCTTTTCCTGCATCAGTTTCTCTTGGAAGGTGTCCTTCAGAAGCTGTATCTTGGGAGGCGGGCAGTACGTGGAGATCAGATCCTGTTGCCTTAAGGGCGCGGGTCGATTCGAGTCTGTGTCCTTCGGGGAGGGGGACAGAGCACCAGGCTTAGGACTGGGCTCCATTGGCAAATGAGATATGAGCTTTGTTTCCCAGGTATCTGGAAAAGGCAAAAATGGCAAATAAATGATATCCTGCACAGTCTAGTATGGTCTAATAGAAAAGAATAAAAAAAAACAATTCAGGAAATACACAACTTTTTAATATTAAACCTAATGGTGTTGAATGCTGCATGCTGACTCAGTAGGAGACAGATCCTAAACATAAACATTATAATAAACATTTGTTTCCCAAATAACATTCTCAATGTTCAGAATGCTTAAAGTCATGAGCTTTTTTAAAAATGTTTAACTGAAACCTGGAAATGTGCTATTTCATTTCAAAGCTTGTATTATATCTATGATATAAATGTTTTTTTATATAAAATTAACCCATTATGCAACAGGGGTTTGAGCAAAAGTCACTGTGAATAAGGGAATTTATCAATATTAATTAGCCGTTTCACTACATTATAGATAGCTGAAGGATTATGATACAGTATATCGATTTCGCTACAAATTGACAAGCATATTTGATGACACTTACCAAACAAGTTTTAAACAGCGGAGAAATAGTTCACCACGACGATAGCAATGCAATGTTTGACTGCATCTCCCTATGTGATATATCTGTATTTGGGTATATACAGATCACGTAATTCAGGGAGCACTGTTACGTCAGGTCACCAACCATTATTACGACGCTCATATGTCATAGAGCTCCTTAGGATGTTTGTATAATCTTTATCCAAATTTTCATATGGCCGCAGTTACGGCGTTTATTTTACAGTTAATGTAACAGGGTGTCATTATATTTTTCTGTCTTTATGGTGGCAGACCACTTAAATAAATCTGAGTAGGCGGTTTCTACAAGTGGGCCAGATAAAATATTAAATATACAGTAAAAGCTCACACCTATTCATACCCTTTATGTACTGTATATCTACAATTACGTATACTACGTATACAGTTATCGTATACTATAATACGATAACTACCATTACAAAATGTCTCCCTTTTGATTTGAAGTGGTTCTTTTAAATAAGTAAATTGCAATCACTTAGCCTACATTTGAGCTCCTAATTCATCGCGACGACGGACTGAGACTCCAGTCGGATTTGTGAGAAGTAAAGGGGTGTGCCTGTTTTAAAACCGATTCATACGTCTTAAACACATGGACATAGATAGCAGTCTGTGTTATATAATTTATCTTTTTATTTTATTTAAATTTAAGTATCACATACACATTTTCAAAGTAACTGTACCCCTTTTAATTATGATCCCCATCGCTCACAGCTCCGAAGGTGAGACGAGGGCTACTTCAGATGGGATTTCCAATATTTCTCTCTTAGCTTGTATACCGGTGGAAAGGAGAGGGGTCTTAAAACGTGTTGATAGTAAGATTGGGATGTATTTGCAGTCTAGATATAGTTTTTTTAATGTTCGGAGCCGCCACAGATTCATTTTCTTACGACTGCTTTTCTGGATGACAATGACAATGCAAACGATGGTGTTAAGGCGAGGCTGTGCCTTAAGGCTCCTCTGCTTACAATATTCAGCGCGTAAATCGCAAACGAGCGCCTTCCCTTACGATGAAAATGCAGAAAATTAGACCACGAGATTTAAACCTACGGCTTACAAATTTATGCGTAAACACTAAAACCGTATCTTTAGCAAAACTGGCGAGACAATGTGTTTTATCATTTAAAAAAGTACTGGAAAATAATTAAAGGTTATCACGATAAACAGAGGTTACTGATCTACTACTGTACGCTGTGACCAAAAATGAGAGTCCCCCGATCCTCGCAGCCTTCATGCTTTGGTCTTGGCCTGGCCGTTTTTTTTAAGATAATGGGGTCAAGTTAAGAAATTATGCAAGTTTCTAATCAAATCCAAGGGCGCCTCGATCTCCTAAACATCTTTAGAAGGCCGGCGGACCACACTGCACGGTCCGGGTCCGGGCCCTGACCCGGTTCTGGATAATGCCAGCTTAAAGTGAAAAATTCTACTGTACATATTATGTTTCTTATTATGGTATATATGTATAATGTGGCGCGACCGCTTCACGAAGCTAGAAAGAAAGTTATCCGCCATTTTTATTTTACCTGCAATTGAATTTGCCATTAAAATCATTATTAATACCGCAGCTGCTAAATAACTTACCTAAAAGCGTTCAGATACAAAAGCACTTGAGCTGTAATGTTTGTATACTGTTGGCCCGATGACCTACTTCAAGAAGAATTGTTACATAGACCGCCAAGGACTGTCATCACACTTTACGTCATAAAGCGCTTTAAAACTTTAGACAAGTTCAACACCTCATATTTTGTACTGTTTATCATGGTAAAAGCAACTCAAAGCAATTATAAAAATGATCGAAAGGTAAAAATACAAGCTTATACGAGCTGTCGTTTTAACATTTATAACATATATTTAAACAAAACATATATAATCTATTTTAATAAAATAGAAAAGTGTTCTTAGTCTTCACTTAAAAGCTGTTAGAAGCTGCCTTTCTGACAAGAGAGTTCTGTGAGTTCCACAGTCTCAGTGCATTAAAGTCAAAACCAGTTGCTTTTTATTTCCTCTTTTACGACAGAGCAAGGAGGGTGTCCACAGACCACTGTGCACCTGCAGACTGATATGGGGGGTAAAAAGTCTAGAAGTTAGTAAATAAGATTTTAACATATGTTCTAAAACACACCGGACACCTGTACAGTGATGCCAACACAGTGCTCTGAGCTCCTTCTTTGAGTTAAATCCTAGCATCTGCATTTTTTACAAGTTGTTGCTATGGCAGAGCATGACCAGAGCATAACAGAAACCACCCATTTTCTAACCGCTTCATCCAATTCAGGGTCAGGGGGTCAGGGGGTCGCGGGGCACGGGGGAGCCAGAGCCTCAGAAAGTAATAAGCAGGAGATACCTGGGACTGGATGGTAGTCCAATGCAGGGAAGACACAGACACTCACCAATTATCCCAGAAGCCAATTAACCTACCAGTAGTTCTTTGAACTGTGGGAGGAAGCCGGAGCACCCAAAGCAAACTCATGCAAACATGGGGAGAACATACAAGCTCCATACAGATAGCACCCCAGGTCCAGAAGTGTACCCAGGGCCTCAGCACTGTGAGCTAGCAATGCTAAACGCTGGGCTACTGTGCATGCTAATTTCTAGGCATCAGGTGATCAATCAGGTAGTGTTTCTCAGATAAAAGGACACCAGTTATTTAGTATGAGATTCAAATTGACCTCAGAACAAAATATAACTTATGTTATATAACTTACATAGAACTTACTACAGTATAACTGTCTTATTTGGCTCTTGTAGAAAATATTAACAGCATGCCTATTAAACATACAGTATCTAGCAATCAGCAATCAAAATAAAAACATTTCCAAACATGGAAACTGCCCAGTTAATGAAGCATTTCAAAGACATTAATCTATTCAATAATTACAGTTTTAAGTAGATAACAGATTTATATTCAGATTACGAAAGCATCATAACAACTGCTGCTTGTGTAAGGAATCCATGAATACCACTGTACATGAGAATTCCACACCTATTTGTAATCAATACACAAAATCCTATTGAATTTCAGGTACTTGTTTATTCAGCATTGCTTGACTCCGCGGACTCCTTGTTGTTTCAATATTCTAGCAATAGGACTAATCGCCAATACAGTGCCGTTGTAATCTATTCCTTCTGCCAGCAGAGGACGGTATTCGCACAGCCAGTTCAGGATAAGATACGGTCCTCGCAGTTCACAGTACAACTGGCCAAAGCCGTATTCGGAATATGCTCTCGATAACCTCGTTTAGTTTAAGTACGGCCATATTTCATATCAACCCACAGATGCATTGCATAAACACTAGAATTCTGGTTGTACTTAAATTGACCTTATACGTTTTGGATTATGTTTAACCTTCTTCAATTTCTTCAACCATATTTTGAGATGATTACGTTTACAGAAGCAAATATTATTCAGTGCTTTTTCTTCACTCCTTTAATCAAACCCACATTTCTATAAGGAGGGCCATTGTGAAACTCCCCAAAGTGAGCTGAATTAATCTTTCATTCTTCACACCTGCGAAGTCATTCCTTCATTGTGTAATATGAAGGCCTTTCATTATTCACGTATACTACAACATCTGAAAATAATGGGTCTTGAAATAGTTGAATGAAAGAAAATCCTGAATAACTCCTCCAAATGCGTGTTACACTTTCATCAAGTACACACACTTTGAATGTGATGAACTATAAAAAGTTATTTTAACCATACCCAATGGAGCTCAGGAGTGCGATTGCATACACAATCATGTTTTCAGTGTTTGGACATCAGCCGTACATCAGAACAATCATTTCACTAACACAGCTCCGTGTTGAGTGACTTCCCTCCAAGAACACAAAGTCACTTTCCCTTAGCAATTATTGCATGGACTTTGATTATCTGCCTTCTGCATCAAGCCCTGTATTATATACGGTACAAAGCCAAGCTTTGGGATAGTGCTTTGTTTGGATCCTTGTCTTGATCCTTTTGGATCCCAGGCTGCTCATTTGCAAATGAGTTTTGACATTAATTATAGTGACTATAGCAATGAGCTGGCACTGTGGTTCACAGAGCTGGGGTCCTGGGTTCAATTCCTGGGGTGCAGTCTGGATGGAATTGTATGTTCTCCCTTCATTTGTGTGGATTTCTTCCAGGTGCTCCAGTTTCTTCCCACAGTCCAAAGACATACAGTACTAGTAGGTTAAGGTGGAACTACAGTCCCAATTTTGCAGACACAAAATTATTTAATTTCAGTCACAAAATAAAATCATTGACATTATAGAAAAACTTTACAAACTCAAAATTGAGCACAAAATCATGAATTTTGTGAAAGGACTGTAAGTTACGCCATGTTGTAACAAATTCGCATTCAAGTTCCACACAAATTGCGATGTGATGCAGCCCTTCCTGCTCACTAATCACTGTAATGACTAATGCAATGTGATGTAGGAGAGAAAGGGTATAGGTTATGCAGCAAACATTTCACTGCAAAAAACGTTCCATTCCAAGGTTCTTTATGCAGAGTTAACAATGTAGTATTATTTATTGGCAAAAACGTAAAAAAGTTGAGAGTTATATTTCCATTGGATTAAACGAGATGTATTCACAAGCCTGCTCCTTTACAATGTCATAGGGCCACAACAGATTATAGGAAGTTTTGCTGCCTCGTTCTGAATCGCAGAACATGGTAATTCTTTAACCTTGAAATGTAGTCTATTTTGTGATGTAATGATGCAATGTCCCTTTACTGAGAGCCAGCAATCAACGGATGTGTCTGATCGTGAATGGTTTTCCCTGTTGTTTGTTGTATTACTTGGTGTTGCATTTTAAGCTGTGCATGAGGCCATGTAAGGCAAAGACACTGCGTTCCACTTTATCAGGTGCCTGGAGTGTAAGAGCTGCAGATAATATTGAGTCACATTAATCCCAACATATTTCAAATATTATGAAAATTAAATAAATTAAATCAAATAACTTTCATTAAAAAAATCAATCACTCTTTACCTTGCTTTTTCAGTTGTTTTTAAGGAAAATTGATGCCGAGAATGTGTGAATACTGCTTTTTGATGGTTCCAAGACCAATGTGACCTGTTCTATTGCCTGCTAATTGTACGTTCCAGGTTGAAAAATTATTTTTAGGAGGTCAAGGTGTATGAATGATAAGAGAAAAACTGAAATAACCACAGCTACGCAAACACCAGTCCACCAAAAAAAAATCATTTAATTAAAATAAGGTAACATTTTTTTTTCATCATCATACGGATGAACTGTGCTAAATGTGTTTCTAAAAAGAAAAAGCAGGACGTGAGTCGTGAGCCAAGATCATGACTCTTTTGCTCTTCTTCACATCAGTTTTCATCTGCGAGGAGGAGGAGGAGGGCGGCTCCTGATGTGCTGACACTTGGGGAAGTGCCTCTGTGCCGGCCTGGGGGCAAAGCGCCGGCCGCAGTGAGGGCAGGGCACGTAGTCGGGGTTTGGATTCGCGGGGGGCTGGGGCAGGTTCACAACTTTCCCTCCTTGCGTGATCACCTGCTGCACCTCCCTGGCCTGTTTGATGCTCCGAATGAAATCCTCGTGCTTCTGCCTCCAGTTGTTCTTTCTCAGCTGGGAACAGGAAATGAAACCAATAAAACAGCTTCCAGAAAAAGTCCAGACTAGCACTGCGTACACAGTCTGGTCGCAAACCATTCACAAGGCAAGAAAATATCAATACAGTAATAACGTAGCTTTCTGGGGCTACCTTTCAGGTCATTGGGTAGAGAGTACAATTTACGTAGTTATGGTTTTGTTTCCTGTGAGTGCTATTTGCTTGATATGTAGATTTTTACAACAGAATTCAGAAGTCACTAAGACACATTTATTCTGTCTGGCAAATGTGCCTTTGCGGCAGTTTTTCAGAAGAGTACTTCATAAAACACTTATTTATTGTTTACATTGATTTATAAGCTGAGTCTGACTCTAGGAGAAAAAAAGGGAAGCTTGGAAAGAGTTTAAGGATAGCCCTTACCACGATTGGCGGTTTAACCTTCTTCTTATGGATGTATGTCTCCAGTTCTGTTCCCTTGGCCCTGTGCTTGAAAGAGTCAAAAACCTTCCTCTTTGAATTCTGAAGCTTCTTGCAGATCTTGCTGTGTTTCTCCAGCCTCTCTACAGCAAACTTCCCGTGACACAGTTCACAGGGCACCAGCTGAGGGTTTCCACTCTGGCTATTCTCATATGGAAATTGCTCAGCGGTAGGGCACATCAGACTTGTAGGGGACAAATATCTGTTTTCCACTGACAGAGTTTGTTCATCCAGACATGTGGTGTTATTTCTGAAGTGGCCCTGCGCGGCCTGTGCCGCTGACACGTCGCTTTCAGGGAGCCTTGCTTTCTTGAGATACTTTCTCCTTCCACAGGGGACGTCTTCTAGCCCACGGCTGCAAGGGCTCACTTGACGTCTCTCCTGATGGGAAAGCGCAGAGGGAAAGTGCGATTCTGCGCATCCGCCATCTTCCATTGGAGAACCATAATCAAGGTTGTCTCCTCTGATAGGAAGGGCTTTCCTTGGAGTGAAGGCTTTTTGCTTCTCCATTCTGAAGGTCAGAAGAGGCACGGCCTTAGAGCGGTGGTTGGCCCATGGTCCTCTGGGGCAAAGCTCGCTCTGCCTCGCCTCTATTTTCCCTTCCGGCCACCTCTCTGGAGTCTTCCATCTCTCTCGGAACCATCCTCAGCTCCTCCTGAGCTCTGAAGAGCTTCGCCTGCATCATGGCCTCCTTCTGAAGAATCTCGTCCTTCATCATGGCCTCCTTCCGGCGCATCTCATCCTGCAGGCTGGCCTCCCTCCGGCGATGCTCCTCCTTCAGCGCGGCCTCTGCCTCGGCCACTTTTCGTAGCTCCTCTTGCAACTGAAAGTGCTCCTTCCCATTGGCACGAGAAGGGCATTGCCCTGGAGGGGTCGCCACCATGGGGAGGACAGTCCTGTCCTTAGGTTTGCGTACTCTTGAGCCCCTCCTGCCCGGCCTCTCGCAGGGCCTCTCATGACCATCCTGAGGCGGGGTGGGGGCAAACAAGGAATCACTCTGTGCGTCCGGGCGGTCCACAGCCCGAACCTCACCAGGGCCGGAGACTTTCCTGTTACCCATAGGCTTCAGGGGGTAAGACCGATCATACCCCACAATGTTCTTCTCGGGGCCCTGTTGGGCTTGGAAGCGATAGCTGTCCCCCATCTTCTTCTCCGCAGCGTATTTGACATATTGGAAACATTTTCTCATCTTCTGTAGAGCTGCCTCCTGCCGCCGATTGTACATGGCGATCATTTTTTTCTCCTTTTCCTGCATCAGTTTCTCTTGGAAGGTGTCCTTCAGAAGCTGTATCTTGGGAGGCGGGCAGTACGTGGAGATCAGATCCTGTTGCCTTAAGGGCGCGGGTCGATTCGAGTCTGTGTCCTTCGGGGAGGGGGACAGAGCACCAGGCTTAGGACTGGGCTCCATTGGCAAATGAGATATGAGCTTTGTTTCCCAGGTATCTGGAAAAGGCAAAAATGGCAAATAAATGATATCCTGCACAGTCTAGTATGGTCTAATAGAAAAGAATAAAAAAAAACAATTCAGGAAATACACAACTTTTTAATATTAAACCTAATGGTGTTGAATGCTGCATGCTGACTCAGTAGGAGACAGATCCTAAACATAAACATTATAATAAACATTTGTTTCCCAAATAACATTCTCAATGTTCAGAATGCTTAAAGTCATGAGCTTTTTTAAAAATGTTTAACTGAAACCTGGAAATGTGCTATTTCATTTCAAAGCTTGTATTATATCTATGATATAAATGTTTTTTTATATAAAATTAACCCATTATGCAACAGGGGTTTGAGCAAAAGTCACTGTGAATAAGGGAATTGATCAATATTAATTAGCCGTTTCACTACATTATAGATAGCTGAAGGATTATGATACAGTATATCGATTTCGCTACAAATTGACAAGCATATTTGATGACACTTACCAAACAAGTTTTAAACAGCGGAGAAATAGTTCACCACGACGATAGCAATGCAATGTTTGACTGCATCTCCCTATGTGATATATCTGTATTTGGGTATATACAGATCACGTAATTCAGGGAGCACTGTTACGTCAGGTCACCAACCATTATTACGACGCTCATATGTCATAGAGCTCCTTAGGATGTTTGTATAATCTTTATCCAAATTTTCATATGGCCGCAGTTACGGCGTTTATTTTACAGTTAATGTTACAGGGTGTCATTATATTTTTCTGTCTTTATGGTGGCAGACCACTTAAATAAATCTGAGTAGGCGGTTTCTACAAGTGGGTCAGATAAAATATTAAATATACAGTAAAAGCTCACACCTATTCATACCCTTTATGTACTGTATATCTACAATTACGTATACTACGTATACAGTTATCGTATACTATAATACGATAACTACCATTACAAAATGTCTCCCTTTTGATTTGAAGTGGTTCTTTTAAATAAGTAAATTGCAATCACTTAGCCTACATCTGAGCTCCTAATTCATCGCGACGACGGACTGAGACTCCAGTCGGATTTGTGAGAAGGGGTGTGCCTGTTTTAAAACCGATTCATACGTCTTAAACACATGGACATAGATAGCAGTCTGTGTTATATAATTTATCTTTTTATTTTATTTAAATTTAAGTATCACATACACATTTTCAAAGTAACTGTACCCCTTTTAATTATGATCCCCATCGCTCACAGCTCCGAAGGTGAGACGAGGGCTACTTCAGATGGGATTTCCAATATTTCTCTCTTAGCTTGTATACCGGTGGAAAGGAGAGGGGTCTTAAAACGTGTTGATAGTAAGATTGGGATGTATTTGCAGTCTAGATATAGTTTTTTTAATGTTCGGAGCCGCCACAGATTCATTTTCTTACGACTGCTTTTCTGGATGACAATGACAATGCAAACGATGGTGTTAAGGCGAGGCTGTGCCTTAAGGCTCCTCTGCTTACAATATTCAGCGCGGAAATCGCAAACGAGCGCCTTCCCTTACGATGAAAATGCAGAAAATTAGACCACGAGATTTAAACCTACGGCTTACAAATTTATGCGTAAACACTAAAACCGTATCTTTAGCAAAACTGGCGAGACAGTGTGTTTTATCATTTAAAAAAGTACTGGAAAATAATTAAAGGTTATCACGATAAACAGAGGTTACTGATCTACTACTGTACGCTGTGACCAAAAATGAGAGTCCCCCGATCCTCGCAGCCTTCATGCTTTGGTCTTGGCCTGGCCGTTTTTTTTAAGATAATGGGGTCAAGTTAAGAAATTATGCAAGTTTCTAATCAAATCCAAGGGCGCCTCGATCTCCTAAACATCTTTAGAAGGCCGGCGGACCACACTGCACGGTCCGGGTCCGGGCCCTGACCCGGTTCTGGATAATGCCAGCTTAAAGTGAAAAATTCTACTGTACATATTATGTTTCTTATTATGGTATATATGTATAATATAGCGCGACCGCTTCACGAAGCTAGAAAGAAAGTTATCCGCCATTTTTATTTTACCTGCAATTGAATTTGCCATTAAAATCATTATTAATACCGCAGCTGCTAAATAACTTACCTAAAAGCGTTCAGATACAAAAGCACTTGAGCTGTAATGTTTGTATACTGTTGGCCCGATGACCTACTTCAAGAAGAATTGTTACATAGACCGCCAAGGACTGTCATCACACTTTACGTCATAAAGCGCTTTAAAACTTTAGACAAGTTCAACACCTCATATTTTGTACTGTTTATCATGGTAAAAGCAACTCAAAGCAATTCTAAAAATGATCGAAAGGTAAAAATACAAGCTTATACGAGCTGTCGTTTTAACATTTATAACATATATTTAAACAAAACATATATAATCTATTTTAATAAAATAGAAAAGTGTTCTTAGTCTTCACTTAAAAGCTGTTAGAAGCTGCCTTTCTGACAAGAGAGTTCTGTGAGTTCCACAGTCTCAGTGCATTAAAGTCAAAACCAGTTGCTTTTTATTTCCTCTTTTACGACAGAGCAAGGAGGGTGTCCACAGACCACTGTGCACCTGCAGACTGATATGGGGGGTAAAAAGTCTAGAAGTTAGTAAATAAGATTTTAGCACATGTTCTAAAACAAACCGGACACCTGTACAGTGATGCCAACACAGTGCTCTGAGCTCCTTCTTTGAGTTAAATCCTAGCATCTGCATTTTTTACAAGTTGTTGCTATGGCAGAGCATGACCAGAGCATAACAGAAACCACCCATTTTCTAACCGCTTCATCCAATTCAGGGTCAGGGGGTCAGGGGGTCGCGGGGCACGGGGGAGCCAGAGCCTCAGAAAGTAATAAGCAGGAGATACCTGGGACTGGATGGTAGTCCAATGCAGGGAAGACACAGACACTCACCAATTATCCCAGAAGCCAATTAACCTACCAGTAGTTCTTTGAACTGTGGGAGGAAGCCGGAGCACCCAAAGCAAACTCATGCAAACATGGGGAGAACATACAAGCTCCATACAGATAGCACCCCAGGTCCAGAAGTGTACCCAGGGCCTCAGCACTGTGAGCTAGCAATGCTAAACGCTGGGCTACTGTGCATGCTAATTTCTAGGCATCAGGTGATCAATCAGGTAGTGTTTCTCAGATAAAAGGACACCAGTTATTTAGTATGAGATTCAAATTGACCTCAGAACAAAATATAACTTATGTTATATAACTTACATAGAACTTACTACAGCATAACTGTCTTATTTGGCTCTTGTAGAAAATATTAACAGCATGCCTATTAAACATACAGTATCTAGCAATCAGCAATCAAAATAAAAACATTTCCAAACATGGAAACTGCCCAGTTAATGAAGCATTTCAAAGACATTAATCTATTCAATAATTACAGTTTTAAGTAGATAACAGATTTATATTCAGATTACGAAAGCATCATAACAACTGCTGCTTGTGTAAGGAATCCATGAATACCACTGTACATGAGAATTCCACACCTATTTGTAATCAATACACAAAATCCTATTGAATTTCAGGTACTTGTTTATTCAGCATTGCTTGACTCCGCGGACTCCTTGTTGTTTCAATATTCTAGCAATAGGACTAATCGCCAATACAGTGCCGTTGTAATCTATTCCTTCTGCCAGCAGAGGACGGTATTCGCACAGCCAGTTCAGGATAAGATACGGTCCTCGCAGTTCACAGTACAACTGGCCAAAGCCGTATTCGGAATATGCTCTCGATAACCTCGTTTAGTTTAAGTACGGCCATATTTCATATCAACCCACAGATGCATTGCATAAACACTAGAATTCTGGTTGTACTTAAATTGACCTTATACGTTTTGGATTATGTTTAACCTTCTTCAATTTCTTCAACCATATTTTGAGATGATTACGTTTACAGAAGCAAATATTATTCAGTGCTTTTTCTTCACTCTTTTAATCAAACCCACATTTCTATAAGGAGGGCCATTGTGAAACTCCCCAAAGTGAGCTGAATTAATCTTTTATTCTTCACACCTGCGAAGTCATTCCTACATTGTGTAATATGAAGGCCTTTCATTATTCACGTATACTACAACATCTGAAAATAATGGGTCTTGAAATAGTTGAATGAAAGAAAATCCTGAATAACTCCTCCAAATGCGTGTTACACTTTCATCAAGTACACACACTTTGAATGTGATGAACTATAAAAAGTTATTTTAACCATACCCAATGGAGCTCAGGAGTGCGATTGCATACACAATCATGTTTTCAGTGTTTGGACATCAGCCGTACATCAGAACAATCATTTCACTAACACAGCTCCATGTTGAGTGACTTCCCTCCAAGAACACAAAGTCACTTTCCCTTAGCAATTATTGCATGGACTTTGATTATCTGCCTTCTGCATCAAGCCCTGTATTATATACGGTACAAAGCCAAGCTTTGGGATAGTGCTTTGTTTGGATCCTTGTCTTGATCCTTTTGGATCCCAGGCTGCTCATTTGCAAATGAGTTTTGACATTAATTATAGTGACTATAGCAATGAGCTGGCACTGTGGTTCACAGAGCTGGGGTCCTGGGTTCAATTCCTGGGGTGCAGTCTGGATGGAATTGTATGTTCTCCCTTCATTTGTGTGGATTTCTTCCAGGTGCTCCAGTTTCTTCCCACAGTCCAAAGACATACAGTACTAGTAGGTTAAGGTGGAACTACAGTCCCAATTTTGCAGACACAAAATTATTTAATTTCAGTCACAAAATAAAATCATTGACATTATAGAAAAACTTTACAAACTCAAAATTGAGCACAAAATCATGAATTTTGTGAAAGGACTGTAAGTTACGCCATGTTGTAACAAATTCGCATTCAAGTTCCACACAAATTGCGATGTGATGCAGCCCTTCCTGCTCACTAATCACTGTAATGACTAATGCAATGTGATGTAGGAGAGAAAGGGTATAGGTTATGCAGCAAACATTTCACTGCAAAAAACGTTCCATTCCAAGGTTCTTTATGCAGAGTTAACAATGTAGTGTTATTTATTGGCAAAAACGTAAAAAAGTTGAGAGTTATATTTCCATTGGATTAAACGAGATGTATTCACAAGCCTGCTCCTTTACAATGTCATAGGGCCACAACAGATTATAGGAAGTTTTGCTGCCTCGTTCTGAATCGCAGAACATGGTAATTCTTTAACCTTGAAATGTAGTCTATTTTGTGATGTAATGATGCAATGTCCCTTTACTGAGAGCCAGCAATCAACGGATGTGTCTGATCGTGAATGGTTTTCCCTGTTGTTTGTTGTATTACTTGGTGTTGCATTTTAAGCTGTGCATGAGGCAGGACCCGGAGGCTGCTGCTTCTGCTGGTGCTTCTGCTGGGATTGAGGAAGAGCTGAGCGCCATGTAAGGCAAAGACACTGCGTTCCACTTTATCAGGTGCCTGGAGTGTAAGAGCTGCAGATAATATTGAGTCACATTAATCCCAACATATTTCAAATATTATGAAAATTAAATAAATTAAATCAAATAACTTTCATTAAAAAAATCAATCACTCTTTACCTTGCTTTTTCAGTTGTTTTTAAGGAAAATTGATGCCGAGAATGTGTGAATACTGCTTTTTGATGGTTCCAAGACCAATGTGACCTGTTCTATTGCCTGCTAATTGTACGTTCCAGGTTGAAAAATTATTTTTAGGAGGTCAAGGTGTATGAATGATAAGAGAAAAACTGAAATAACCACAGCTACGCAAACACCAGTCCACCAAAAAAAAATCATTTAATTAAAATAAGGTAACATTTTTTTTTCATCATCATACGGATGAACTGTGCTAAATGTGTTTCTAAAAAGAAAAAGCAGGACGTGAGTCGTGAGCCAAGATCATGACTCTTTTGCTCTTCTTCACATCAGTTTTCATCTGCGAGGAGGAGGAGGAGGGCGGCTCCTGATGTGCTGACACTTGGGGAAGTGCCTCTGTGCCGGCCTGGGGGCAAAGCGCCGGCCGCAGTGAGGGCAGGGCACGTAGTCGGGGTTTGGATTCGCGGGGGGCTGGGGCAGGTTCACAACTTTCCCTCCTTGCGTGATCACCTGCTGCACCTCCCTGGCCTGTTTGATGCTCCGAATGAAATCCTCGTGCTTCTGCCTCCAGTTGTTCTTTCTCAGCTGGGAACAGGAAATGAAACCAATAAAACAGCTTCCAGAAAAAGTCCAGACTAGCACTGCGTACACAGTCTGGTCGCAAACCATTCACAAGGCAAGAAAATATCAATACAGTAATAACGTAGCTTTCTGGGGCTACCTTTCAGGTCATTGGGTAGAGAGTACAATTTACGTAGTTATGGTTTTGTTTCCTGTGAGTGCTATTTGCTTGATATGTAGATTTTTACAACAGAATTCAGAAGTCACTAAGACACATTTATTCTGTCTGGCAAATGTGCCTTTGCGGCAGTTTTTCAGAAGAGTACTTCATAAAACACTTATTTATTGTTTACATTGATTTATAAGCTGAGTCTGACTCTAGGAGAAAAAAAGGGAAGCTTGGAAAGAGTTTAAGGATAGCCCTTACCACGATTGGCGGTTTAACCTTCTTCTTATGGATGTATGTCTCCAGTTCTGTTCCCTTGGCCCTGTGCTTGAAAGAGTCAAAAACCTTCCTCTTTGAATTCTGAAGCTTCTTGCAGATCTTGCTGTGTTTCTCCAGCCTCTCTACAGCAAACTTCCCGTGACACAGTTCACAGGGCACCAGCTGAGGGTTTCCACTCTGGCTATTCTCATATGGAAATTGCTCAGCGGTAGGGCACATCAGACTTGTAGGGGACAAATATCTGTTTTCCACTGACAGAGTTTGTTCATCCAGACATGTGGTGTTATTTCTGAAGTGGCCCTGCGCGGCCTGTGCCGCTGACAAGTCGCTTTCAGGGAGCCTTGCTTTCTTGAGATACTTTCTCCTTCCACAGGGGACGTCTTCTAGCCCACGGCTGCAAGGGCTCACTTGACGTCTCTCCTGATGGGAAAGTGCAGAGGGAAAGTGCGATTCTGCGCATCCGCCATCTTCCATTGGAAAACCATAATCAAGGTTGTCTCCTCTGATAGGAAGGGCTTTCCTTGGAGTGAAGGCTTTTTGCTTCTCCATTCTGCAGGTCAGAAGAGGCACGGCCTTAGAGCGGTGGTTGGCCCATGGTCCTCTGGGGCAAAGCTCGCTCTGCCTCGCCTCTATTTTCCCTTCCGGCCACCTCTCTGGAGTCTTCCATCTCTCTCGGAACCATCCTCAGCTCCTCCTGAGCTCTGAAGAGCTTCGCCTGCATCATGGCCTCCTTCTGGCGAATCTCGTCCTTCATCATGGCCTCCTTCCGGCGCATCTCATCCTGCAGGCTGGCCTCCCTCCGGCG
This sequence comes from Lepisosteus oculatus, assembly GCF_040954835.1. Classification (NCBI taxonomy): domain Eukaryota; kingdom Metazoa; phylum Chordata; class Actinopteri; order Semionotiformes; family Lepisosteidae; genus Lepisosteus; species Lepisosteus oculatus. The sequence continues at coordinate 1,318,994 of NW_027167945.1, read as the reverse complement.
ATGCTCCTCCTTCAGCGCGGCCTCTGCCTCGGCCACTTTTCGTAGCTCCTCTTGCAACTGAAAGTGCTCCTTCCCATTGGCATGAGAAGGGCATTGCCCTGGAGGGGTCGCCACCATGGGGAGGACAGTCCTGTCCTTAGGTTTGCGTACTCTTGAGCCCCTCCTGCCCGGCCTCTCGCAGGGCCTCTCATGACCATCCTGAGGCGGGGTGGGGGCAAACAAGGAATCACTCTGTGCGTCCGGGCGGTCCACAGCCCGAACCTCACCAGGGCCGGAGACTTTCCTGTTACCCATAGGCTTCAGGGGGTAAGACCGATCATACCCCACAATGTTCTTCTCGGGGCCCTGTTGGGCTTGGAAGCGATAGCTGTTCCCCATCTTCTTCTCCGCAGCGTATTTGACATATTGGAAACATTTTCTCATCTTCTGTAGAGCTGCCTCCTGCCGCCGATTGTACATGGCGATCATTTTTTTCTCCTTTTCCTGCATCAGTTTCTCTTGGAAGGTGTCCTTCAGAAGCTGTATCTTGGGAGGCGGGCAGTACGTGGAGATCAGATCCTGTTGCCTTAAGGGCGCGGGTCGATTCGAGTCTGTGTCCTTCGGGGAGGGGGACAGAGCACCAGGCTTAGGACTGGGCTCCATTGGCAAATGAGATATGAGCTTTGTTTCCCAGGTATCTGGAAAAGGCAAAAATGGCAAATAAATGATATCCTGCACAGTCTAGTATGGTCTAATAGAAAAGAATAAAAAAAAACAATTCAGGAAATACACAACTTTTTAATATTAAACCTAATGGTGTTGAATGCTGCATGCTGACTCAGTAGGAGACAGATCCTAAACATAAACATTATAATAAACATTTGTTTCCCAAATAACATTCTCAATGTTCAGAATGCTTAAAGTCATGAGCTTTTTTAAAAATGTTTAACTGAAACCTGGAAATGTGCTATTTCATTTCAAAGCTTGTATTATATCTATGATATAAATGTTTTTTTATATAAAATTAACCCATTATGCAACAGGGGTTTGAGCAAAAGTCACTGTGAATAAGGGAATTTATCAATATTAATTAGCCGTTTCACTACATTATAGATAGCTGAAGGATTATGATACAGTATATCGATTTCGCTACAAATTGACAAGCATATTTGATGACACTTACCAAACAAGTTTTAAACAGCGGAGAAATAGTTCACCACGACGATAGCAATGCAATGTTTGACTGCATCTCCCTATGTGATATATCTGTATTTGGGTATATACAGATCACGTAATTCAGGGAGCACTGTTACGTCAGGTCACCAACCATTATTACGACGCTCATATGTCATAGAGCTCCTTAGGATGTTTGTATAATCTTTATCCAAATTTTCATATGGCCGCAGTTACGGCGTTTATTTTACAGTTAATGTTACAGGGTGTCATTATATTTTTCTGTCTTTATGGTGGCAGACCACTTAAATAAATCTGAGTAGGCGGTTTCTACAAGTGGGTCAGATAAAATATTAAATATACAGTAAAAGCTCACACCTATTCATACCCTTTATGTACTGTATATCTACAATTACGTATACTACGTATACAGTTATCGTATACTATAATACGATAACTACCATTACAAAATGTCTCCCTTTTGATTTGAAGTGGTTCTTTTAAATAAGTAAATTGCAATCACTTAGCCTACATCTGAGCTCCTAATTCATCGCGACGACGGACTGAGACTCCAGTCGGATTTGTGAGAAGTAAAGGGGTGTGCCTGTTTTAAAACCGATTCATAGGTCTTAAACACATGGACATAGATAGCAGTCTGTGTTATATAATTTATCTTTTTATTTTATTTAAATTTAAGTATCACATACACATTTTCAAAGTAACTGGACCCCTTTTAATTATGATCCCCATCGCTCACAGCTCCGAAGGTGACACGAGGGCTACTTCAGATGGGATTTCCAATATTTCTCTCTTAGCTTGTATACCGGTGGAAAGGAGAGGGGTCTTAAAACGTGTTGATAGTAAGATTGGGATGTATTTGCAGTCTAGATATAGTTTTTTTAATGTTCGGAGCCGCCACAGATTCATTTTCTTACGACTGCTTTTCTGGATGACAATGACAATGCAAACGATGGTGTTAAGGCGAGGCTGTGCCTTAAGGCTCCTCTGCTTACAATATTCAGCGCGTAAATCGCAAACGAGCGCCTTCCCTTACGATGAAAATGCAGAAAATTAGACCACGAGATTTAAACCTACGGCTTACAAATTTATGCGTAAACACTAAAACCGTATCTTTAGCAAAACTGGCGAGACAATGTGTTTTATCATTTAAAAAAGTACTGGAAAATAATTAAAGGTTATCACGATAAACAGAGGTTACTGATCTACTACTGTACGCTGTGACCAAAAATGAGAGTCCCCCGATCCTCGCAGCCTTCATGCTTTGGTCTTGGCCTGGCCGTTTTTTTTAAGATAATGGGGTCAAGTTGAGAAATTATGCAAGTTTCTAATCAAATCCAAGGGCGCCTCGATCTCCTAAACATCTTTAGAAGGCCGGCGGACCACACTGCACGGTCCGGGTCCGGGCCCTGACCCGGTTCTGGATAATGCCAGCTTAAAGTGAAAAATTCTACTGTACATATTATGTTTCTTATTATGGTATATATGTATAATATAGCGCGACCGCTTCACGAAGCTAGAAAGAAAGTTATCCGCCATTTTTATTTTACCTGCAATTGAATTTGCCATTAAAATCATTATTAATACCGCAGCTGCTAAATAACTTACCTAAAAGCGTTCAGATACAAAAGCACTTGAGCTGTAATGTTTGTATACTGTTGGCCCGATGACCTACTTCAAGAAGAATTGTTACATAGACCGCCAAGGACTGTCATCACACTTTACGTCATAAAGCGCTTTAAAACTTTAGACAAGTTCAACACCTCATATTTTGTACTGTTTATCATGGTAAAAGCAACTCAAAGCAATTATAAAAATGATCGAAAGGTAAAAATACAAGCTTATACGAGCTGTCGTTTTAACATTTATAACATATATTTAAACAAAACATATATAATCTATTTTAATAAAATAGAAAAGTGTTCTTAGTCTTCACTTAAAAGCTGTTAGAAGCTGCCTTTCTGACAAGAGATTTCTGTGAGTTCCACAGTCTCAGTGCATTAAAGTCAAAACCAGTTGCTTTTTATTTCCTCTTTTACGACAGAGCAAGGAGGGTGTCCACAGACCACTGTGCACCTGCAGACTGATATGGGGGGTAAAAAGTCTAGAAGTTAGTAAATAAGATTTTAGCACATGTTCTAAAACAAACCGGACACCTGTACAGTGATGCCAACACAGTGCTCTGAGCTCCTTCTTTGAGTTAAATCCTAGCATCTGCATTTTTTACAAGTTGTTGCTATGGCAGAGCATGACCAGAGCATAACAGAAACCACCCATTTTCTAACCGCTTCATCCAATTCAGGGTCAGGGGGTCAGGGGGTCGCGGGGCACGGGGGAGCCAGAGCCTCAGAAAGTAATAAGCAGGAGATACCTGGGACTGGATGGTAGTCCAATGCAGGGAAGACACAGACACTCACCAATTATCCCAGAAGCCAATTAACCTACCAGTAGTTCTTTGAACTGTGGGAGGAAGCCGGAGCACCCAAAGCAAACTCATGCAAACATGGGGAGAACATACAAGCTCCATACAGATAGCACCCCAGGTCCAGAAGTGTACCCAGGGCCTCAGCACTGTGAGCTAGCAATGCTAAACGCTGGGCTACTGTGCATGCTAATTTCTAGGCATCAGGTGATCAATCAGGTAGTGTTTCTCAGATAAAAGGACACCAGTTATTTAGTATGAGATTCAAATTGACCTCAGAACAAAATATAACTTATGTTATATAACTTATATAGAACTTACTACAGCATAACTGTCTTATTTGGCTCTTGTAGAAAATATTAACAGCATGCCTATTAAACATACAGTATCTAGCAATCAGCAATCAAAATAAAAACATTTCCAAACATGGAAACTGCCCAGTTAATGAAGCATTTCAAAGACATTAATCTATTCAATAATTACAGTTTTAAGTAGATAACAGATTTATATTCAGATTACGAAAGCATCATAACAACTGCTGCTTGTGTAAGGAATCCATGAATACCACTGTACATGAGAATTCCACACCTATTTGTAATCAATACACAAAATCCTATTGAATTTCAGGTACTTGTTTATTCAGCATTGCTTGACTCCGCGGACTCCTTGTTGTTTCAATATTCTAGCAATAGGACTAATCGCCAATACAGTGCCGTTGTAATCTATTCCTTCTGCCAGCAGAGGACGGTATTCGCACAGCCAGTTCAGGATAAGATACGGTCCTCGCAGTTCACAGTACAACTGGCCAAAGCCGTATTCGGAATATGCTCTCGATAACCTCGTTTAGTTTAAGTACGGCCATATTTCATATCAACCCACAGATGCATTGCATAAACACTAGAATTCTGGTTGTACTTAAATTGACCTTATACGTTTTGGATTATGTTTAACCTTCTTCAATTTCTTCAACCATATTTTGAGATGATTACGTTTACAGAAGCAAATATTATTCAGTGCTTTTTCTTCACTCCTTTAATCAAACCCACATTTCTATAAGGAGGGCCATTGTGAAACTCCCCAAAGTGAGCTGAATTAATCTTTTATTCTTCACACCTGCGAAGTCATTCCTACATTGTGTAATATGAAGGCCTTTCATTATTCACGTATACTACAACATCTGAAAATAATGGGTCTTGAAATAGTTGAATGAAAGAAAATCCTGAATAACTCCTCCAAATGCGTGTTACACTTTCATCAAGTACACACACTTTGAATGTGATGAACTATAAAAAGTTATTTTAACCATACCCAATGGAGCTCAGGAGTGCGATTGCATACACAATCATGTTTTCAGTGTTTGGACATCAGCCGTACATCAGAACAATCATTTCACTAACACAGCTCCATGTTGAGTGACTTCCCTCCAAGAACACAAAGTCACTTTCCCTTAGCAATTATTGCATGGACTTTGATTATCTGCCTTCTGCATCAAGCCCTGTATTATATACGGTACAAAGCCAAGCTTTGGGATAGTGCTTTGTTTGGATCCTTGTCTTGATCCTTTTGGATCCCAGGCTGCTCATTTGCAAATGAGTTTTGACATTAATTATAGTGACTATAGCAATGAGCTGGCACTGTGGTTCACAGAGCTGGGGTCCTGGGTTCAATTCCTGGGGTGCAGTCTGGATGGAATTGTATGTTCTCCCTTCATTTGTGTGGATTTCTTCCAGGTGCTCCAGTTTCTTCCCACAGTCCAAAGACATACAGTACTAGTAGGTTAAGGTGGAACTACAGTCCCAATTTTGCAGACACAAAATTATTTAATTTCAGTCACAAAATAAAATCATTGACATTTTAGAAAAACTTTACAAACTCAAAATTGAGCACAAAATCATGAATTTTGTGAAAGGACTGTAAGTTACGCCATGTTGTAACAAATTCGCATTCAAGTTCCACACAAATTGCGATGTGATGCAGCCCTTCCTGCTCACTAATCACTGTAATGACTAATGCAATGTGATGTAGGAGAGAAAGGGTATAGGTTATGCAGCAAACATTTCACTGCAAAAATCGTTCCATTCCAAGGTTCTTTATGCAGAGTTAACAATGTAGTATTATTTATTGGCAAAAACGTAAAAAAGTTGAGAGTTATATTTCCATTGGATTAAACGAGATGTATTCACAAGCCTGCTCCTTTACAATGTCATAGGGCCACAACAGATTATAGGAAGTTTTGCTGCCTCGTTCTGAATCGCAGAACATGGTAATTCTTTAACCTTGAAATGTAGTCTATTTTGTGATGTAATGATGCAATGTCCCTTTACTGAGAGCCAGCAATCAACGGATGTGTCTGATCGTGAATGGTTTTCCCTGTTGTTTGTTGTATTACTTGGTGTTGCATTTTAAGCTGTGCATGAGGCAGGACCCGGAGGCTGCTGCTTCTGCTGGTGCTTCTGCTGGGATTGAGGAAGAGCTGAGCGCCATGTAAGGCAAAGACACTGCGTTCCACTTTATCAGGTGCCTGGAGTGTAAGAGCTGCAGATAATATTGAGTCACATTAATCCCAACATATTTCAAATATTATGAAAATTAAATAAATTAAATCAAATAACTTTCATTAAAAAAATCAATCACTCTTTACCTTGCTTTTTCAGTTGTTTTTAAGGAAAATTGATGCCGAGAATGTGTGAATACTGCTTTTTGATGGTTCCAAGACCAATGTGACCTGTTCTATTGCCTGCTAATTGTACGTTCCAGGTTGAAAAATTATTTTTAGGAGGTCAAGGTGTATGAATGATAAGAGAAAAACTGAAATAACCACAGCTACGCAAACACCAGTCCACCAAAAAAAAATCATTTAATTAAAATAAGGTAACATTTTTTTTTCATCATCATACGGATGAACTGTGCTAAATGTGTTTCTAAAAAGAAAAAGCAGGACGTGAGTCGTGAGCCAAGATCATGACTCTTTTGCTCTTCTTCACATCAGTTTTCATCTGCGAGGAGGAGGAGGAGGGCGGCTCCTGATGTGCTGACACTTGGGGAAGTGCCTCTGTGCCGGCCTGGGGGCAAAGCGCCGGCCGCAGTGAGGGCAGGGCACGTAGTCGGGGTTTGGATTCGCGGGGGGCTGGGGCAGGTTCACAACTTTCCCTCCTTGCGTGATCACCTGCTGCACCTCCCTGGCCTGTTTGATGCTCCGAATGAAATCCTCGTGCTTCTGCCTCCAGTTGTTCTTTCTCAGCTGGGAACAGGAAATGAAACCAATAAAACAGCTTCCAGAAAAAGTCCAGACTAGCACTGCGTACACAGTCTGGTCGCAAACCATTCACAAGGCAAGAAAATATCAATACAGTAATAACGTAGCTTTCTGGGGCTACCTTTCAGGTCATTGGGTAGAGAGTACAATTTACGTAGTTATGGTTTTGTTTCCTGTGAGTGCTATTTGCTTGATATGTAGATTTTTACAACAGAATTCAGAAGTCACTAAGACACATTTATTCTGTCTGGCAAATGTGCCTTTGCGGCAGTTTTTCAGAAGAGTACTTCATAAAACACTTATTTATTGTTTACATTGATTTATAAGCTGAGTCTGACTCTAGGAGAAAAAAAGGGAAGCTTGGAAAGAGTTTAAGGATAGCCCTTACCACGATTGGCGGTTTAACCTTCTTCTTATGGATGTATGTCTCCAGTTCTGTTCCCTTGGCCCTGTGCTTGAAAGAGTCAAAAACCTTCCTCTTTGAATTCTGAAGCTTCTTGCAGATCTTGCTGTGTTTCTCCAGCCTCTCTACAGCAAACTTCCCGTGACACAGTTCACAGGGCACCAGCTGAGGGTTTCCACTCTGGCTATTCTCATATGGAAATTGCTCAGCGGTAGGGCACATCAGACTTGTAGGGGACAAATATCTGTTTTCCACTGACAGAGTTTGTTCATCCAGACATGTGGTGTTATTTCTGAAGTGGCCCTGCGCGGCCTGTGCCGCTGACACGTCGCTTTCAGGGAGCCTTGCTTTCTTGAGATACTTTCTCCTTCCACAGGGGACGTCTTCTAGCCCACGGCTGCAAGGGCTCACTTGACGTCTCTCCTGATGGGAAAGCGCAGAGGGAAAGTGCGATTCTGCGCATCCGCCATCTTCCATTGGAGAACCATAATCAAGGTTGTCTCCTCTGATAGGAAGGGCTTTCCTTGGAGTGAAGGCTTTTTGCTTCTCCATTCTGCAGGTCAGAAGAGGCACGGCCTTAGAGCGGTGGTTGGCCCATGGTCCTCTGGGGCAAAGCTCGCTCTGCCTCGCCTCTATTTTCCCTTCCGGCCACCTCTCTGGAGTCTTCCATCTCTCTCGGAACCATCCTCAGCTCCTCCTGAGCTCTGAAGAGCTTCGCCTGCATCATGGCCTCCTTCTGGCGAATCTCGTCCTTCATCATGGCCTCCTTCCGGCGCATCTCATCCTGCAGGCTGGCCTCCCTCCGGCGATGCTCCTCCTTCAGCGCGGCCTCTGCCTCGGCCACTTTTCGTAGCTCCTCTTGCAACTGAGAGTGCTCCTTCCCATTGGCATGAGAAGGGCATTGCCCTGGAGGGGTCGCCACCATGGGGAGGACAGTCCTGTCCTTAGGTTTGCGTACTCTTGAGCCCCTCCTGCCCGGCCTCTCGCAGGGCCTCTCATGACCATCCTGAGGCGGGGTGGGGGCAAACAAGGAATCACTCTGTGCGTCCGGGCGGTCCACAGCCCGAACCTCACCAGGGCCGGAGACTTTCCTGTTACCCATAGGCTTCAGGGGGTAAGACCGATCATACCCCACAATGTTCTTCTCGGGGCCCTGTTGGGCTTGGAAGCGATAGCTGTTCCCCATCTTCTTCTCCGCAGCGAATTTGACATATTGGAAACATTTTCTCATCTTCTGTAGAGCTGCCTCCTGCCGCCGATTGTACATGGCGATCATTTTTTTCTCCTTTTCCTGCATCAGTTTCTCTTGGAAGGTGGCCTTCAGAAGCTGTATCTTGGGAGGCGGGCAGTACGTGGAAATCAGATCCTGTTGCCTTAAGGGCGCGGGTCGATTCGAGTCTGTGTCCTTCGGGGAGGGGGACAGAGCACCAGGCTTAGGACTGGGCTCCATTGGCAAATGAGATATGAGCTTTGTTTCCCAGGTATCTGGAAAAGGCAAAAATGGCAAATAAATGATATCCTGCACAGTCTAGTATGGTCTAATAGAAAAGAATAAAAAAAAAAACAATTCAGGAAATAAACAACTTTTTAATATTAAACCTAATGGTGTTGAATGCTGCATGCTGACTCAGTAGGAGACAGATCCTAAACATAAACATTATAATAAACATTTGTTTCCCAAATAACATTCTCAATGTTCAGAATGCTTAAAGTCATGAGCTTTTTTAAAAAATGTTTAACTGAAACCTGGAAATGTGCTATTTCATTTCAAAGCTTGTATTATATCTATGATATAAATGTTTTTTTATATAAAATTAACCCATTATGCAACAGGGGTTTGAGCAAAAGTCACTGTGAATAAGGGAATTTATCAATATTAATTAGCCGTTTCACTACATTATAGATAGCTGAAGGATTATGATACAGTATATCGATTTCGCTACAAATTGACAAGCATATTTGATGACACTTACCAAACAAGTTTTAAACAGCGGAGAAATAGTTCACCACGACGATAGCAATGCAATGTTTGACTGCATCTCCCTATGTGATATATCTGTATTTGGGTATATACAGATCACGTAATTCAGGGAGCACTGTTACGTCAGGTCACCAACCATTATTACGACGCTCATATGTCATAGAGCTCCTTAGGATGTTTGTATAATCTTTATCCAAATTTTCATATGGCCGCAGTTACGGCGTTTATTTTACAGTTAATGTTACAGGGTGTCATTATATTTTTCTGTCTTTATGGTGGCAGACCACTTAAATAAATCTGAGTAGGCGGTTTCTACAAGTGGGTCAGATAAAATATTAAATATACAGTAAAAGCTCACACCTATTCATACCCTTTATGTACTGTATATCTACAATTACGTATACTACGTATACAGTTATCGTATACTATCGTTATCGTTAGTTATCGTTATAATACGATAATGGTAATACGATAACTACCATTACAAAATGTCTCCCTTTTGATTTGAAGTGGTTCTTTTAAATAAGTAAATTGCAATCACTTAGCCTACATCTGAGCTCCTAATTCATCGCGACGACGGACTGAGACTCCAGTCGGATTTGTGAGAAGTAAAGGGGTGTGCCTGTTTTAAAACCGATTCATACGTCTTAAACACATGGACATAGATAGCAGTCTGTGTTATATAATTTATCTTTTTATTTTATTTAAATTTAAGTATCACATACACATTTTCAAAGTAACTGGACCCCTTTTAATTATGATCCCCATCGCTCACAGCTCCGAAGGTGAGACGAGGGCTACTTCAGATGGGATTTCCAATATTTCTCTCTTAGCTTGTATACCGGTGGAAAGGAGAGGGGTCTTAAAACGTGTTGATAGTAAGATTGGGATGTATTTGCAGTCTAGATATAGTTTTTTTAATGTTCGGAGCCGCCACAGATTCATTTTCTTACGACTGCTTTTCTGGATGACAATGACAATGCAAACGATGGTGTTAAGGCGAGGCTGTGCCTTAAGGCTCCTCTGCTTACAATATTCAGCGCGTAAATCGCAAACGAGCGCCTTCCCTTACGATGAAAATGCAGAAAATAAGACCACGAGATTTAAACCTACGGCTTACAAATTTATGCGTAAACACTAAAACCGTATCTTTAGCAAAACTGGCGAGACAATGTGTTTTATCATTTAAAAAAGTACTGGAAAATAATTAAAGGTTATCACGATAAACAGAGGTTACTGATCTACTACTGTACGCTGTGACCAAAAATGAGAGTCCCCCGATCCTCGCAGCCTTCATGCTTTGGTCTTGGCCTGGCCGTTTTTTTTAAGATAATGGGGTCAAGTTAAGAAATTATGCAAGTTTCTAATCAAATCCAAGGGCGCCTCGATCTCCTAAACATCTTTAGAAGGCCGGCGGACCACACTGCACGGTCCGGGTCCGGGCCCTGACCCGGTTCTGGATAATGCCAGCTTAAAGTGAAAAATTCTACTGTACATATTATGTTTCTTATTATGGTATATATGTATAATATAGCGCGACCGCTTCACGAAGCTAGAATGAAAGTTATCCGCCATTTTTATTTTACCTGCAATTGAATTTGCCATTAAAATCATTATTAATACCGCAGCTGCTAAATAACTTACCTAAAAGCGTTCAGATACAAAAGCACTTGAGCTGTAATGTTTGTATACTGTTGGCCCGATGACCTACTTCAAGAAGAATTGTTACATAGACCGCCAAGGACTGTCATCACACTTTACGTCATAAAGCGCTTTAAAACTTTAGACAAGTTCAACACCTCATATTTTGTACTGTTTATCATGGTAAAAGCAACTCAAAGCAATTCTAAAAATGATCGAAAGGTAAAAATACAAGCTTATACGAGCTGTCGTTTTAACATTTATAACATATATTTAAACAAAACATATATAATCTATTTTAATAAAATAGAAAAGTGTTCTTAGTCTTCACTTAAAAGCTGTTAGAAGCTGCCTTTCTGACAAGAGAGTTCTGTGAGTTCCACAGTCTCAGTGCATTAAAGTCAAAACCAGTTGCTTTTTATTTCCTGTTTTACGACAGAGCAAGGAGGGTGTCCACAGACCACTGTGCACCTGCAGGCTGATATGGGGGGTAAAAAGTCTAGAAGTTAGTAAATAAGATTTTAACATATGTTCTAAAACACACCGGACACCTGTACAGTGATGCCAACACAGTGCTCTGAGCTCCTTCTTTGAGTTAAATCCTAGCATCTGCATTTTTTACAAGTTGTTGCTATGGCAGAGCATGACCAGAGCATAACAGAAACCACCCATTTTCTAACCGCTTCATCCAATTCAGGGTCAGGGGGTCAGGGGGTCGCGGGGCACGGGGGAGCCAGAGCCTCAGAAAGTAATAAGCAGGAGATACCTGGGACTGGATGGTAGTCCAATGCAGGGAAGACACAGACACTCACCAATTATCCCAGAAGCCAATTAACCTACCAGTAGTTCTTTGAACTGTGGGAGGAAGCCGGAGCACCCAAAGCAAACTCATGCAAACATGGGGAGAACATACAAGCTCCATACAGATAGCACCCCAGGTCCAGAAGTGTACCCAGGGCCTCAGCACTGTGAGCTAGCAATGCTAAACGCTGGGCTACTGTGCATGCTAATTTCTAGGCATCAGGTGATCAATCAGGTAGTGTTTCTCAGATAAAAGGACACCAGTTATTTAGTATGAGATTCAAATTGACCTCAGAACAAAATATAACTTATGTTATATAACTTATATAGAACTTACTACAGCATAACTGTCTTATTTGTCTCTTGTAGAAAATATTAACAGCATGCCTATTAAACATACAGTATCTAGCAATCAGCAATCAAAATAAAAACATTTCCAAACATGGAAACTGCCCAGTTAATGAAGCATTTCAAAGACATTAATCTATTCAATAATTACAGTTTTAAGTAGATAACAGATTTATATTCAGATTACGAAAGCATCATAACAACTGCTGCTTGTGTAAGGAATCCATGAATACCACTGTACATGAGAATTCCACACCTATTTGTAATCAATACACAAAATCCTATTGAATTTCAGGTACTTGTTTATTCAGCATTGCTTGACTCCGCGGACTCCTTATTGTTTCAATATTCTAGCAATAGGACTAATCGCCAATACAGTGCCGTTGTAATCTATTCCTTCTGCCAGCAGAGGACGGTATTCGCACAGCCAGTTCAGGATAAGATACGGTCCTCGCAGTTCACAGTACAACTGGCCAAAGCCGTATTCGGAATATGCTCTCGATAACCTCGTTTAGTTTAAGTACGGCCATATTTCATATCAACCCACAGATGCATTGCATAAACACTAGAATTCTGGTTGTACTTAAATTGACCTTATACGTTTTGGATTATGTTTAACCTTCTTCAATTTCTTCAACCATATTTTGAGATGATTACGTTTACAGAAGCAAATATTATTCAGTGCTTTTTCTTCACTCCTTTAATCAAACCCACATTTCTATAAGGAGGGCCATTGTGAAACTCCCCAAAGAGAGCTGAATTAATCTTTTATTCTTCACACCTGCGAAGTCATTCCTTCATTGTGTAATATGAAGGCCTTTCATTATTCACGTATACTACAACATCTGAAAATAATGGGTCTTGAAATAGTTGAATGAAAGAAAATCCTGAATAACTCCTCCAAATGCGTGTTACACTTTCATCAAGTACACACACTTTGAATGTGATGAACTATAAAAAGTTATTTTAACCATACCCAATGGAGCTCAGGAGTGCGATTGCATACACAATCATGTTTTCAGTGTTTGGACATCAGCCGTACATCAGAACTATCATTTCACTAACACAGCTCCGTGTTGAGTGACTTCCCTCCAAGAACACAAAGTCACTTTCCCTTAGCAATTATTGCATGGACTTTGATTATCTGCCTTCTGCATCAAGCCCTGTATTATATTCGTTACAAAGCCAAGCTTTGGGATAGTGCTTTGTTTGGATCCTTGTCTTGATCCTTTTGGATCCCAGGCTGCTCATTTGCAAATGAGTTTTGACATTAATTATAGTGACTATAGCAATGAGGTGGCACTGTGGTTCACAGATCTGGGGTCCTGGGTTCAATTCCTGGGGTGCAGTCTGGATGGAATTGTATGTTCTCCCTTCATTTGTGTGGATTTCTTCCAGGTGCTCCAGTTTCTTCCCACAGTCCAAAGACATACAGTACTAGTAGGTTAAGGTGGAACTACAGTCCCAATTTTGCAGACACAAAATTATTTAATTTCAGTCACAAAATAAAATCATTGACATTATAGAAAAACTTTACAAACTCAAAATTGAGCACAAAATCATGAATTTTGTGAAAGGACTGTAAGTTACGCCATGTTGTAACAAATTCGCATTCAAGTTCCACACAAATTGCGATGTGATGCAGCCCTTCCTGCTCACTAATCACTGTAATGACTAATGCAATGTGATGTAGGAGAGAAAGGGTATAGGTTATGCAGCAAACATTTCACTGCAAAAAACGTTCCATTCCAAGGTTCTTTATGCAGAGTTAACAATGTAGTATTATTTATTGGCAAAAACGTAAAAAAGTTGAGAGTTATATTTCCATTGGATTAAATGAGATGTATTCACAAGCCTGCTCCTTTACAATGTCATAGGGCCACAACAGATTATAGGAAGTTTTGCTGCCTCGTTCTGAATCGCAGAACATGGTAATTCTTTAACCTTGAAATGTAGTCTATTTTGTGATGTAATGATGCAATGTCCCTTTACTGAGAGCCAGCAATCAACGGATGTGTCTGATCGTGAATGGTTTTCCCTGTTGTTTGTTGTATTACTTGGTGTTGCATTTTAAGCTGTGCATGAGGCAGGACCCGGAGGCTGCTGCTTCTGCTGGTGCTTCTGCTGGGATTGAGGAAGAGCTGAGCGCCATGTAAGGCAAAGACACTGCGTTCCACTTTATCAGGTGCCTGGAGTGTAAGAGCTGCAGATAATATTGAGTCACATTAATCCCAACATATTTCAAATATTATGAAAATTAAATAAATTAAATCAAATAACTTTCATTAAAAAAATCAATCACTCTTTACCTTGCTTTTTCAGTTGTTTTTAAGGAAAATTGATGCCGAGAATGTGTGAATACTGCTTTTTGATGGTTCCAAGACCAATGTGACCTGTTCTATTGCCTGCTAATTGTACGTTCCAGGTTGAAAAATTATTTTTAGGAGGTCAAGGTGTATGAATGATAAGAGAAAAACTGAAATAACCACAGCTACGCAAACACCAGTCCACCAAAAAAAAATCATTTAATTAAAATAAGGTAACATTTTTTTTTCATCATCATACGGATGAACTGTGCTAAATGTGTTTCTAAAAAGAAAAAGCAGGACGTGAGTCGTGAGCCAAGATCATGACTCTTTTGCTCTTCTTCACATCAGTTTTCATCTGCGAGGAGGAGGAGGAGGGCGGCTCCTGATGTGCTGACACTTGGGGAAGTGCCTCTGTGCCGGCCTGGGGGCAAAGCGCCGGCCGCAGTGAGGGCAGGGCACGTAGTCGGGGTTTGGATTCGCGGGGGGCTGGGGCAGGTTCACAACTTTCCCTCCTTGCGTGATCACCTGCTGCACCTCCCTGGCCTGTTTGATGCTCCGAATGAAATCCTCGTGCTTCTGCCTCCAGTTGTTCTTTCTCAGCTGGGAACAGGAAATGAAACCAATAAAACAGCTTCCAGAAAAAGTCCAGACTAGCACTGCGTACACAGTCTGGTCGCAAACCATTCACAAGGCAAGAAAATATCAATACAGTAATAACGTAGCTTTCTGGGGCTACCTTTCAGGTCATTGGGTAGAGAGTACAATTTACGTAGTTATGGTTTTGTTTCCTGTGAGTGCTATTTGCTTGATATGTAGATTTTTACAACAGAATTCAGAAGTCACTAAGACACATTTATTCTGTCTGGCAAATGTGCCTTTGCGGCAGTTTTTCAGAAGAGTACTTCATAAAACACTTATTTATTGTTTACATTGATTTATAAGCTGAGTCTGACTCTAGGAGAAAAAAAGGGAAGCTTGGAAAGAGTTTAAGGATAGCCCTTACCACGATTGGCGGTTTAACCTTCTTCTTATGGATGTATGTCTCCAGTTCTGTTCCCTTGGCCCTGTGCTTGAAAGAGTCAAAAACCTTCCTCTTTGAATTCTGAAGCTTCTTGCAGATCTTGCTGTGTTTCTCCAGCCTCTCTACAGCAAACTTCCCGTGACACAGTTCACAGGGCACCAGCTGAGGGTTTCCACTCTGGCTATTCTCATATGGAAATTGCTCAGCGGTAGGGCACATCAGACTTGTAGGGGACAAATATCTGTTTTCCACTGACAGAGTTTGTTCATCCAGACATGTGGTGTTATTTCTGAAGTGGCCCTGCGCGGCCTGTGCCGCTGACACGTCGCTTTCAGGGAGCCTTGCTTTCTTGAGATACTTTCTCCTTCCACAGGGGACGTCTTCTAGCCCACGGCTGCAAGGGCTCACTTGACGTCTCTCCTGATGGGAAAGCGCAGAGGGAAAGTGCGATTCTGCGCATCCGCCATCTTCCATTGGAGAACCATAATCAAGGTTGTCTCCTCTGATAGGAAGGGCTTTCCTTGGAGTGAAGGCTTTTTGCTTCTCCATTCTGCAGGTCAGAAGAGGCACGGCCTTAGAGCGGTGGTTGGCCCATGGTCCTCTGGGGCAAAGCTCGCTCTGCCTCGCCTCTATTTTCCCTTCCGGCCACCTCTCTGGAGTCTTCCATCTCTCTCGGAACCATCCTCAGCTCCTCCTGAGCTCTGAAGAGCTTCGCCTGCATCATGGCCTCCTTCTGGCGAATCTCGTCCTTCATCATGGCCTCCTTCCGGCGCATCTCATCCTGCAGGCTGGCCTCCCTCCGGCAATGCTCCTCCTTCAGCGCGGCCTCTGCCTCGGCCACTTTTCGTAGCTCCTCTTGCAACTGAAAGTGCTCCTTCCCATTGGCATGAGAAGGGCATTGCCCTGGAGGGGTCGCCACCATGGGGAGGACAGTCCTGTCCTTAGGTTTGCGTACTCTTGAGCCCCTCCTGCCCGGCCTCTCGCAGGGCCTCTCATGACCATCCTGAGGCGGGGTGGGGGCAAACAAGGAATCACTCTGTGCGTCCGGGCGGTCCACAGCCCGAACCTCACCGGGGCCGGAGACTTTCCTGTTACCCATAGGCTTCAGGGGGTAAGACCGATCATACCCCACAATGTTCTTCTCGGGGCCCTGTTGGGCTTGGAAGCGATAGCTGTTCCCCATCTTCTTCTCCGCAGCGTATTTGACATATTGGAAACATTTTCTCATCTTCTGTAGAGCTGCCTCCTGCCGCCGATTGTACATGGCGATCATTTTTTTCTCCTTTTCCTGCATCAGTTTCTCTTGGAAGGTGGCCTTCAGAAGCTGTATCTTGGGAGGCGGGCAGTACGTGGAAATCAGATCCTGTTGCCTTAAGGGCGCGGGTCGATTCGAGTCTGTGTCCTTCGGGGAGGGGGACAGAGCACCAGGCTTAGGACTGGGCTCCATTGGCAAATGAGATATGAGCTTTGTTTCCCAGGTATCTGGAAAAGGCAAAAATGGCAAATAAATGATATCCTGCACAGTCTAGTATGGTCTAATAGAAAAGAATAAAAAAAAAACAATTCAGGAAATAAACAACTTTTTAATATTAAACCTAATGGTGTTGAATGCTGCATGCTGACTCAGTAGGAGACAGATCCTAAACATAAACATTATAATAAACATTTGTTTCCCAAATAATATTCTCAATGTTCAGAATGCTTAAAGTCATGAGCTTTTTTAAAAATGTTTAACTGAAACCTGGAAATGTGCTATTTCATTTCAAAGCTTGTATTATATCTATGATATAAATGTTTTTTTTATATAAAATTAACCCATTATGCAACAGGGGTTTGAGCAAAAGTCACTGTGAATAAGGGAATTTATCAATATTAATTAGCCGTTTCACTACATTATAGATAGCTGAAGGATTATGATACAGTATATCGATTTCGCTACAAATTGACAAGCATATTTGATGACACTTACCAAACAAGTTTTAAACAGCGGAGAAATAGTTCACCACGACGATAGCAATGCAATGTTTGACTGCATCTCCCTATGTGATATATCTGTATTTGGGTATATACAGATCACGTAATTCAGGGAGCACTGTTACGTCAGGTCACCAACCATTATTACGACGCTCATATGTCATAGAGCTCCTTAGGATGTTTGTATAATCTTTATCCAAATTTTCATATGGCCGCAGTTACGGCGTTTATTTTACAGTTAATGTAACAGGGTGTCATTATATTTTTCTGTCTTTATGGTGGCAGACCACTTAAATAAATCTGAGTAGGCGGTTTCTACAAGTGGGTCAGATAAAATATTAAATATACAGTAAAAGCTCACACCTATTCATACCCTTTATGTACTGTATATCTACAATTACGTATACTACGTATACAGTTATCGTATACTATAATACGATAACTACCATTACAAAATGTCTCCCTTTTGATTTGAAGTGGTTCTTTTAAATAAGTAAATTGCAATCACTTAGCCTACATCTGAGCTCCTAATTCATCGCGACGACGGACTGAGACTCCAGTCGGATTTGTGAGAAGTAAAGGGGTGTGCCTGTTTTAAAACCGATTCATACGTCTTAAACACATGGACATAGATAGCAGTCTGTGTTATATAATTTATCTTTTTATTTTATTTAAATTTAAGTATCACATACACATTTTCAAAGTAACTGTACCCCTTTTAATTATGATCCCCATCGCTCACAGCTCCGAAGGTGAGACGAGGGCTACTTCAGATGGGATTTCCAATATTTCTCTCTTAGCTTGTATACCGGTGGAAAGGAGAGGGGTCTTAAAACGTGTTGATAGTAAGATTGGGATGTATTTGCAGTCTAGATATAGTTTTTTTAATGTTCGGAGCCGCCACAGATTCATTTTCTTACGACTGCTTTTCTGGATGACAATGACAATGCAAACGATGGTGTTAAGGCGAGGCTGTGCCTTAAGGCTCCTCTGCTTACAATATTCAGCGCGTAAATCGCAAACGAGCGCCTTCCCTTACGATGAAAATGCAGAAAATAAGACCACGAGATTTAAACCTACGGCTTACAAATTTATGCGTAAACACTAAAACCGTATCTTTAGCAAAACTGGCGAGACAATGTGTTTTATCATTTAAAAAAGTACTGGAAAATAATTAAAGGTTATCACGATAAACAGAGGTTACTGATCTACTACTGTACGCTGTGACCAAAAATGAGAGTCCCCCGATCCTCTCAGCCTTCATGCTTTGGTCTTGGCCTGGCCGTTTTTTTTAAGATAATGGGGTCAAGTTAAGAAATTATGCAAGTTTCTAATCAAATCCAAGGGCGCCCCGATCTCCTAAACATCTTTAGAAGGCCGACGGACCACACTGCACGGTCCGGGTCCGGGCCCTGACCCGGTTCTGGATAATGCCAGCTTAAAGTGAAAAATTCTACTGTACATATTATGTTTCTTATTATGGTATATATGTATAATATAGCGCGACCGCTTCACGAAGCTAGAAAGAAAGTTATCCGCCATTTTTATTTTACCTGCAATTGAATTTGCCATTAAAATCATTATTAATACCGCAGCTGCTAAATAACTTACCTAAAAGCGTTCAGATACAAAAGCACTTGAGCTGTAATGTTTATATACTGTTGGCCCGATGACCTACTTCAAGAAGAATTGTTACATAGACCGCCAAGGACTGTCATCACACTTTACGTCATAAAGCGCTTTAAAACTTTAGACAAGTTCAACACCTCATATTTTGTACTGTTTATCATGGTAAAAGCAACTCAAAGCAATTCTAAAAATGATCGAAAGGTAAAAATACAAGCTTATACGAGCTGTCGTTTTAACATTTATAACATATATTTAAACAAAACATATATAATCTATTTTAATAAAATAGAAAAGTGTTCTTAGTCTTCACTTAAAAGCTGTTAGAAGCTGCCTTTCTGACAAGAGAGTTCTGTGAGTTCCACAGTCTCAGTGCATTAAAGTCAAAACCAGTTGCTTTTTATTTCCTCTTTTACGACAGAGCAAGGAGGGTGTCCACAGACCACTGTGCACCTGCAGGCTGATATGGGGGGTAAAAAGTCTAGAAGTTAGTAAATAAGATTTTAGCACATGTTCTAAAACAAACCGGACACCTGTACAGCGATGCCAACACAGTGATCTGAGCTCCTTCTTTGAGTTAAATCCTAGCATCTGCATTTTTTACAAGTTGTTGCTATGGCAGAGCATGACCAGAGCATAACAGAAACCACCCATTTTCTAACCGCTTCATCCAATTCAGGGTCAGGTGGTCAGGGGGTCGGGGGGTCACGGGGGAGCCAGAGCCTCAGAAAGTAATAAGCAGGAGATACCTGGGACTGGATGGTAGTCCAATGCAGGGAAGACACAGACACTCACCAATTATCCCAGAAGCCAATTAACCTACCAGTAGTTCTTTGAAGTGTGGGAGGAAGCCGGAGCACCCAAAGCAAACTCATGCAAACATGGGGAGAACATACAAGCTCCATACAGATAGCACCCCAGGTCCAGAAGTGTACCCAGGGCCTCAGCACTGTGAGCTAGCAATGCTAAACACTGGGCTACTGTGCATGCTAATTTCTAGGCATCAGGTGATCAATCAGGTAGTGTTTCTCAGATAAAAGGACACCAGTAATTTAGTATGAGATTCAAATTGACCTCAGAACAAAATATAACTTATGTTATATAACTTATATAGAACTTACTACAGCATAACTGTCTTATTTGTAGAAAATATTAACAGCATGCCTATTAAACATACAGTATCTAGCAATCAGCAATCAAAATAAAAACATTTCCAAACATGGAAACTGCCCAGTTAATGAAGCATTTCAAAGACATTAATCTATTCAATAATTACAGTTTCAAGTAGATAACAGATTTATATTCAGATTACGAAAGTATCATAACAACGGCTGCTTGTGTAAGGAATCCATGAATACCACTGTACATGAGAAATTCACACCTATTTGTAATCAATACACAAAATCCTATTGAATTTCAGGTACTTGTTTATTCTGCATTGCTTGACTCCGCGGACTCCTTGTTGTTTCAATATTCTAGCAATAGGACTAATCGCCAATACAGTGCCGTTGTAATCTATTCCTTCTGCCAGCAGAGGACGGTATTTGCACAGTCAGTTCAGGATAAGATACGGTCCTCTCAGTTCACAGTACAACTGGCCACAGCCGTACTCGGAATATGCTCTCGATAACCTCGTTTAGTTTAAGAACGGCCGTATTTCATATCAACCCACAGATGCATTGCATAAACACTAGAATTCTGGGTGTATTTAAATTGACCTTATACGTTTTGGATTATGTTTAACCTTCTTCAATTTCTTTAACCATATTTTGAGATGATTACGTTTACAGAAGCAAATATTATTCAGTGCTTTTTCTTCACTCCTTTAATCAAACCCACATTTCTTTAAGGAGGGCCATTGTGAAACTCCCCAAAGTGAGCTGAATTAATCTTTCATTCTTCACACCTGCGAAGTCATTCCTTCATTGTGTAATATGAAGGCCTTTCATTATTCACGTATACTACAACATCTGAAAATAATGGGTCTTGAAATAGTTGAATGAAAGAAAATCCTGAATAACTCCTCCAAATGCGTGTTACACTTTCATCAGGTACACACACTTTGAATGTGATGAACTATAAAAAGTTATTTTAACCATACCCAATGGAGCTCGGGAGTGCGATTGCATATACAATCATGTTTTCAGTGTTTGGACATCAGCCGTACATCAGAACAATCATTTCACTAACACAGCTCCATGTTGAGTGACTTCCCTCCAAAAACACAAAGTCACTTTCCCTTAGCAATTATTGCATGGACTTAGATTATCTGCCTTCTGCATCAAGCCCTGTATGATATACTGTACAAAGCCAAGCTTTGGGATAGTGCTTTGTTTGGATCCTTGTCTTGATCCTTTTGGATCCCAGGCTGCTCATTTGCAAATGAGTTTTGACATTAATTATAGTGACTATAGCAATGAGCTGGCACTGTGGTTCACAGAGCTGGGGTCCTGGGTTCAATTCCTGGGGTGCAGTCTGGATGGAATTGTATGTTCTCCCTTCATTTGTGTGGATTTCTTCCAGGTGCTCCAGTTTCTTCCCACAGTCCAAAGACATACAGTACTAGTAGGTTAAGGTGGAACTACAGTCCCAATTTTGCAGACACAAAAGTATTTAATTTCAGTCACAAAATAAAATCATTGACATTATAGAAAAACTTTACAAACTCAAAATTGAGCACAAAATCATGAATTTTGTGAAAGGACTGTAAGTTACGCCATGTTGTAACAAATTCGCATTCAAGTTCCACACAAATTGCAATGTGATGCAGCCCTTCCTGCTCACTAATCACTGTAATGACTAATGCAATGTGATGTAGGAGAGAAAGGGTATAGGTTATGCAGCAAACATTTCACTGCAAAAAACGTTCCATTCCAAGGTTCTTTATGCAGAGTTAACAATGTAGTATTATTTATTGGCAAAAACGTAAAAAAGTTGAGAGTTATATTTCCATTGGATTAAACGAGATGTATTCACAAGCCTGCTCCTTTACAAGGCCACAACAGATTATAGGAAGTTTTGCTGCATCGTTCTGAATCGCAGAACATGGTAATTCTTTAACCTTGAAATGTAGTCTATTTTGTGATGTAATGATGCAATGTCCCTTTACTGAGAGCCAGCAATCAACGGATGTGTCTGATTGTGAATGGTTTTCCCTGTTGTTTGTTGTATTACTTGGTGTTGCTTTTTAAGCTGTGCATGAGGCAGGACCCGGAGGCTGCTGCTTCTGCTGGTGCTTCTGCTGGGATTGAGGAAGAGCTGAGCGCCATGTAAGGCAAAGACACTGCGTTCCACTTTATCAGGTGCCTGGAGTGTAAGAGCTGCAGATAATATTGAGTCACATTAATCCCAACATATTTCAAATATTATGAAAATTAAATAAATTAAATCAAATAACTTTCATTAAAAAAATCAATCACTCTTTACCTTGCTTTTTCAGTTGTTTTTAAGGAAAATTGATGCCGAGAATGTGTGAATACTGCTTTTTGATGGTTCCAAGACCAATGTGACCTGTTCTATTGCCTGCTAATTGTACGTTCCAGGTTGAAAAATTATTTTTAGGAGGTCAAGGTGTATGAATGATAAGAGAAAAACTGAAATAACCATAGCTACGCAAACACCAGTCCACCAAAAAAAAATCATTTAATTAAAATAAGGTAACATTTTTTTTTCATCATCATACGGATGAACTGTGCTAAATGTGTTTCTAAAAAGAAAAAGCAGGACGTGAGTCGTGAGCCAAGATCATGACTCTTTTGCTCTTCTTCACATCAGTTTTCATCTGCGAGGAGGAGGAGGAGGGCGGCTCCTGATGTGCTGACACTTGGGGAAGTGCCTCTGTACCGGCTTGGGGGCAAAGCGCCGGCCGCAGTGAGGGCAGAGCACGTAGTCGGGGTTTGGATTCACGGGGGGCTGGGGCAGGTTCACAACTTTCCCTCCTTGCGTGATCACCTGCTGCACCTCCCTGGCCTGTTTGATGCTCCGAATGAAATCCTCGTGCTTCTGCCTCCAGTTGTTCTTTCTCAGCTGGGAACAGGAAATGAAACCAATAAAACAGCTTCCAGAAAAAGTCCAGACTAGCACTGCGTACACAGTCTGGTCGCAAACCATTCACAAGGCAAGAAAATATCAATACAGTAATAACGTAGCTTTCTGGGGCTACCTTTCAGGTCATTGGGTAGAGAGTACAATTTACGTAGTTATGGTTTTGTTTCCTGTGAGTGCTATTTGCTTGATATGTAGATTTTTACAACAGAATTCAGAAGTCACTAAGACACATTCATTCTGTCTGGCAAATGTGCTTTTGCGGCAGTTTTTCAGAAGAGTACTTCATAAAACACTTATTTATTGTTTACATTGATTTATAAGCTGAGTCTGACTCTAGGAGAAAAAAAGGGAAGCTTGGAAAGAGTTTAAGGATAGCCCTTACCACGATTGGCGGTTTAACCTTCTTCTTATGGATGTATGTCTCCAGTTCTGTTCCCTTGGCCCTGTGCTTGAAAGAGTCAAAAACCTTCCTCTTTGAATTCTGAAGCTTCTTGCAGATCTTGCTGTGTTTCTCCAGCCTCTCTACAGCAAACTTCCCGTGACACAGTTCACAGGGCACCAGCTGAGGGTTTCCACTCTGGCTATTCTCATATGGAAATTGCTCAGCGGTAGGGCACATCAGACTTGTAGGGGACAAATATCTGTTTTCCACTGACAGAGTTTGTTCATCCAGACATGTGGTCTTATTTCTGAAGTGGCCCTGCGCGGCCTGTGCCGCTGACACGTCGCTTTCAGGGAGCCTTGCTTTCTTGAGATACTTTCTCCTTCCACAGGGGACGTCTTCTAGCCCACGGCTGCAAGGGCTCACTTGACGTCTCTCCTGATGGGAAAGCGCAGAGGGAAAGTGCGATTCTGCGCATCCGCCATCTTCCATTGGAGAACCATAATCAAGGTTGTCTCCTCTGATAGGAAGGGCTTTCCTTGGAGTGAAGGCTTTTTGCTTCTCCATTCTGCAGGTCAGAAGAGGCACGGCCTTAGAGCGGTGGTTGGCCCATGGTCCTCTGGGGCAAAGCTCGCTCTGCCTCACCTCTATTTTCCCTTCCGGCCACCTCTCTGGAGTCTTCCATCTCTCTCGGAACCATCCTCAGCTCCTCCTGAGCTCTGAAGAGCTTCGCCTGCATCATGGCCTCCTTCTGGCGAATCTCGTCCTTCATCATGGCCTCCTTCCGGCGCATCTCATCCTGCAGGCTGGCCTCCCTCCGGCGATGCTCCTCCTTCAGCGCGGCCTCTGCCTCGGCCACTTTTCGTAGCTCCTCTTGCAACTGAAAGTGCTCCTTCCCATTGGCATGAGAAGGGCATTGCCCTGGAGGGGTCGCCACCATGGGGAGGACAGTCCTGTCCTTAGGTTTGCGTACTCTTGAGCCCCTCCTGCCCGGCCTCTCGCAGGGCCTCTCATGACCATCCTGAGGCGGGGTGGGGGCAAACAAGGAATCACTCTGTGCGTCCGGGCGGTCCACAGCCCGAACCTCACCAGGGCCGGAGACTTTCCTGTTACCCATAGGCTTCAGGGGGTAAGACCGATCATACCCCACAATGTTCTTCTCGGGGCCCTGTTGGGCTTGGAAGCGATAGCTGTTTCCCATCTTCTTCTCCGCAGCGTATTTGACATATTGGAAACATTTTCTCATCTTCTGTAGAGCTGCCTCCTGCCGCCGATTGTACATGGCGATCATTTTTTTCTCCTTTTCCTGCATCAGTTTCTCTTGGAAGGTGTCCTTCAGAAGCTGTATCTTGGGAGGCGGGCAGTACGTGGAGATCAGATCCTGTTGCCTTAAGGGCGCGGGTCGATTCGAGTCTGTGTCCTTCGGGGAGGGGGACAGAGCACCAGGCTTAGGACTGGGCTCCATTGGCAAATGAGATATGAGCTTTGTTTCCCAGGTATCTGGAAAAGGCAAAAATGGCAAATAAATGATATCCTGCACAGTCTAGTATGGTCTAATAGAAAAGAATAAAAAAAAACAATTCAGGAAATAAACAACTTTTTAATATTAAACCTAATGGTGTTGAATGCTGCATGCTGACTCAGTAGGAGACAGATCCTAAACATAAACATTATAATAAACATTTGTTTCCCAAATAACATTCTCAATGTTCAGAATGCTTAAAGTCATGAGCTTTTTTAAAAATGTTTAACTGAAACCTGGAAATGTGCTATTTCATTTCAAAGCTTGTATTATATCTATGATATAAATGTTTTTTTATATAAAATTAACCCATTATGCAACAGGGGTTTGAGCAAAAGTCACTGTGAATAAGGGAATTTATCAATATTAATTAGCCGTTTCACTACATTATAGATAGCTGAAGGATTATGATACAGTATATCGATTTCGCTACAAATTGACAAGCATATTTGATGACACTTACCAAACAAGTTTTAAACAGCGGAGAAATAGTTCACCACGACGATAGCAATGCAATGTTTGACTGCATCTCCCTATGTGATATATCTGTATTTGGGTATATACAGATCACGTAATTCAGGGAGCACTGTTACGTCAGGTCACCAACCATTATTACGACGCTCATATGTCATAGAGCTCCTTAGGATGTTTGTATAATCTTTATCCAAATTTTCATATGGCCGCAGTTACGGCGTTTATTTTACAGTTAATGTAACAGGGTGTCATTATATTTTTCTGTCTTTATGGTGGCAGACCACTTAAATAAATCTGAGTAGGCGGTTTCTACAAGTGGGTCAGATAAAATATTAAATATACAGTAAAAGCTCACACCTATTCATACCCTTTATGTACTGTATATCTACAATTACGTATACTACGTATACAGTTATCGTATACTATAATACGATAACTACCATTACAAAATGTCTCCCTTTTGATTTGAAGTGGTTCTTTTAAATAAGTAAATTGCAATCACTTAGCCTACATCTGAGCTCCTAATTCATCGCGACGACGGACTGAGACTCCAGTCGGATTTGTGAGAAGTAAAGGGGTGTGCCTGTTTTAAAACCGATTCATACGTCTTAAACACATGGACATAGATAGCAGTCTGTGTTATATAATTTATCTTTTTATTTTATTTAAATTTAAGTATCACATACACATTTTCAAAGTAACTGTACCCCTTTTAATTATGATCCCCATCGCTCACAGCTCCGAAGGTGAGACGAGGGCTACTTCAGATGGGATTTCCAATATTTCTCTCTTAGCTTGTATACCGGTGGAAAGGAGAGGGGTCTTAAAACGTGTTGATAGTAAGATTGGGATGTATTTGCAGTCTAGATATAGTTTTTTTAATGTTCGGAGCCGCCACAGATTCATTTTCTTACGACTGCTTTTCTGGATGACAATGACAATGCAAACGATGGTGTTAAGGCGAGGCTGTGCCTTAAGGCTCCTCTGCTTACAATATTCAGCGCGTAAATCGCAAACGAGCGCCTTCCCTTACGATGAAAATGCAGAAAATAAGACCACGAGATTTAAACCTACGGCTTACAAATTTATGCGTAAACACTAAAACCGTATCTTTAGCAAAACTGGCGAGACAATGTGTTTTATCATTTAAAAAAGTACTGGAAAATAATTAAAGGTTATCACGATAAACAGAGGTTACTGATCTACTACTGTACGCTGTGACCAAAAATGAGAGTACCCCGATCCTCGCAGCCTTCATGCTTTGGTCTTGGCCTGGCCGTTTTTTTTAAGATAATGGGGTCAAGTTAAGAAATTATGCAAGTTTCTAATCAAATCCAAGGGCGCCCCGATCTCCTAAACATCTTTAGAAGGCCGACGGACAACACTGCACGGTCCGGGTCCGTTCCCTGACCCGGTTCTGGATAATGCCAGCTTAAAGTGAAAAATTCTACTGTACATATTATGTTTCTTATTATGGTATATATGTATAATATAGCGCGACCGCTTCACGAAGCTAGAAAGAAAGTTATCCGCCATTTTTATTTTACCTGCAATTGAATTTGCCATTAAAATCATTATTAATACCGCAGCTGCTAAATAACTTACCTAAAAGCGTTCAGATACAAAAGCACTTGAGCTGTAATGTTTGTATACTGTTGGCCCGATGACCTACTTCAAGAAGAATTGTTACATAGACCGCCAAGGACTGTCATCACACTTTACGTCATAAAGCGCTTTAAAACTTTAGACAAGTTCAACACCTCATATTTTGTACTGTTTATCATGGTAAAAGCAACTCAAAGCAATTCTAAAAATGATCGAAAGGTAAAAATACAAGCTTATACGAGCTGTCGTTTTAACATTTATAACATATATTTAAACAAAACATATATAATCTATTTTAATAAAATAGAAAAGTGTTCTTAGTCTTCACTTAAAAGCTGTTAGAAGCTGCCTTTCTGACAAGAGAGTTCTGTGAGTTCCACAGTCTCAGTGCATTAAAGTCAAAACCAGTTGCTTTTTATTTCCTGTTTTACGACAGAGCAAGGAGGGTGTCCACAGACCACTGTGCACCTGCAGACTGATATGGGGGGTAAAAAGTCTAGAAGTTAGTAAATAAGATTTTAACATATGTTCTAAAACACACCGGACACCTGTACAGTGATGCCAACACAGTGATCTGAGCTCCTTCTTTGAGTTAAATCCTAGCATCTGCATTTTTTACAAGTTGTTGCTATGGCAGAGCATGACCAGAGCATAACAGAAACCACCCATTTTCTAACCGCTTCATCCAATTCAGGGTCAGGGGGTCAGGGGGTCGCGGGGCACGGGGGAGCCAGAGCCTCAGAAAGTAATAAGCAGGAGATACCTGGGACTGGATGGTAGTCCAATGCAGGGAAGACACAGACACTCACCAATTATCCCAGAAGCCAATTAACCTACCAGTAGTTCTTTGAACTGTGGGAGGAAGCCGGAGCACCCAAAGCAAACTCATGCAAACATGGGGAGAACATACAAGCTCCATACAGATAGCACCCCAGGTCCAGAAGTGTACCCAGGGCCTCAGCACTGTGAGCTAGCAATGCTAAACGCTGGGCTACTGTGCATGCTAATTTCTAGGCATCAGGTGATCAATCAGGTAGTGTTTCTCAGATAAAAGGACACCAGTTATTTAGTTTGAGATTCAAATTGACCTCAGAACAAAATATAACTTATGTTATATAACTTATATAGAACTTACTACAGCATAACTGTCTTATTTGGCTCTTGTAGAAAATATTAACAGCATGCCTATTAAACATACAGTATCTAGCAATCAGCAATCAAAATAAAAACATTTCCAAACATGGAAACTGCCCAGTTAATGAAGCATTTCAAAGACATTAATCTATTCAATAATTACAGTTTTAAGTAGATAACAGATTTATATTCAGATTACGAAAGCATCATAACAACTGCTGCTTGTGTAAGGAATCCATGAATACCACTGTACATGAGAATTCCACACCTATTTGTAATCAATACACAAAATCCTATTGAATTTCAGGTACTTGTTTATTCAGCATTGCTTGACTCCGCGGACTCCTTGTTGTTTCAATATTCTAGCAATAGGACTAATCGCCAATAAAGTGCCGTTGTAATCTATTCCTTCTGCCAGCAGAGGACGGTATTCGCACAGCCAGTTCAGGATAAGATACGGTCCTCGCAGTTCACAGTACAACTGGCCAAAGCCGTATTCGGAATATGCTCTCGATAACCTCGTTTAGTTTAAGTACGGCCATATTTCATATCAACCCACAGATGCATTGCATAAACACTAGAATTCTGGTTGTACTTAAATTGACCTTATACGTTTTGGATTATGTTTAACCTTCTTCAATTTCTTCAACCATATTTTGAGATGATTACGTTTACAGAAGCAAATATTATTCAGTGCTTTTTCTTCACTCCTTTAATCAAACCCACATTTCTATAAGGAGGGCCATTGTGAAACTCCCCAAAGTGAGCTGAATTAATCTTTTATTCTTCACACCTGCGAAGTCATTCCTTCATTGTGTAATATGAAGGCCTTTCATTATTCACGTATACTACAACATCTGAAAATAATGGGTCTTGAAATAGTTGAATGAAAGAAAATCCTGAATAACTCCTCCAAATGCGTGTTACACTTTCATCAAGTACACACACTTTGAATGTGATGAACTATAAAAAGTTATTTTAACCATACCCAATGGAGCTCAGGAGTGCGATTGCATACACAATCATGTTTTCAGTGTTTGGACATCAGCCGTACATCAGAACAATCATTTCACTAACACAGCTCCGTGTTGAGTGACTTCCCTCCAAGAACACAAAGTCACTTTCCCTTAGCAATTATTGCATGGACTTTGATTATCTGCCTTCTGCATCAAGCCCTGTATTATATACGGTACAAAGCCAAGCTTTGGGATAGTGCTTTGTTTGGATCCTTGTCTTGATCCTTTTGGATCCCAGGCTGCTCATTTGCAAATGAGTTTTGACATTAATTATAGTGACTATAGCAATGAGCTGGCACTGTGGTTCACAGAGCTGGGGTCCTGGGTTCAATTCCTGGGGTGCAGTCTGGATGGAATTGTATGTTCTCCCTTCATTTGTGTGGATTTCTTCCAGGTGCTCCAGTTTCTTCCCACAGTCCAAAGACATACAGTACTAGTAGGTTAAGGTGGAACTACAGTCCCAATTTTGCAGACACAAAATTATTTAATTTCAGTCACAAAATAAAATCATTGACATTATAGAAAAACTTTACAAACTCAAAATTGAGCACAAAATCATGAATTTTGTGAAAGGACTGTAAGTTACGCCATGTTGTAACAAATTCGCATTCAAGTTCCACACAAATTGCGATGTGATGCAGCCCTTCCTGCTCACTAATCACTGTAATGACTAATGCAATGTGATGTAGGAGAGAAAGGGTATAGGTTATGCAGCAAACATTTCACTGCAAAAAACGTTCCATTCCAAGGTTCTTTATGCAGAGTTAACAATGTAGTATTATTTATTGGCAAAAACGTAAAAAAGTTGAGAGTTATATTTCCATTGGATTAAACGAGATGTATTCACAAGCCTGCTCCTTTACAATGTCATAGGGCCACAACAGATTATAGGAAGTTTTGCTGCCTCGTTCTGAATCGCAGAACATGGTAATTCTTTAACCTTGAAATGTAGTCTATTTTGTGATGTAATGATGCAATGTCCCTTTACTGAGAGCCAGCAATCAACGGATGTGTCTGATCGTGAATGGTTTTCCCTGTTGTTTGTTGTATTACTTGGTGTTGCATTTTAAGCTGTGCATGAGGCCATGTAAGGCAAAGACACTGCGTTCCACTTTATCAGGTGCCTGGAGTGTAAGAGCTGCAGATAATATTGAGTCACATTAATCCCAACATATTTCAAATATTATGAAAATTAAATAAATTAAATCAAATAACTTTCATTAAAAAAATCAATCACTCTTTACCTTGCTTTTTCAGTTGTTTTTAAGGAAAATTGATGCCGAGAATGTGTGAATACTGCTTTTTGATGGTTCCAAGACCAATGTGACCTGTTCTATTGCCTGCTAATTGTACGTTCCAGGTTGAAAAATTATTTTTAGGAGGTCAAGGTGTATGAATGATAAGAGAAAAACTGAAATAACCACAGCTACGCAAACACCAGTCCACCAAAAAAAAATCATTTAATTAAAATAAGGTAACATTTTTTTTTCATCATCATACGGATGAACTGTGCTAAATGTGTTTCTAAAAAGAAAAAGCAGGACGTGAGTCGTGAGCCAAGATCATGACTCTTTTGCTCTTCTTCACATCAGTTTTCATCTGCGAGGAGGAGGAGGAGGGCGGCTCCTGATGTGCTGACACTTGGGGATGTGCCTCTGTGCCGGCCTGGGGGCAAAGCGCCGGCCGCAGTGAGGGCAGGGCACGTAGTCGGGGTTTGGATTCGCGGGGGGCTGGGGCAGGTTCACAACTTTCCCTCCTTGCGTGATCACCTGCTGCACCTCCCTGGCCTGTTTGATGCTCCGAATGAAATCCTCGTGCTTCTGCCTCCAGTTGTTCTTTCTCAGCTGGGAACAGGAAATGAAACCAATAAAACAGCTTCCAGAAAAAGTCCAGACCAGCACTGCGTACACAGTCTGGTCGCAAACCATTCACAAGGCAAGAAAATATCAATACAGTAATAACGTAGCTTTCTGGGGCCACCTTTCAGGTTATTGGGTAGAGAGTACAATTTACGTAGTTATGGTTTTGTTTCCTGTGAGTGCTATTTGCTTGATATGTAGATTTTTACAACAGAATTCAGAAGTCACTAAGACACATTTATTCTGTCTGGCAAATGTGCCTTTGCGGCAGTATTTCAGAAGAGTACTTCATAAAACACTTATTTATTGTTTACATTGATTTATAAGCTGAGTCTGACTCTAGGAGAAAAAAAGGGAAGCTTGGAAAGAGTTTAAGGATAGCCCTTACCACGATTGGCGGTTTAACCTTCTTCTTATGGATGTATGTCTCCAGTTCTGTTCCCTTGGCCCTGTGCTTGAAAGAGTCAAAAACCTTCCTCTTTGAATTCTGAAGCTTCCTGCAGATCTTGCTGTGTTTCTCCAGCCTCTCTACAGCAAACTTCCCGTGACACAGTTCACAGGGCACCAGCTGAGGGTTTCCACTCTGGCTATTCTCATATGGAAATTGCTCAGCGGTAGGGCACATCAGACTTGTAGGGGACAAATATCTGTTTTCCACTGACAGAGTTTGTTCATCCAGACATGTGGTCTTATTTCTGAAGTGGCCCTGCGCGGCCTGTGCCGCTGACACGTCGCTTTCAGGGAGCCTTGCTTTCTTGAGATACTTTCTCCTTCCACAGGGGACGTCTTCTAGCCCACGGCTGCAAGGGCTCACTTGACGTCTCTCCTGATGGGAAAGCGCAGAGGGAAAGTGCGATTCTGCGCATCCGCCATCTTCCATTGGAGAACCATAATCAAGGTTGTCTCCTCTGATAGGAAGGGCTTTCCTTGGAGTGAAGGCTTTTTGCTTCTCCATTCTGCAGGTCAGAAGAGGCACGGCCTTAGAGCGGTGGTTGGCCCATGGTCCTCTGGGGCAAAGCTCGCTCTGCCTCGCCTCTATTTTCCCTTCCGGCCACCTCTCTGGAGTCTTCCATCTCTCTCGGAACCATCCTCAGCTCCTCCTGAGCTCTGAAGAGCTTCGCCTGCATCATGGCCTCCTTCTGGCGAATCTCGTCCTTCATCATGGCCTCCTTCCGGCGCATCTCATCCTGCAGGCTGGTCTCCCTCCGGCGATGCTCCTCCTTCAGCGCGGCCTCTGCCTCGGCCACTTTTCGTAGCTCCTCTTGCAACTGAAAGTGCTCCTTCCCATTGGCATGAGAAGGGCATTGCCCTGGAGGGGTCGCCACCATGGGGAGGACAGTCCTGTCCTTAGGTTTGCGTACTCTTGAGCCCCTCCTGCCCTGCCTCTCGCAGGGCCTCTCATGACCATCCTGAGGCGGGGTGGGGGCAAACAAGGAATCACTCTGTGCGTCCGGGCGGTCCACAGCCCGAACCTCACCAGGGCCGGAGACTTTCCTGTTACCCATAGGCTTCAGGGGGTAAGACCGATCATACCCCACAATGTTCTTCTCGGGGCCCTGTTGGGCTTGGAAGCGATAGCTGTTCCCCATCTTCTTCTCCGCAGCGTATTTGACATATTGGAAACATTTTCTCATCTTCTGTAGAGCTGCCTCCTGCCGCCGATTGTACATGGCGATCATTTTTTTCTCCTTTTCCTGCATCAGTTTCTCTTGGAAGGTGTCCTTCAGAAGCTGTATCTTGGGAGGCGGGCAGTACGTGGAGATCAGATCCTGTTGCCTTAAGGGCGCGGGTCGATTCGAGTCTGTGTCCTTCGGGGAGGGGGACAGAGCACCAGGCTTAGGACTGGGCTCCATTGGCAAATGAGATATGAGCTTTGTTTCCCAGGTATCTGGAAAAGGCAAAAATGGCAAATAAATGATATCCTGCACAGTCTAGTATGGTCTAATAGAAAAGAATAAAAAAAAACAATTCAGGAAATACACAACTTTTTAATATTAAACCTAATGGTGTTGAATGCTGCATGCTGACTCAGTAGGAGACAGATCCTAAACATAAACATTATAATAAACATTTGTTTCCCAAATAACATTCTCAATGTTCAGAATGCTTAAAGTCATGAGCTTTTTTAAAAATGTTTAACTGAAACCTGGAAATGTGCTATTTCATTTCAAAGCTTGTATTATATCTATGATATAAATGTTTTTTTATATAAAATTAACCCATTATGCAACAGGGGTTTGAGCAAAAGTCACTGTGAATAAGGGAATTTATCAATATTAATTAGCCGTTTCACTACATTATAGATAGCTGAAGGATTATGATACAGTATATCGATTTCGCTACAAATTGACAAGCATATTTGATGACACTTACCAAACAAGTTTTAAACAGCGGAGAAATAGTTCACCACGACGATAGCAATGCAATGTTTGACTGCATCTCCCTATGTGATATATCTGTATTTGGGTATATACAGATCACGTAATTCAGGGAGCACTGTTACGTCAGGTCACCAACCATTATTACGACGCTCATATGTCATAGAGCTCCTTAGGATGTTTGTATAATCTTTATCCAAATTTTCATATGGCCGCAGTTACGGCGTTTATTTTACAGTTAATGTAACAGGGTGTCATTATATTTTTCTGTCTTTATGGTGGCAGACCACTTAAATAAATCTGAGTAGGCGGTTTCTACAAGTGGGTCAGATAAAATATTAAATATACAGTAAAAGCTCACACCTATTCATACCCTTTATGTACTGTATATCTACAATTACGTATACTACGTATACAGTTATCGTATACTATAATACGATAACTACCATTACAAAATGTCTCCCTTTTGATTTGAAGTGGTTCTTTTAAATAAGTAAATTGCAATCACTTAGCCTACATCTGAGCTCCTAATTCATCGCGACGACGGACTGAGACTCCAGTCGGATTTGTGAGAAGGGGTGTGCCTGTTTTAAAACCGATTCATACGTCTTAAACACATGGACATAGATAGCAGTCTGTGTTATATAATTTATCTTTTTATTTTATTTAAATTTAAGTATCACATACACATTTTCAAAGTAACTGGACCCCTTTTAATTATGATCCCCATCGCTCACAGCTCCGAAGGTGAGACGAGGGCTACTTCAGATGGGATTTCCAATATTTCTCTCTTAGCTTGTACAGTGTACCGGTGGAAAGGAGAGGGGTCTTAAAACGTGTTGATAGTAAGATTGGGATGTATTTGCAGTCTAGATATAGTTTTTTTAATGTTCGGAGCCGCCACAGATTCATTTTCTTACGACTGCTTTTCTGGATGACAATGACAATGCAAACGATGGTGTTAAGGCGAGGCTGTGCCTTAAGGCTCCTCTGCTTACAATATTCAGCGCGTAAATCGCAAACGAGCGCCTTCCCTTACGATGAAAATGCAGAAAATTAGACCACGAGATTTAAACCTACGGCTTACAAATTTATGCGTAAACACTAAAACCGTATCTTTAGCAAAACTGGCGAGACAGTGTGTTTTATCATTTAAAAAAGTACTGGAAAATAATTAAAGGTTATCACGATAAACAGAGGTTACTGATCTACTACTGTACGCTGTGACCAAAAATGAGAGTCCCCCGATCCTCGCAGCCTTCATGCTTTGGTCTTGGCCTGGCCGTTTTTTTTAAGATAATGGGGTCAAGTTAAGAAATTATGCAAGTTTCTAATCAAATCCAAGGGCGCCTCGATCTCCTAAACATCTTTAGAAGGCCGGCGGACCACACTGCACGGTCCGGGTCCGGGCCCTGACCCGGTTCTGGATAATGCCAGCTTAAAGTGAAAAATTCTACTGTACATATTATGTTTCTTATTATGGTATATATGTATAATATAGCGCGACCGCTTCACGAAGCTAGAAAGAAAGTTATCCGCCATTTTTATTTTACCTGCAATTGAATTTGCCATTAAAATCATTATTAATACCGCAGCTGCTAAATAACTTACCTAAAAGCGTTCAGATACAAAAGCACTTGAGCTGTAATGTTTGTATACTGTTGGCCCGATGACCTACTTCAAGAAGAATTGTTACATAGACCGCCAAGGACTGTCATCACACTTTACGTCATAAAGCGCTTTAAAACTTTAGACAAGTTCAACACCTCATATTTTGTACTGTTTATCATGGTAAAAGCAACTCAAAGCAATTCTAAAAATGATCGAAAGGTAAAAATACAAGCTTATACGAGCTGTCGTTTTAACATTTATAACATATATTTAAACAAAACATATATAATCTATTTTAATAAAATAGAAAAGTGTTCTTAGTCTTCACTTAAAAGCTGTTAGAAGCTGCCTTTCTGACAAGAGAGTTCTGTGAGTTCCACAGTCTCAGTGCATTAAAGTCAAAACCAGTTGCTTTTTATTTCCTGTTTTACGACAGAGCAAGGAGGGTGTCCACAGACCACTGTGCACCTGCAGACTGATATGGGGGGTAAAAAGTCTAGAAGTTAGTAAATAAGATTTTAGCACATGTTCTAAAACAAACCGGACACCTGTACAGTGATGCCAACACAGTGCTCTGAGCTCCTTCTTTGAGTTAAATCCTAGCATCTGCATTTTTTACAAGTTGTTGCTATGGCAGAGCATGACCAGAGCATAACAGAAACCACCCATTTTCTAACCGCTTCATCCAATTCAGGGTCAGGGGGTCAGGGGGTCGCGGGGCACGGGGGAGCCAGAGCCTCAGAAAGTAATAAGCAGGAGATACCTGGGACTGGATGGTAGTCCAATGCAGGGAAGACACAGACACTCACCAATTATCCCAGAAGCCAATTAACCTACCAGTAGTTCTTTGAACTGTGGGAGGAAGCCGGAGCACCCAAAGCAAACTCATGCAAACATGGGGAGAACATACAAGCTCCATACAGATAGCACCCCAGGTCCAGAAGTGTACCCAGGGCCTCAGCACTGTGAGCTAGCAATGCTAAACGCTGGGCTACTGTGCATGCTAATTTCTAGGCATCAGGTGATCAATCAGGTAGTGTTTCTCAGATAAAAGGACACCAGTTATTTAGTATGAGATTCAAATTGACCTCAGAACAAAATATAACTTATGTTATATAACTTACATAGAACTTACTACAGCATAACTGTCTTATTTGGCTCTTGTAGAAAATATTAACAGCATGCCTATTAAACATACAGTATCTAGCAATCAGCAATCAAAATAAAAACATTTCCAAACATGGAAACTGCCCAGTTAATGAAGCATTTCAAAGACATTAATCTATTCAATAATTACAGTTTTAAGTAGATAACAGATTTATATTCAGATTACGAAAGCATCATAACAACTGCTGCTTGTGTAAGGAATCCATGAATACCACTGTACATGAGAATTCCACACCTATTTGTAATCAATACACAAAATCCTATTGAATTTCAGGTACTTGTTTATTCAGCATTGCTTGACTCCGCGGACTCCTTGTTGTTTCAATATTCTAGCAATAGGACTAATCGCCAATACAGTGCCGTTGTAATCTATTCCTTCTGCCAGCAGAGGACGGTATTCGCACAGCCAGTTCAGGATAAGATACGGTCCTCGCAGTTCACAGTACAACTGGCCAAAGCTGTATTCGGAATATGCTCTCGATAACCTCGTTTAGTTTAAGTACGGCCATATTTCATATCAACCCACAGATGCATTGCATAAACACTAGAATTCTGGTTGTACTTAAATTGACCTTATACGTTTTGGATTATGTTTAACCTTCTTCAATTTCTTCAACCATATTTTGAGATGATTACGTTTACAGAAGCAAATATTATTCAGTGCTTTTTCTTCACTCCTTTAATCAAACCCACATTTCTATAAGGAGGGCCATTGTGAAACTCCCCAAAGTGAGCTGAATTAATCTTTCATTCTTCACACCTGCGAAGTCATTCCTTCATTGTGTAATATGAAGGCCTTTCATTATTCACGTATACTACAACATCTGAAAATAATGGGTCTTGAAATAGTTGAATGAAAGAAAATCCTGAATAACTCCTCCAAATGCGTGTTACACTTTCATCAAGTACACACACTTTGAATGTGATGAACTATAAAAAGTTATTTTAACCATACCCAATGGAGCTCAGGAGTGCGATTGCATACACAATCATGTTTTCAGTGTTTGGACATCAGCCGTACATCAGAACAATCATTTCACTAACACAGCTCCGTGTTGAGTGACTTCCCTCCAAGAACACAAAGTCACTTTCCCTTAGCAATTATTGCATGGACTTTGATTATCTGCCTTCTGCATCAAGCCCTGTATTATATACGGTACAAAGCCAAGCTTTGGGATAGTGCTTTGTTTGGATCCTTGTCTTGATCCTTTTGGATCCCAGGCTGCTCATTTGCAAATGAGTTTTGACATTAATTATAGTGACTATAGCAATGAGCTGGCACTGTGGTTCACAGAGCTGGGGTCCTGGGTTCAATTCCTGGGGTGCAGTCTGGATGGAATTGTATGTTCTCCCTTCATTTGTGTGGATTTCTTCCAGGTGCTCCAGTTTCTTCCCACAGTCCAAAGACATACAGTACTAGTAGGTTAAGGTGGAACTACAGTCCCAATTTTGCAGACACAAAATTATTTAATTTCAGTCACAAAATAAAATCATTGACATTATAGAAAAACTTTACAAACTCAAAATTGAGCACAAAATCATGAATTTTGTGAAAGGACTGTAAGTTACGCCATGTTGTAACAAATTCGCATTCAAGTTCCACACAAATTGCGATGTGATGCAGCCCTTCCTGCTCACTAATCACTGTAATGACTAATGCAATGTGATGTAGGAGAGAAAGGGTATAGGTTATGCAGCAAACATTTCACTGCAAAAAACGTTCCATTCCAAGGTTCTTTATGCAGAGTTAACAATGTAGTATTATTTATTGGCAAAAACGTAAAAAAGTTGAGAGTTATATTTCCATTGGATTAAACGAGATGTATTCACAAGCCTGCTCCTTTACAATGTCATAGGGCCACAACAGATTATAGGAAGTTTTGCTGCCTCGTTCTGAATCGCAGAACATGGTAATTCTTTAACCTTGAAATGTAGTCTATTTTGTGATGTAATGATGCAATGTCCCTTTACTGAGAGCCAGCAATCAACGGATGTGTCTGATCGTGAATGGTTTTCCCTGTTTTGTTGTATTACTTGGTGTTGCATTTTAAGCTGTGCATGAGGCCATGTAAGGCAAAGACACTGCGTTCCACTTTATCAGGTGCCTGGAGTGTAAGAGCTGCAGATAATATTGAGTCACATTAATCCCAACATATTTCAAATATTATGAAAATTAAATAAATTAAATCAAATAACTTTCATTAAAAAAATCAATCACTCTTTACCTTGCTTTTTCAGTTGTTTTTAAGGAAAATTGATGCCGAGAATGTGTGAATACTGCTTTTTGATGGTTCCAAGACCAATGTGACCTGTTCTATTGCCTGCTAATTGTACGTTCCAGGTTGAAAAATTATTTTTAGGAGGTCAAGGTGTATGAATGATAAGAGAAAAACTGAAATAACCACAGCTACGCAAACACCAGTCCACCAAAAAAAAATCATTTAATTAAAATAAGGTAACATTTTTTTTTCATCATCATACGGATGAACTGTGCTAAATGTGTTTCTAAAAAGAAAAAGCAGGACGTGAGTCGTGAGCCAAGATCATGACTCTTTTGCTCTTCTTCACATCAGTTTTCATCTGCGAGGAGGAGGAGGAGGGCGGCTCCTGATGTGCTGACACTTGGGGAAGTGCCTCTGTGCCGGCCTGGGGGCAAAGCGCCGGCCGCAGTGAGGGCAGGGCACGTAGTCGGGGTTTGGATTCGCGGGGGGCTGGGGCAGGTTCACAACTTTCCCTCCTTGCGTGATCACCTGCTGCACCTCCCTGGCCTGTTTGATGCTCCGAATGAAATCCTCGTGCTTCTGCCTCCAGTTGTTCTTTCTCAGCTGGGAACAGGAAATGAAACCAATAAAACAGCTTCCAGAAAAAGTCCAGACTAGCACTGCGTACACAGTCTGGTCGCAAACCATTCACAAGGCAAGAAAATATCAATACAGTAATAACTTAGCTTTCTGGGGCTACCTTTCAGGTCATTGGGTAGAGAGTACAATTTACGTAGTTATGGTTTTGTTTCCTGTGAGTGCTATTTGCTTGATATGTAGATTTTTACAACAGAATTCAGAAGTCACTAAGACACATTTATTCTGTCTGGCAAATGTGCCTTTGCGGCAGTTTTTCAGAAGAGTACTTCATAAAACACTTATTTATTGTTTACATTGATTTATAAGCTGAGTCTGACTCTAGGAGAAAAAAAGGGAAGCTTGGAAAGAGTTTAAGGATAGCCCTTACCACGATTGGCGGTTTAACCTTCTTCTTATGGATGTATGTCTCCAGTTCTGTTCCCTTGGCCCTGTGCTTGAAAGAGTCAAAAACCTTCCTCTTTGAATTCTGAAGCTTCTTGCAGATCTTGCTGTGTTTCTCCAGCCTCTCTACAGCAAACTTCCCGTGACACAGTTCACAGGGCACCAGCTGAGGGTTTCCACTCTGGCTATTCTCATATGGAAATTGCTCAGCGGTAGGGCACATCAGACTTGTAGGGGACAAATATCTGTTTTCCACTGACAGAGTTTGTTCATCCAGACATGTGGTGTTATTTCTGAAGTGGCCCTGCGCGGCCTGTGCCGCTGACACGTCGCTTTCAGGGAGCCTTGCTTTCTTGAGATACTTTCTCCTTCCACAGGGGACGTCTTCTAGCCCACGGCTGCAAGGGCTCACTTGACGTCTCTCCTGATGGGAAAGCGCAGAGGGAAAGTGCGATTCTGCGCATCCGCCATCTTCCATTGGAGAACCATAATCAAGGTTGTCTCC
This sequence comes from Lepisosteus oculatus, assembly GCF_040954835.1. Taxonomy (NCBI): domain Eukaryota; kingdom Metazoa; phylum Chordata; class Actinopteri; order Semionotiformes; family Lepisosteidae; genus Lepisosteus; species Lepisosteus oculatus. Next base: position 1,279,100 of record NW_027167945.1, on the reverse strand, counting down.
TCTGATAGGAAGGGCTTTCCTTGGAGTGAAGGCTTTTTGCTTCTCCATTCTGCAGGTCAGAAGAGGCACGGCCTTAGAGCGGTGGTTGGCCCATGGTCCTCTGGGGCAAAGCTCGCTCTGCCTCGCCTCTATTTTCCCTTCCGGCCACCTCTCTGGAGTCTTCCATCTCTCTCGGAACCATCCTCAGCTCCTCCTGAGCTCTGAAGAGCTTCGCCTGCATCATGGCCTCCTTCTGGCGAATCTCGTCCTTCATCATGGCCTCCTTCCGGCGCATCTCATCCTGCAGGCTGGCCTCCCTCCGGCGATGCTCCTCCTTCAGCGCGGCCTCTGCCTCGGCCACTTTTCGTAGCTCCTCTTGCAACTGAAAGTGCTCCTTCCCATTGGCATGAGAAGGGCATTGCCCTGGAGGGGTCGCCACCATGGGGAGGACAGTCCTGTCCTTAGGTTTGCGTACTCTTGAGCCCCTCCTGCCCGGCCTCTCGCAGGGCCTCTCATGACCATCCTGAGGCGGGGTGGGGGCAAACAAGGAATCACTCTGTGCGTCCGGGCGGTCCACAGCCCGAACCTCACCAGGGCCGGAGACTTTCCTGTTACCCATAGGCTTCAGGGGGTAAGACCGATCATACCCCACAATGTTCTTCTCGGGGCCCTGTTGGGCTTGGAAGCGATAGCTGTCCCCCATCTTCTTCTCCGCAGCGTATTTGAGATATTGGAAACATTTTCTCATCTTCTGTAGAGCTGCCTCCTGCCGCTGATTGTACATGGCGATCATTTTTTTCTCCTTTTCCTGCATCAGTTTCTCTTGGAAGGTGTCCTTCAGAAGCTGTATCTTGGGAGGCGGGCAGTACGTGGAGATCAGATCCTGTTGCCTTAAGGGCGCGGGTCGATTCGAGTCTGTGTCCTTCGGGGAGGGGGACAGAGCACCAGGCTTAGGACTGGGCTCCATTGGCAAATGAGATATGAGCTTTGTTTCCCAGGTATCTGGAAAAGGCAAAAATGGCAAATAAATGATATCCTGCACAGTCTAGTATGGTCTAATAGAAAAGAATAAAAAAAAACAATTCAGGAAATACACAACTTTTTAATATTAAACCTAATGGTGTTGAATGCTGCATGCTGACTCAGTAGGAGACAGATCCTAAACATAAACATTATAATAAACATTTGTTTCCCAAATAACATTCTCAATGTTCAGAATGCTTAAAGTCATGAGCTTTTTTAAAAATGTTTAACTGAAACCTGGAAATGTGCTATTTCATTTCAAAGCTTGTATTATATCTATGATATAAATGTTTTTTTATATAAAATTAACCCATTATGCAACAGGGGTTTGAGCAAAAGTCACTGTGAATAAGGGAATTTATCAATATTAATTAGCCGTTTCACTACATTATAGATAGCTGAAGGATTATGATACAGTATATCGATTTCGCTACAAATTGACAAGCATATTTGATGACACTTACCAAACAAGTTTTAAACAGCGGAGAAATAGTTCACCACGACGATAGCAATGCAATGTTTGACTGCATCTCCCTATGTGATATATCTGTATTTGGGTATATACAGATCACGTAATTCAGGGAGCACTGTTACGTCAGGTCACCAACCATTATTACGACGCTCATATGTCATAGAGCTCCTTAGGATGTTTGTATAATCTTTATCCAAATTTTCATATGGCCGCAGTTACGGCGTTTATTTTACAGTTAATGTAACAGGGTGTCATTATATTTTTCTGTCTTTATGGTGGCAGACCACTTAAATAAATCTGAGTAGGCGGTTTCTACAAGTGGGTCAGATAAAATATTAAATATACAGTAAAAGCTCACACCTATTCATACCCTTTATGTACTGTATATCTACAATTACGTATACTACGTATACAGTTATCGTATACTATAATACGATAACTACCATTACAAAATGTCTCCCTTTTGATTTGAAGTGGTTCTTTTAAATAAGTAAATTGCAATCACTTAGCCTACATCTGAGCTCCTAATTCATCGCGACGACGGACTGAGACTCCAGTCGGATTTGTGAGAAGGGGTGTGCCTGTTTTAAAACCGATTCATACGTCTTAAACACATGGACATAGATAGCAGTCTGTGTTATATAATTTATCTTTTTATTTTATTTAAATTTAAGTATCACATACACATTTTCAAAGTAACTGGACCCCTTTTAATTATGATCCCCATCGCTCACAGCTCCGAAGGTGAGACGAGGGCTACTTCAGATGGGATTTCCAATATTTCTCTCTTAGCTTGTACAGTATACCGGTGGAAAGGAGAGGGGTCTTAAAACGTGTTGATAGTAAGATTGGGATGTATTTGCAGTCTAGATATAGTTTTTTTAATGTTCGGAGCCGCCACAGATTCATTTTCTTACGACTGCTTTTCTGGATGACAATGACAATGCAAACGATGGTGTTAAGGCGAGGCTGTGCCTTAAGGCTCCTCTGCTTACAATATTCAGCGCGTAAATCGCAAACGAGCGCCTTCCCTTACGATGAAAATGCAGAAAATTAGACCACGAGATTTAAACCTACGGCTTACAAATTTATGCGTAAACACTAAAACCGTATCTTTAGCAAAACTGGCGAGACAGTGTGTTTTATCATTTAAAAAAGTACTGGAAAATAATTAAAGGTTATCACGATAAACAGAGGTTACTGATCTACTACTGTACGCTGTGACCAAAAATGAGAGTCCCCCGATCCTCGCAGCCTTCATGCTTTGGTCTTGGCCTGGCCGTTTTTTTTAAGATAATGGGGTCAAGTTAAGAAATTATGCAAGTTTCTAATCAAATCCAAGGGCGCCTCGATCTCCTAAACATCTTTAGAAGGCCGGCGGACCACACTGCACGGTCCGGGTCCGGGCCCTGACCCGGTTCTGGATAATGCCAGCTTAAAGTGAAAAATTCTACTGTACATATTATGTTTCTTATTATGGTATATATGTATAATATAGCGCGACCGCTTCACGAAGCTAGAAAGAAAGTTATCCGCCATTTTTATTTTACCTGCAATTGAATTTGCCATTAAAATCATTATTAATACCGCAGCTGCTAAATAACTTACCTAAAAGCGTTCAGATACAAAAGCACTTGAGCTGTAATGTTTGTATACTGTTGGCCCGATGACCTACTTCAAGAAGAATTGTTACATAGACCGCCAAGGACTGTCATCACACTTTACGTCATAAAGCGCTTTAAAACTTTAGACAAGTTCAACACCTCATATTTTGTACTGTTTATCATGGTAAAAGCAACTCAAAGCAATTCTAAAAATGATCGAAAGGTAAAAATACAAGCTTATACGAGCTGTCGTTTTAACATTTATAACATATATTTAAACAAAACATATATAATCTATTTTAATAAAATAGAAAAGTGTTCTTAGTCTTCACTTAAAAGCTGTTAGAAGCTGCCTTTCTGACAAGAGAGTTCTGTGAGTTCCACAGTCTCAGTGCATTAAAGTCAAAACCAGTTGCTTTTTATTTCCTCTTTTACGACAGAGCAAGGAGGGTGTCCACAGACCACTGTGCACCTGCAGACTGATATGGGGGGTAAAAAGTCTAGAAGTTAGTAAATAAGATTTTAGCACATGTTCTAAAACAAACCGGACACCTGTACAGTGATGCCAACACAGTGCTCTGAGCTCCTTCTTTGAGTTAAATCCTAGCATCTGCATTTTTTACAAGTTGTTGCTATGGCAGAGCATGACCAGAGCATAACAGAAACCACCCATTTTCTAACCGCTTCATCCAATTCAGGGTCAGGGGGTCAGGGGGTCGCGGGGCACGGGGGAGCCAGAGCCTCAGAAAGTAATAAGCAGGAGATACCTGGGACTGGATGGTAGTCCAATGCAGGGAAGACACAGACACTCACCAATTATCCCAGAAGCCAATTAACCTACCAGTAGTTCTTTGAACTGTGGGAGGAAGCCGGAGCACCCAAAGCAAACTCATGCAAACATGGGGAGAACATACAAGCTCCATACAGATAGCACCCCAGGTCCAGAAGTGTACCCAGGGCCTCAGCACTGTGAGCTAGCAATGCTAAACGCTGGGCTACTGTGCATGCTAATTTCTAGGCATCAGGTGATCAATCAGGTAGTGTTTCTCAGATAAAAGGACACCAGTTATTTAGTATGAGATTCAAATTGACCTCAGAACAAAATATAACTTATGTTATATAACTTACATAGAACTTACTACAGCATAACTGTCTTATTTGGCTCTTGTAGAAAATATTAACAGCATGCCTATTAAACATACAGTATCTAGCAATCAGCAATCAAAATAAAAACATTTCCAAACATGGAAACTGCCCAGTTAATGAAGCATTTCAAAGACATTAATCTATTCAATAATTACAGTTTTAAGTAGATAACAGATTTATATTCAGATTACGAAAGCATCATAACAACTGCTGCTTGTGTAAGGAATCCATGAATACCACTGTACATGAGAATTCCACACCTATTTGTAATCAATACACAAAATCCTATTGAATTTCAGGTACTTGTTTATTCAGCATTGCTTGACTCCGCGGACTCCTTGTTGTTTCAATATTCTAGCAATAGGACTAATCGCCAATACAGTGCCGTTGTAATCTATTCCTTCTGCCAGCAGAGGACGGTATTCGCACAGCCAGTTCAGGATAAGATACGGTCCTCGCAGTTCACAGTACAACTGGCCAAAGCTGTATTCGGAATATGCTCTCGATAACCTCGTTTAGTTTAAGTACGGCCATATTTCATATCAACCCACAGATGCATTGCATAAACACTAGAATTCTGGTTGTACTTAAATTGACCTTATACGTTTTGGATTATGTTTAACCTTCTTCAATTTCTTCAACCATATTTTGAGATGATTACGTTTACAGAAGCAAATATTATTCAGTGCTTTTTCTTCACTCCTTTAATCAAACCCACATTTCTATAAGGAGGGCCATTGTGAAACTCCCCAAAGTGAGCTGAATTAATCTTTCATTCTTCACACCTGCGAAGTCATTCCTTCATTGTGTAATATGAAGGCCTTTCATTATTCACGTATACTACAACATCTGAAAATAATGGGTCTTGAAATAGTTGAATGAAAGAAAATCCTGAATAACTCCTCCAAATGCGTGTTACACTTTCATCAAGTACACACACTTTGAATGTGATGAACTATAAAAAGTTATTTTAACCATACCCAATGGAGCTCAGGAGTGCGATTGCATACACAATCATGTTTTCAGTGTTTGGACATCAGCCGTACATCAGAACAATCATTTCACTAACACAGCTCCGTGTTGAGTGACTTCCCTCCAAGAACACAAAGTCACTTTCCCTTAGCAATTATTGCATGGACTTTGATTATCTGCCTTCTGCATCAAGCCCTGTATTATATACGGTACAAAGCCAAGCTTTGGGATAGTGCTTTGTTTGGATCCTTGTCTTGATCCTTTTGGATCCCAGGCTGCTCATTTGCAAATGAGTTTTGACATTAATTATAGTGACTATAGCAATGAGCTGGCACTGTGGTTCACAGAGCTGGGGTCCTGGGTTCAATTCCTGGGGTGCAGTCTGGATGGAATTGTATGTTCTCCCTTCATTTGTGTGGATTTCTTCCAGGTGCTCCAGTTTCTTCCCACAGTCCAAAGACATACAGTACTAGTAGGTTAAGGTGGAACTACAGTCCCAATTTTGCAGACACAAAATTATTTAATTTCAGTCACAAAATAAAATCATTGACATTATAGAAAAACTTTACAAACTCAAAATTGAGCACAAAATCATGAATTTTGTGAAAGGACTGTAAGTTACGCCATGTTGTAACAAATTCGCATTCAAGTTCCACACAAATTGCGATGTGATGCAGCCCTTCCTGCTCACTAATCACTGTAATGACTAATGCAATGTGATGTAGGAGAGAAAGGGTATAGGTTATGCAGCAAACATTTCACTGCAAAAAACGTTCCATTCCAAGGTTCTTTATGCAGAGTTAACAATGTAGTATTATTTATTGGCAAAAACGTAAAAAAGTTGAGAGTTATATTTCCATTGGATTAAACGAGATGTATTCACAAGCCTGCTCCTTTACAATGTCATAGGGCCACAACAGATTATAGGAAGTTTTGCTGCCTCGTTCTGAATCGCAGAACATGGTAATTCTTTAACCTTGAAATGTAGTCTATTTTGTGATGTAATGATGCAATGTCCCTTTACTGAGAGCCAGCAATCAACGGATGTGTCTGATCGTGAATGGTTTTCCCTGTTTTGTTGTATTACTTGGTGTTGCATTTTAAGCTGTGCATGAGGCCATGTAAGGCAAAGACACTGCGTTCCACTTTATCAGGTGCCTGGAGTGTAAGAGCTGCAGATAATATTGAGTCACATTAATCCCAACATATTTCAAATATTATGAAAATTAAATAAATTAAATCAAATAACTTTCATTAAAAAAATCAATCACTCTTTACCTTGCTTTTTCAGTTGTTTTTAAGGAAAATTGATGCCGAGAATGTGTGAATACTGCTTTTTGATGGTTCCAAGACCAATGTGACCTGTTCTATTGCCTGCTAATTGTACGTTCCAGGTTGAAAAATTATTTTTAGGAGGTCAAGGTGTATGAATGATAAGAGAAAAACTGAAATAACCACAGCTACGCAAACACCAGTCCACCAAAAAAAAATCATTTAATTAAAATAAGGTAACATTTTTTTTTCATCATCATACGGATGAACTGTGCTAAATGTGTTTCTAAAAAGAAAAAGCAGGACGTGAGTCGTGAGCCAAGATCATGACTCTTTTGCTCTTCTTCACATCAGTTTTCATCTGCGAGGAGGAGGAGGAGGGCGGCTCCTGATGTGCTGACACTTGGGGAAGTGCCTCTGTGCCGGCCTGGGGGCAAAGCGCCGGCCGCAGTGAGGGCAGGGCACGTAGTCGGGGTTTGGATTCGCGGGGGGCTGGGGCAGGTTCACAACTTTCCCTCCTTGCGTGATCACCTGCTGCACCTCCCTGGCCTGTTTGATGCTCCGAATGAAATCCTCGTGCTTCTGCCTCCAGTTGTTCTTTCTCAGCTGGGAACAGGAAATGAAACCAATAAAACAGCTTCCAGAAAAAGTCCAGACTAGCACTGCGTACACAGTCTGGTCGCAAACCATTCACAAGGCAAGAAAATATCAATACAGTAATAACTTAGCTTTCTGGGGCTACCTTTCAGGTCATTGGGTAGAGAGTACAATTTACGTAGTTATGGTTTTGTTTCCTGTGAGTGCTATTTGCTTGATATGTAGATTTTTACAACAGAATTCAGAAGTCACTAAGACACATTTATTCTGTCTGGCAAATGTGCCTTTGCGGCAGTTTTTCAGAAGAGTACTTCATAAAACACTTATTTATTGTTTACATTGATTTATAAGCTGAGTCTGACTCTAGGAGAAAAAAAGGGAAGCTTGGAAAGAGTTTAAGGATAGCCCTTACCACGATTGGCGGTTTAACCTTCTTCTTATGGATGTATGTCTCCAGTTCTGTTCCCTTGGCCCTGTGCTTGAAAGAGTCAAAAACCTTCCTCTTTGAATTCTGAAGCTTCTTGCAGATCTTGCTGTGTTTCTCCAGCCTCTCTACAGCAAACTTCCCGTGACACAGTTCACAGGGAACCAGCTGAGGGTTTCCACTCTGGCTATTCTCATATGGAAATTGCTCAGCGGTAGGGCACATCAGACTTGTAGGGGACAAATATCTGTTTTCCACTGACAGAGTTTGTTCATCCAGACATGTGGTGTTATTTCTGAAGTGGCCCTGCGCGGCCTGTGCCGCTGACACGTCGCTTTCAGGGAGCCTTGCTTTCTTGAGATACTTTCTCCTTCCACAGGGGACGTCTTCTAGCCCACGGCTGCAAGGGCTCACTTGACGTCTCTCCTGATGGGAAAGCGCAGAGGGAAAGTGCGATTCTGCGCATCTGCCATCTTCCATTGGAGAACCATAATCAAGGTTGTCTCCTCTGATAGGAAGGGCTTTCCTTGGAGTGAAGGCTTTTTGCTTCTCCATTCTGCAGGTCAGAAGAGGCACGGCCTTAGAGCGGTGGTTGGCCCATGGTCCTCTGGGGCAAAGCTCGCTCTGCCTCGCCTCTATTTTCCCTTCCGGCCACCTCTCTGGAGTCTTCCATCTCTCTCGGAACCATCCTCAGCTCCTCCTGAGCTCTGAAGAGCTTCGCCTGCATCATGGCCTCCTTCTGGCGAATCTCGTCCTTCATCATGGCCTCCTTCCGGCGCATCTCATCCTGCAGGCTGGCCTCCCTCCGGCGATGCTCCTCCTTCAGCGCGGCCTCTGCCTCGGCCACTTTTCGTAGCTCCTCTTGCAACTGAAAGTGCTCCTTCCCATTGGCATGAGAAGGGCATTGCCCTGGAGGGGTCGCCACCATGGGGAGGACAGTCCTGTCCTTAGGTTTGCGTACTCTTGAGCCCCTCCTGCCCGGCCTCTCGCAGGGCCTCTCATGACCATCCTGAGGCGGGGTGGGGGCAAACAAGGAATCACTCTGTGCGTCCGGGCGGTCCACAGCCCGAACCTCACCAGGGCCGGAGACTTTCCTGTTACCCATAGGCTTCAGGGGGTAAGACCGATCATACCCCACAATGTTCTTCTCGGGGCCCTGTTGGGCTTGGAAGCGATAGCTGTCCCCCATCTTCTTCTCCGCAGCGTATTTGAGATATTGGAAACATTTTCTCATCTTCTGTAGAGCTGCCTCCTGCCGCTGATTGTACATGGCGATCATTTTTTTCTCCTTTTCCTGCATCAGTTTCTCTTGGAAGGTGTCCTTCAGAAGCTGTATCTTGGGAGGCGGGCAGTACGTGGAGATCAGATCCTGTTGCCTTAAGGGCGCGGGTCGATTCGAGTCTGTGTCCTTCGGGGAGGGGGACAGAGCACCAGGCTTAGGACTGGGCTCCATTGGCAAATGAGATATGAGCTTTGTTTCCCAGGTATCTGGAAAAGGCAAAAATGGCAAATAAATGATATCCTGCACAGTCTAGTATGGTCTAATAGAAAAGAATAAAAAAAAACAATTCAGGAAATACACAACTTTTTAATATTAAACCTAATGGTGTTGAATGCTGCATGCTGACTCAGTAGGAGACAGATCCTAAACATAAACATTATAATAAACATTTGTTTCCCAAATAACATTCTCAATGTTCAGAATGCTTAAAGTCATGAGCTTTTTTAAAAATGTTTAACTGAAACCTGGAAATGTGCTATTTCATTTCAAAGCTTGTATTATATCTATGATATAAATGTTTTTTTATATAAAATTAACCCATTATGCAACAGGGGTTTGAGCAAAAGTCACTGTGAATAAGGGAATTTATCAATATTAATTAGCCGTTTCACTACATTATAGATAGCTGAAGGATTATGATACAGTATATCGATTTCGCTACAAATTGACAAGCATATTTGATGACACTTACCAAACAAGTTTTAAACAGCGGAGAAATAGTTCACCACGACGATAGCAATGCAATGTTTGACTGCATCTCCCTATGTGATATATCTGTATTTGGGTATATACAGATCACGTAATTCAGGGAGCACTGTTACGTCAGGTCACCAACCATTATTACGACGCTCATATGTCATAGAGCTCCTTAGGATGTTTGTATAATCTTTATCCAAATTTTCATATGGCCGCAGTTACGGCGTTTATTTTACAGTTAATGTAACAGGGTGTCATTATATTTTTCTGTCTTTATGGTGGCAGACCACTTAAATAAATCTGAGTAGGCGGTTTCTACAAGTGGGTCAGATAAAATATTAAATATACAGTAAAAGCTCACACCTATTCATACCCTTTATGTACTGTATATCTACAATTACGTATACTACGTATACAGTTATCGTATACTATAATACGATAACTACCATTACAAAATGTCTCCCTTTTGATTTGAAGTGGTTCTTTTAAATAAGTAAATTGCAATCACTTAGCCTACATCTGAGCTCCTAATTCATCGCGACGACGGACTGAGACTCCAGTCGGATTTGTGAGAAGGGGTGTGCCTGTTTTAAAACCGATTCATACGTCTTAAACACATGGACATAGATAGCAGTCTGTGTTATATAATTTATCTTTTTATTTTATTTAAATTTAAGTATCACATACACATTTTCAAAGTAACTGGACCCCTTTTAATTATGATCCCCATCGCTCACAGCTCCGAAGGTGAGACGAGGGCTACTTCAGATGGGATTTCCAATATTTCTCTCTTAGCTTGTACAGTATACCGGTGGAAAGGAGAGGGGTCTTAAAACGTGTTGATAGTAAGATTGGGATGTATTTGCAGTCTAGATATAGTTTTTTTAATGTTCGGAGCCGCCACAGATTCATTTTCTTACGACTGCTTTTCTGGATGACAATGACAATGCAAACGATGGTGTTAAGGCGAGGCTGTGCCTTAAGGCTCCTCTGCTTACAATATTCAGCGCGTAAATCGCAAACGAGCGCCTTCCCTTACGATGAAAATGCAGAAAATTAGACCACGAGATTTAAACCTACGGCTTACAAATTTATGCGTAAACACTAAAACCGTATCTTTAGCAAAACTGGCGAGACAGTGTGTTTTATCATTTAAAAAAGTACTGGAAAATAATTAAAGGTTATCACGATAAACAGAGGTTACTGATCTACTACTGTACGCTGTGACCAAAAATGAGAGTCCCCCGATCCTCGCAGCCTTCATGCTTTGGTCTTGGCCTGGCCGTTTTTTTTAAGATAATGGGGTCAAGTTAAGAAATTATGCAAGTTTCTAATCAAATCCAAGGGCGCCTCGATCTCCTAAACATCTTTAGAAGGCCGGCGGACCACACTGCACGGTCCGGGTCCGGGCCCTGACCCGGTTCTGGATAATGCCAGCTTAAAGTGAAAAATTCTACTGTACATATTATGTTTCTTATTATGGTATATATGTATAATATAGCGCGACCGCTTCACGAAGCTAGAAAGAAAGTTATCCGCCATTTTTATTTTACCTGCAATTGAATTTGCCATTAAAATCATTATTAATACCGCAGCTGCTAAATAACTTACCTAAAAGCGTTCAGATACAAAAGCACTTGAGCTGTAATGTTTGTATACTGTTGGCCCGATGACCTACTTCAAGAAGAATTGTTACATAGACCGCCAAGGACTGTCATCACACTTTACGTCATAAAGCGCTTTAAAACTTTAGACAAGTTCAACACCTCATATTTTGTACTGTTTATCATGGTAAAAGCAACTCAAAGCAATTCTAAAAATGATCGAAAGGTAAAAATACAAGCTTATACGAGCTGTCGTTTTAACATTTATAACATATATTTAAACAAAACATATATAATCTATTTTAATAAAATAGAAAAGTGTTCTTAGTCTTCACTTAAAAGCTGTTAGAAGCTGCCTTTCTGACAAGAGAGTTCTGTGAGTTCCACAGTCTCAGTGCATTAAAGTCAAAACCAGTTGCTTTTTATTTCCTCTTTTACGACAGAGCAAGGAGGGTGTCCACAGACCACTGTGCACCTGCAGACTGATATGGGGGGTAAAAAGTCTAGAAGTTAGTAAATAAGATTTTAGCACATGTTCTAAAACAAACCGGACACCTGTACAGTGATGCCAACACAGTGCTCTGAGCTCCTTCTTTGAGTTAAATCCTAGCATCTGCATTTTTTACAAGTTGTTGCTATGGCAGAGCATGACCAGAGCATAACAGAAACCACCCATTTTCTAACCGCTTCATCCAATTCAGGTTCAGGGGGTCAGGGGGTCGCGGGGCACGGGGGAGCCAGAGCCTCAGAAAGTAATAAGCAGGAGATACCTGGGACTGGATGGTAGTCCAATGCAGGGAAGACACAGACACTCACCAATTATCCCAGAAGCCAATTAACCTACCAGTAGTTCTTTGAACTGTGGGAGGAAGCCGGAGCACCCAAAGCAAACTCATGCAAACATGGGGAGAACATACAAGCTCCATACAGATAGCACCCCAGGTCCAGAAGTGTACCCAGGGCCTCAGCACTGTGAGCTAGCAATGCTAAACGCTGGGCTACTGTGCATGCTAATTTCTAGGCATCAGGTGATCAATCAGGTAGTGTTTCTCAGATAAAAGGACACCAGTTATTTAGTATGAGATTCAAATTGACCTCAGAACAAAATATAACTTATGTTATATAACTTACATAGAACTTACTACAGCATAACTGTCTTATTTGGCTCTTGTAGAAAATATTAACAGCATGCCTATTAAACATACAGTATCTAGCAATCAGCAATCAAAATAAAAACATTTCCAAACATGGAAACTGCCCAGTTAATGAAGCATTTCAAAGACATTAATCTATTCAATAATTACAGTTTTAAGTAGATAACAGATTTATATTCAGATTACGAAAGCATCATAACAACTGCTGCTTGTGTAAGGAATCCATGAATACCACTGTACATGAGAATTCCACACCTATTTGTAATCAATACACAAAATCCTATTGAATTTCAGGTACTTGTTTATTCAGCATTGCTTGACTCCGCGGACTCCTTGTTGTTTCAATATTCTAGCAATAGGACTAATCGCCAATACAGTGCCGTTGTAATCTATTCCTTCTGCCAGCAGAGGACGGTATTCGCACAGCCAGTTCAGGATAAGATACGGTCCTCGCAGTTCACAGTACAACTGGCCAAAGCCGTATTCGGAATATGCTCTCGATAACCTCGTTTAGTTTAAGTACGGCCATATTTCATATCAACCCACAGATGCATTGCATAAACACTAGAATTCTGGTTGTACTTAAATTGACCTTATACGTTTTGGATTATGTTTAACCTTCTTCAATTTCTTCAACCATATTTTGAGATGATTACGTTTACAGAAGCAAATATTATTCAGTGCTTTTTCTTCACTCCTTTAATCAAACCCACATTTCTATAAGGAGGGCCATTGTGAAACTCCCCAAAGTGAGCTGAATTAATCTTTCATTCTTCACACCTGCGAAGTCATTCCTTCATTGTGTAATATGAAGGCCTTTCATTATTCACGTATACTACAACATCTGAAAATAATGGGTCTTGAAATAGTTGAATGAAAGAAAATCCTGAATAACTCCTCCAAATGCGTGTTACACTTTCATCAAGTACACACACTTTGAATGTGATGAACTATAAAAAGTTATTTTAACCATACCCAATGGAGCTCAGGAGTGCGATTGCATACACAATCATGTTTTCAGTGTTTGGACATCAGCCGTACATCAGAACAATCATTTCACTAACACAGCTCCGTGTTGAGTGACTTCCCTCCAAGAACACAAAGTCACTTTCCCTTAGCAATTATTGCATGGACTTTGATTATCTGCCTTCTGCATCAAGCCCTGTATTATATACGGTACAAAGCCAAGCTTTGGGATAGTGCTTTGTTTGGATCCTTGTCTTGATCCTTTTGGATCCCAGGCTGCTCATTTGCAAATGAGTTTTGACATTAATTATAGTGACTATAGCAATGAGCTGGCACTGTGGTTCACAGAGCTGGGGTCCTGGGTTCAATTCCTGGGGTGCAGTCTGGATGGAATTGTATGTTCTCCCTTCATTTGTGTGGATTTCTTCCAGGTGCTCCAGTTTCTTCCCACAGTCCAAAGACATACAGTACTAGTAGGTTAAGGTGGAACTACAGTCCCAATTTTGCAGACACAAAATTATTTAATTTCAGTCACAAAATAAAATCATTGACATTATAGAAAAACTTTACAAACTCAAAATTGAGCACAAAATCATGAATTTTGTGAAAGGACTGTAAGTTACGCCATGTTGTAACAAATTCGCATTCAAGTTCCACACAAATTGCGATGTGATGCAGCCCTTCCTGCTCACTAATCACTGTAATGACTAATGCAATGTGATGTAGGAGAGAAAGGGTATAGGTTATGCAGCAAACATTTCACTGCAAAAAACGTTCCATTCCAAGGTTCTTTATGCAGAGTTAACAATGTAGTATTATTTATTGGCAAAAACGTAAAAAAGTTGAGAGTTATATTTCCATTGGATTAAACGAGATGTATTCACAAGCCTGCTCCTTTACAATGTCATAGGGCCACAACAGATTATAGGAAGTTTTGCTGCCTCGTTCTGAATCGCAGAACATGGTAATTCTTTAACCTTGAAATGTAGTCTATTTTGTGATGTAATGATGCAATGTCCCTTTACTGAGAGCCAGCAATCAACGGATGTGTCTGATCGTGAATGGTTTTCCCTGTTTTGTTGTATTACTTGGTGTTGCATTTTAAGCTGTGCATGAGGCCATGTAAGGCAAAGACACTGCGTTCCACTTTATCAGGTGCCTGGAGTGTAAGAGCTGCAGATAATATTGAGTCACATTAATCCCAACATATTTCAAATATTATGAAAATTAAATAAATTAAATCAAATAACTTTCATTAAAAAAATCAATCACTCTTTACCTTGCTTTTTCAGTTGTTTTTAAGGAAAATTGATGCCGAGAATGTGTGAATACTGCTTTTTGATGGTTCCAAGACCAATGTGACCTGTTCTATTGCCTGCTAATTGTACGTTCCAGGTTGAAAAATTATTTTTAGGAGGTCAAGGTGTATGAATGATAAGAGAAAAACTGAAATAACCACAGCTACGCAAACACCAGTCCACCAAAAAAAAATCATTTAATTAAAATAAGGTAACATTTTTTTTTCATCATCATACGGATGAACTGTGCTAAATGTGTTTCTAAAAAGAAAAAGCAGGACGTGAGTCGTGAGCCAAGATCATGACTCTTTTGCTCTTCTTCACATCAGTTTTCATCTGCGAGGAGGAGGAGGAGGGCGGCTCCTGATGTGCTGACACTTGGGGAAGTGCCTCTGTGCCGGCCTGGGGGCAAAGCGCCGGCCGCAGTGAGGGCAGGGCACGTAGTCGGGGTTTGGATTCGCGGGGGGCTGGGGCAGGTTCACAACTTTCCCTCCTTGCGTGATCACCTGCTGCACCTCCCTGGCCTGTTTGATGCTCCGAATGAAATCCTCGTGCTTCTGCCTCCAGTTGTTCTTTCTCAGCTGGGAACAGGAAATGAAACCAATAAAACAGCTTCCAGAAAAAGTCCAGACTAGCACTGCGTACACAGTCTGGTCGCAAACCATTCACAAGGCAAGAAAATATCAATACAGTAATAACTTAGCTTTCTGGGGCTACCTTTCAGGTCATTGGGTAGAGAGTACAATTTACGTAGTTATGGTTTTGTTTCCTGTGAGTGCTATTTGCTTGATATGTAGATTTTTACAACAGAATTCAGAAGTCACTAAGACACATTTATTCTGTCTGGCAAATGTGCCTTTGCGGCAGTTTTTCAGAAGAGTACTTCATAAAACACTTATTTATTGTTTACATTGATTTATAAGCTGAGTCTGACTCTAGGAGAAAAAAAGGGAAGCTTGGAAAGAGTTTAAGGATAGCCCTTACCACGATTGGCGGTTTAACCTTCTTCTTATGGATGTATGTCTCCAGTTCTGTTCCCTTGGCCCTGTGCTTGAAAGAGTCAAAAACCTTCCTCTTTGAATTCTGAAGCTTCTTGCAGATCTTGCTGTGTTTCTCCAGCCTCTCTACAGCAAACTTCCCGTGACACAGTTCACAGGGCACCAGCTGAGGGTTTCCACTCTGGCTATTCTCATATGGAAATTGCTCAGCGGTAGGGCACATCAGACTTGTAGGGGACAAATATCTGTTTTCCACTGACAGAGTTTGTTCATCCAGACATGTGGTGTTATTTCTGAAGTGGCCCTGCGCGGCCTGTGCCGCTGACACGTCGCTTTCAGGGAGCCTTGCTTTCTTGAGATACTTTCTCCTTCCACAGGGGACGTCTTCTAGCCCACGGCTGCAAGGGCTCACTTGACGTCTCTCCTGATGGGAAAGCGCAGAGGGAAAGTGCGATTCTGCGCATCCGCCATCTTCCATTGGAGAACCATAATCAAGGTTGTCTCCTCTGATAGGAAGGGCTTTCCTTGGAGTGAAGGCTTTTTGCTTCTCCATTCTGCAGGTCAGAAGAGGCACGGCCTTAGAGCGGTGGTTGGCCCATGGTCCTCTGGGGCAAAGCTCGCTCTGCCTCGCCTCTATTTTCCCTTCCGGCCACCTCTCTGGAGTCTTCCATCTCTCTCGGAACCATCCTCAGCTCCTCCTGAGCTCTGAAGAGCTTCGCCTGCATCATGGCCTCCTTCTGGCGAATCTCGTCCTTCATCATGGCCTCCTTCCGGCGCATCTCATCCTGCAGGCTGGCCTCCCTCCGGCGATGCTCCTCCTTCAGCGCGGCCTCTGCCTCGGCCACTTTTCGTAGCTCCTCTTGCAACTGAAAGTGCTCCTTCCCATTGGCATGAGAAGGGCATTGCCCTGGAGGGGTCGCCACCATGGGGAGGACAGTCCTGTCCTTAGGTTTGCGTACTCTTGAGCCCCTCCTGCCCGGCCTCTCGCAGGGCCTCTCATGACCATCCTGAGGCGGGGTGGGGGCAAACAAGGAATCACTCTGTGCGTCCGGGCGGTCCACAGCCCGAACCTCACCAGGGCCGGAGACTTTCCTGTTACCCATAGGCTTCAGGGGGTAAGACCGATCATACCCCACAATGTTCTTCTCGGGGCCCTGTTGGGCTTGGAAGCGATAGCTGTCCCCCATCTTCTTCTCCGCAGCGTATTTGAGATATTGGAAACATTTTCTCATCTTCTGTAGAGCTGCCTCCTGCCGCTGATTGTACATGGCGATCATTTTTTTCTCCTTTTCCTGCATCAGTTTCTCTTGGAAGGTGTCCTTCAGAAGCTGTATCTTGGGAGGCGGGCAGTACGTGGAGATCAGATCCTGTTGCCTTAAGGGCGCGGGTCGATTCGAGTCTGTGTCCTTCGGGGAGGGGGACAGAGCACCAGGCTTAGGACTGGGCTCCATTGGCAAATGAGATATGAGCTTTGTTTCCCAGGTATCTGGAAAAGGCAAAAATGGCAAATAAATGATATCCTGCACAGTCTAGTATGGTCTAATAGAAAAGAATAAAAAAAAACAATTCAGGAAATACACAACTTTTTAATATTAAACCTAATGGTGTTGAATGCTGCATGCTGACTCAGTAGGAGACAGATCCTAAACATAAACATTATAATAAACATTTGTTTCCCAAATAACATTCTCAATGTTCAGAATGCTTAAAGTCATGAGCTTTTTTAAAAATGTTTAACTGAAACCTGGAAATGTGCTATTTCATTTCAAAGCTTGTATTATATCTATGATATAAATGTTTTTTTATATAAAATTAACCCATTATGCAACAGGGGTTTGAGCAAAAGTCACTGTGAATAAGGGAATTTATCAATATTAATTAGCCGTTTCACTACATTATAGATAGCTGAAGGATTATGATACAGTATATCGATTTCGCTACAAATTGACAAGCATATTTGATGACACTTACCAAACAAGTTTTAAACAGCGGAGAAATAGTTCACCACGACGATAGCAATGCAATGTTTGACTGCATCTCCCTATGTGATATATCTGTATTTGGGTATATACAGATCACGTAATTCAGGGAGCACTGTTACGTCAGGTCACCAACCATTATTACGACGCTCATATGTCATAGAGCTCCTTAGGATGTTTGTATAATCTTTATCCAAATTTTCATATGGCCGCAGTTACGGCGTTTATTTTACAGTTAATGTAACAGGGTGTCATTATATTTTTCTGTCTTTATGGTGGCAGACCACTTAAATAAATCTGAGTAGGCGGTTTCTACAAGTGGGTCAGATAAAATATTAAATATACAGTAAAAGCTCACACCTATTCATACCCTTTATGTACTGTATATCTACAATTACGTATACTACGTATACAGTTATCGTATACTATAATACGATAACTACCATTACAAAATGTCTCCCTTTTGATTTGAAGTGGTTCTTTTAAATAAGTAAATTGCAATCACTTAGCCTACATCTGAGCTCCTAATTCATCGCGACGACGGACTGAGACTCCAGTCGGATTTGTGAGAAGGGGTGTGCCTGTTTTAAAACCGATTCATACGTCTTAAACACATGGACATAGATAGCAGTCTGTGTTATATAATTTATCTTTTTATTTTATTTAAATTTAAGTATCACATACACATTTTCAAAGTAACTGGACCCCTTTTAATTATGATCCCCATCGCTCACAGCTCCGAAGGTGAGACGAGGGCTACTTCAGATGGGATTTCCAATATTTCTCTCTTAGCTTGTACAGTATACCGGTGGAAAGGAGAGGGGTCTTAAAACGTGTTGATAGTAAGATTGGGATGTATTTGCAGTCTAGATATAGTTTTTTTAATGTTCGGAGCCGCCACAGATTCATTTTCTTACGACTGCTTTTCTGGATGACAATGACAATGCAAACGATGGTGTTAAGGCGAGGCTGTGCCTTAAGGCTCCTCTGCTTACAATATTCAGCGCGTAAATCGCAAACGAGCGCCTTCCCTTACGATGAAAATGCAGAAAATTAGACCACGAGATTTAAACCTACGGCTTACAAATTTATGCGTAAACACTAAAACCGTATCTTTAGCAAAACTGGCGAGACAGTGTGTTTTATCATTTAAAAAAGTACTGGAAAATAATTAAAGGTTATCACGATAAACAGAGGTTACTGATCTACTACTGTACGCTGTGACCAAAAATGAGAGTCCCCCGATCCTCGCAGCCTTCATGCTTTGGTCTTGGCCTGGCCGTTTTTTTTAAGATAATGGGGTCAAGTTAAGAAATTATGCAAGTTTCTAATCAAATCCAAGGGCGCCTCGATCTCCTAAACATCTTTAGAAGGCCGACGGACCACACTGCACGGTCCGGGTCCGGGCCCTGACCCGGTTCTGGATAATGCCAGCTTAAAGTGAAAAATTCTACTGTACATATTATGTTTCTTATTATGGTATATATGTATAATATAGCGCGACCGCTTCACGAAGCTAGAAAGAAAGTTATCCGCCATTTTTATTTTACCTGCAATTGAATTTGCCATTAAAATCATTATTAATACCGCAGCTGCTAAATAACTTACCTAAAAGCGTTCAGATACAAAAGCACTTGAGCTGTAATGTTTGTATACTGTTGGCCCGATGACCTACTTCAAGAAGAATTGTTACATAGACTGCCAACGACTGTCATCACACTTTACGTCATAAAGCGCTTTAAAACTTTTGACAAGTTCAACACCTCATATTTTGTACTGTTTATCATGGTAAAAGCAACTCAAAGCAATTCTAAAAATGATCGAAAGGTAAAAATACAAGCTTATACGAGCTGTCGTTTTAACATTTATAACATATATTTAAACAAAACATATATAATCTATTTTAATAAAATAGAAAAGTGTTCTTAGTCTTCACTTAAAAGCTGTTAGAAGCTGCCTTTCTGACAAGAGAGTTCTGTGAGTTCCACAGTCTCAGTGCATTAAAGTCAAAACCAGTTGCTTTTTATTTCCTCTTTTACGACAGAGCAAGGAGGGTGTCCACAGACCACTGTGCACCTGCAGACTGATATGGGGGGTAAAAAGTCTAGAAGTTAGTAAATAAGATTTTAGCACATGTTCTAAAACAAACCGGACACCTGTACAGTGATGCCAACACAGTGCTCTGAGCTCCTTCTTTGAGTTAAATCCTAGCATCTGCATTTTTTACAAGTTGTTGCTATGGCAGAGCATGACCAGAGCATAACAGAAACCACCCATTTTCTAACCGCTTCATCCAATTCAGGGTCAGGGGGTCAGGGGGTCGCGGGGCACGGGGGAGCCAGAGCCTCAGAAAGTAATAAGCAGGAGATACCTGGGACTGGATGGTAGTCCAATGCAGGGAAGACACAGACACTCACCAATTATCCCAGAAGCCAATTAACCTACCAGTAGTTCTTTGAACTGTGGGAGGAAGCCGGAGCACCCAAAGCAAACTCATGCAAACATGGGGAGAACATACAAGCTCCATACAGATAGCACCCCAGGTCCAGAAGTGTACCCAGGGCCTCAGCACTGTGAGCTAGCAATGCTAAACGCTGGGCTACTGTGCATGCTAATTTCTAGGCATCAGGTGATCAATCAGGTAGTGTTTCTCAGATAAAAGGACACCAGTTATTTAGTATGAGATTCAAATTGACCTCAGAACAAAATATAACTTATGTTATATAACTTACATAGAACTTACTACAGCATAACTGTCTTATTTGGCTCTTGTAGAAAATATTAACAGCATGCCTATTAAACATACAGTATCTAGCAATCAGCAATCAAAATAAAAACATTTCCAAACATGGAAACTGCCCAGTTAATGAAGCATTTCAAAGACATTAATCTATTCAATAATTACAGTTTTAAGTAGATAACAGATTTATATTCAGATTACGAAAGCATCATAACAACTGCTGCTTGTGTAAGGAATCCATGAATACCACTGTACATGAGAATTCCACACCTATTTGTAATCAATACACAAAATCCTATTGAATTTCAGGTACTTGTTTATTCAGCATTGCTTGACTCCGCGGACTCCTTGTTGTTTCAATATTCTAGCAATAGGACTAATCGCCAATACAGTGCCGTTGTAATCTATTCCTTCTGCCAGCAGAGGACGGTATTCGCACAGCCAGTTCAGGATAAGATACGGTCCTCGCAGTTCACAGTACAACTGGCCAAAGCTGTATTCGGAATATGCTCTCGATAACCTCGTTTAGTTTAAGTACGGCCATATTTCATATCAACCCACAGATGCATTGCATAAACACTAGAATTCTGGTTGTACTTAAATTGACCTTATACGTTTTGGATTATGTTTAACCTTCTTCAATTTCTTCAACCATATTTTGAGATGATTACGTTTACAGAAGCAAATATTATTCAGTGCTTTTTCTTCACTCCTTTAATCAAACCCACATTTCTATAAGGAGGGCCATTGTGAAACTCCCCAAAGTGAGCTGAATTAATCTTTCATTCTTCACACCTGCGAAGTCATTCCTTCATTGTGTAATATGAAGGCCTTTCATTATTCACGTATACTACAACATCTGAAAATAATGGGTCTTGAAATAGTTGAATGAAAGAAAATCCTGAATAACTCCTCCAAATGCGTGTTACACTTTCATCAAGTACACACACTTTGAATGTGATGAACTATAAAAAGTTATTTTAACCATACCCAATGGAGCTCAGGAGTGCGATTGCATACACAATCATGTTTTCAGTGTTTGGACATCAGCCGTACATCAGAACAATCATTTCACTAACACAGCTCCGTGTTGAGTGACTTCCCTCCAAGAACACAAAGTCACTTTCCCTTAGCAATTATTGCATGGACTTTGATTATCTGCCTTCTGCATCAAGCCCTGTATTATATACGGTACAAAGCCAAGCTTTGGGATAGTGCTTTGTTTGGATCCTTGTCTTGATCCTTTTGGATCCCAGGCTGCTCATTTGCAAATGAGTTTTGACATTAATTATAGTGACTATAGCAATGAGCTGGCACTGTGGTTCACAGAGCTGGGGTCCTGGGTTCAATTCCTGGGGTGCAGTCTGGATGGAATTGTATGTTCTCCCTTCATTTGTGTGGATTTCTTCCAGGTGCTCCAGTTTCTTCCCACAGTCCAAAGACATACAGTACTAGTAGGTTAAGGTGGAACTACAGTCCCAATTTTGAAGACACAAAATTATTTAATTTCAGTCACAAAATAAAATCATTGACATTATAGAAAAACTTTACAAACTCAAAATTGAGCACAAAATCATGAATTTTGTGAAAGGACTGTAAGTTACGCCATGTTGTAACAAATTCGCATTCAAGTTCCACACAAATTGCGATGTGATGCAGCCCTTCCTGCTCACTAATCACTGTAATGACTAATGCAATGTGATGTAGGAGAGAAAGGGTATAGGTTATGCAGCAAACATTTCACTGCAAAAAACGTTCCATTCCAAGGTTCTTTATGCAGAGTTAACAATGTAGTATTATTTATTGGCAAAAACGTAAAAAAGTTGAGAGTTATATTTCCATTGGATTAAACGAGATGTATTCACAAGCCTGCTCCTTTACAATGTCATAGGGCCACAACAGATTATAGGAAGTTTTGCTGCCTCGTTCTGAATCGCAGAACATGGTAATTCTTTAACCTTGAAATGTAGTCTATTTTGTGATGTAATGATGCAATGTCCCTTTACTGAGAGCCAGCAATCAACGGATGTGTCTGATCGTGAATGGTTTTCCCTGTTGTTTGTTGTATTACTTGGTGTTGCATTTTAAGCTGTGCATGAGGCCATGTAAGGCAAAGACACTGCGTTCCACTTTATCAGGTGCCTGGAGTGTAAGAGCTGCAGATAATATTGAGTCACATTAATCCCAACATATTTCAAATATTATGAAAATTAAATAAATTAAATCAAATAACTTTCATTAAAAAAATCAATCACTCTTTACCTTGCTTTTTCAGTTGTTTTTAAGGAAAATTGATGCCGAGAATGTGTGAATACTGCTTTTTGATGGTTCCAAGACCAATGTGACCTGTTCTATTGCCTGCTAATTGTACGTTCCAGGTTGAAAAATTATTTTTAGGAGGTCAAGGTGTATGAATGATAAGAGAAAAACTGAAATAACCACAGCTACGCAAACACCAGTCCACCAAAAAAAAATCATTTAATTAAAATAAGGTAACATTTTTTTTTCATCATCATACGGATGAACTGTGCTAAATGTGTTTCTAAAAAGAAAAAGCAGGACGTGAGTCGTGAGCCAAGATCATGACTCTTTTGCTCTTCTTCACATCAGTTTTCATCTGCGAGGAGGAGGAGGAGGGCGGCTCCTGATGTGCTGACACTTGGGGAAGTGCCTCTGTGCCGGCCTGGGGGCAAAGCGCCGGCCGCAGTGAGGGCAGGGCACGTAGTCGGGGTTTGGATTCGCGGGGGGCTGGGGCAGGTTCACAACTTTCCCTCCTTGCGTGATCACCTGCTGCACCTCCCTGGCCTGTTTGATGCTCCGAATGAAATCCTCGTGCTTCTGCCTCCAGTTGTTCTTTCTCAGCTGGGAACAGGAAATGAAACCAATAAAACAGCTTCCAGAAAAAGTCCAGACTAGCACTGCGTACACAGTCTGGTCGCAAACCATTCACAAGGCAAGAAAATATCAATACAGTAATAACGTAGCTTTCTGGGGCTACCTTTCAGGTCATTGGGTAGAGAGTACAATTTACGTAGTTATGGTTTTGTTTCCTGTGAGTGCTATTTGCTTGATATGTAGATTTTTACAACAGAATTCAGAAGTCACTAAGACACATTTATTCTGTCTGGCAAATGTGCCTTTGCGGCAGTTTTTCAGAAGAGTACTTCATAAAACACTTATTTATTGTTTACATTGATTTATAAGCTGAGTCTGACTCTAGGAGAAAAAAAGGGAAGCTTGGAAAGAGTTTAAGGATAGCCCTTACCACGATTGGCGGTTTAACCTTCTTCTTATGGATGTATGTCTCCAGTTCTGTTCCCTTGGCCCTGTGCTTGAAAGAGTCAAAAACCTTCCTCTTTGAATTCTGAAGCTTCTTGCAGATCTTGCTGTGTTTCTCCAGCCTCTCTACAGCAAACTTCCCGTGACACAGTTCACAGGGCACCAGCTGAGGGTTTCCACTCTGGCTATTCTCATATGGAAATTGCTCAGCGGTAGGGCACATCAGACTTGTAGGGGACAAATATCTGTTTTCCACTGACAGAGTTTGTTCATCCAGACATGTGGTGTTATTTCTGAAGTGGCCCTGCGCGGCCTGTGCCGCTGACACGTCGCTTTCAGGGAGCCTTGCTTTCTTGAGATACTTTCTCCTTCCACAGGGGACGTCTTCTAGCCCACGGCTGCAAGGGCTCACTTGACGTCTCTCCTGATGGGAAAGCGCAGAGGGAAAGTGCGATTCTGCGCATCCGCCATCTTCCATTGGAGAACCATAATCAAGGTTGTCTCCTCTGATAGGAAGGGCTTTCCTTGGAGTGAAGGCTTTTTGCTTCTCCATTCTGCAGGTCAGAAGAGGCACGGCCTTAGAGCGGTGGTTGGCCCATGGTCCTCTGGGGCAAAGCTCGCTCTGCCTCGCCTCTATTTTCCCTTCCGGCCACCTCTCTGGAGTCTTCCATCTCTCTCGGAACCATCCTCAGCTCCTCCTGAGCTCTGAAGAGCTTCGCCTGCATCATGGCCTCCTTCTGGCGAATCTCGTCCTTCATCATGGCCTCCTTCCGGCGCATCTCATCCTGCAGGCTGGCCTCCCTCCGGCGATGCTCCTCCTTCAGCGCGGCCTCTGCCTCGGCCACTTTTCGTAGCTCCTCTTGCAACTGAAAGTGCTCCTTCCCATTGGCATGAGAAGGGCATTGCCCTGGAGGGGTCGCCACCATGGGGAGGACAGTCCTGTCCTTAGGTTTGCGTACTCTTGAGCCCCTCCTGCCCGGCCTCTCGCAGGGCCTCTCATGACCATCCTGAGGCGGGGTGGGGGCAAACAAGGAATCACTCTGTGCGTCCGGGCGGTCCACAGCCCGAACCTCACCAGGGCCGGAGACTTTCCTGTTACCCATAGGCTTCAGGGGGTAAGACCGATCATACCCCACAATGTTCTTCTCGGGGCCCTGTTGGGCTTGGAAGCGATAGCTGTCCCCCATCTTCTTCTCCGCAGCGTATTTGAGATATTGGAAACATTTTCTCATCTTCTGTAGAGCTGCCTCCTGCCGCTGATTGTACATGGCGATCATTTTTTTCTCCTTTTCCTGCATCAGTTTCTCTTGGAAGGTGTCCTTCAGAAGCTGTATCTTGGGAGGCGGGCAGTACGTGGAGATCAGATCCTGTTGCCTTAAGGGCGCGGGTCGATTCGAGTCTGTGTCCTTCGGGGAGGGGGACAGAGCACCAGGCTTAGGACTGGGCTCCATTGGCAAATGAGATATGAGCTTTGTTTCCCAGGTATCTGGAAAAGGCAAAAATGGCAAATAAATGATATCCTGCACAGTCTAGTATGGTCTAATAGAAAAGAATAAAAAAAAACAATTCAGGAAATACACAACTTTTTAATATTAAACCTAATGGTGTTGAATGCTGCATGCTGACTCAGTAGGAGACAGATCCTAAACATAAACATTATAATAAACATTTGTTTCCCAAATAACATTCTCAATGTTCAGAATGCTTAAAGTCATGAGCTTTTTTAAAAATGTTTAACTGAAACCTGGAAATGTGCTATTTCATTTCAAAGCTTGTATTATATCTATGATATAAATGTTTTTTTATATAAAATTAACCCATTATGCAACAGGGGTTTGAGCAAAAGTCACTGTGAATAAGGGAATTTATCAATATTAATTAGCCGTTTCACTACATTATAGATAGCTGAAGGATTATGATACAGTATATCGATTTCGCTACAAATTGACAAGCATATTTGATGACACTTACCAAACAAGTTTTAAACAGCGGAGAAATAGTTCACCACGACGATAGCAATGCAATGTTTGACTGCATCTCCCTATGTGATATATCTGTATTTGGGTATATACAGATCACGTAATTCAGGGAGCACTGTTACGTCAGGTCACCAACCATTATTACGACGCTCATATGTCATAGAGCTCCTTAGGATGTTTGTATAATCTTTATCCAAATTTTCATATGGCCGCAGTTACGGCGTTTATTTTACAGTTAATGTAACAGGGTGTCATTATATTTTTCTGTCTTTATGGTGGCAGACCACTTAAATAAATCTGAGTAGGCGGTTTCTACAAGTGGGTCAGATAAAATATTAAATATACAGTAAAAGCTCACACCTATTCATACCCTTTATGTACTGTATATCTACAATTACGTATACTACGTATACAGTTATCGTATACTATAATACGATAACTACCATTACAAAATGTCTCCCTTTTGATTTGAAGTGGTTCTTTTAAATAAGTAAATTGCAATCACTTAGCCTACATCTGAGCTCCTAATTCATCGCGACGACGGACTGAGACTCCAGTCGGATTTGTGAGAAGGGGTGTGCCTGTTTTAAAACCGATTCATACGTCTTAAACACATGGACATAGATAGCAGTCTGTGTTATATAATTTATCTTTTTATTTTATTTAAATTTAAGTATCACATACACATTTTCAAAGTAACTGGACCCCTTTTAATTATGATCCCCATCGCTCACAGCTCCGAAGGTGAGACGAGGGCTACTTCAGATGGGATTTCCAATATTTCTCTCTTAGCTTGTACAGTATACCGGTGGAAAGGAGAGGGGTCTTAAAACGTGTTGATAGTAAGATTGGGATGTATTTGCAGTCTAGATATAGTTTTTTTAATGTTCGGAGCCGCCACAGATTCATTTTCTTACGACTGCTTTTCTGGATGACAATGACAATGCAAACGATGGTGTTAAGGCGAGGCTGTGCCTTAAGGCTCCTCTGCTTACAATATTCAGCGCGTAAATCGCAAACGAGCGCCTTCCCTTACGATGAAAATGCAGAAAATTAGACCACGAGATTTAAACCTACGGCTTACAAATTTATGCGTAAACACTAAAACCGTATCTTTAGCAAAACTGGCGAGACAGTGTGTTTTATCATTTAAAAAAGTACTGGAAAATAATTAAAGGTTATCACGATAAACAGAGGTTACTGATCTACTACTGTACGCTGTGACCAAAAATGAGAGTCCCCCGATCCTCGCAGCCTTCATGCTTTGGTCTTGGCCTGGCCGTTTTTTTTAAGATAATGGGGTCAAGTTAAGAAATTATGCAAGTTTCTAATCAAATCCAAGGGCGCCTCGATCTCCTAAACATCTTTAGAAGGCCGGCGGACCACACTGCACGGTCCGGGTCCGGGCCCTGACCCGGTTCTGGATAATGCCAGCTTAAAGTGAAAAATTCTACTGTACATATTATGTTTCTTATTATGGTATATATGTATAATATAGCGCGACCGCTTCACGAAGCTAGAAAGAAAGTTATCCGCCATTTTTATTTTACCTGCAATTGAATTTGCCATTAAAATCATTATTAATACCGCAGCTGCTAAATAACTTACCTAAAAGCGTTCAGATACAAAAGCACTTGAGCTGTAATGTTTGTATACTGTTGGCCCGATGACCTACTTCAAGAAGAATTGTTACATAGACCGCCAAGGACTGTCATCACACTTTACGTCATAAAGCGCTTTAAAACTTTAGACAAGTTCAACACCTCATATTTTGTACTGTTTATCATGGTAAAAGCAACTCAAAGCAATTCTAAAAATGATCGAAAGGTAAAAATACAAGCTTATACGAGCTGTCGTTTTAACATTTATAACATATATTTAAACAAAACATATATAATCTATTTTAATAAAATAGAAAAGTGTTCTTAGTCTTCACTTAAAAGCTGTTAGAAGCTGCCTTTCTGACAAGAGAGTTCTGTGAGTTCCACAGTCTCAGTGCATTAAAGTCAAAACCAGTTGCTTTTTATTTCCTCTTTTACGACAGAGCAAGGAGGGTGTCCACAGACCACTGTGCACCTGCAGACTGATATGGGGGGTAAAAAGTCTAGAAGTTAGTAAATAAGATTTTAGCACATGTTCTAAAACAAACCGGACACCTGTACAGTGATGCCAACACAGTGCTCTGAGCTCCTTCTTTGAGTTAAATCCTAGCATCTGCATTTTTTACAAGTTGTTGCTATGGCAGAGCATGACCAGAGCATAACAGAAACCACCCATTTTCTAACCGCTTCATCCAATTCAGGGTCAGGGGGTCAGGGGGTCGCGGGGCACGGGGGAGCCAGAGCCTCAGAAAGTAATAAGCAGGAGATACCTGGGACTGGATGGTAGTCCAATGCAGGGAAGACACAGACACTCACCAATTATCCCAGAAGCCAATTAACCTACCAGTAGTTCTTTGAACTGTGGGAGGAAGCCGGAGCACCCAAAGCAAACTCATGCAAACATGGGGAGAACATACAAGCTCCATACAGATAGCACCCCAGGTCCAGAAGTGTACCCAGGGCCTCAGCACTGTGAGCTAGCAATGCTAAACGCTGGGCTACTGTGCATGCTAATTTCTAGGCATCAGGTGATCAATCAGGTAGTGTTTCTCAGATAAAAGGACACCAGTTATTTAGTATGAGATTCAAATTGACCTCAGAACAAAATATAACTTATGTTATATAACTTACATAGAACTTACTACAGCATAACTGTCTTATTTGGCTCTTGTAGAAAATATTAACAGCATGCCTATTAAACATACAGTATCTAGCAATCAGCAATCAAAATAAAAACATTTCCAAACATGGAAACTGCCCAGTTAATGAAGCATTTCAAAGACATTAATCTATTCAATAATTACAGTTTTAAGTAGATAACAGATTTATATTCAGATTACGAAAGCATCATAACAACTGCTGCTTGTGTAAGGAATCCATGAATACCACTGTACATGAGAATTCCACACCTATTTGTAATCAATACACAAAATCCTATTGAATTTCAGGTACTTGTTTATTCAGCATTGCTTGACTCCGCGGACTCCTTGTTGTTTCAATATTCTAGCAATAGGACTAATCGCCAATACAGTGCCGTTGTAATCTATTCCTTCTGCCAGCAGAGGACGGTATTCGCACAGCCAGTTCAGGATAAGATACGGACCTCGCAGTTCACAGTACAACTGGCCAAAGCCGTATTCGGAATATGCTCTCGATAACCTCGTTTAGTTTAAGTACGGCCATATTTCATATCAACCCACAGATGCATTGCATAAACACTAGAATTCTGGTTGTACTTAAATTGACCTTATACGTTTTGGATTATGTTTAACCTTCTTCAATTTCTTCAACCATATTTTGAGATGATTACGTTTACAGAAGCAAATATTATTCAGTGCTTTTTCTTCACTCCTTTAATCAAACCCACATTTCTATAAGGAGGGCCATTGTGAAACTCCCCAAAGTGAGCTGAATTAATCTTTCATTCTTCACACCTGCGAAGTCATTCCTTCATTGTGTAATATGAAGGCCTTTCATTATTCACGTATACTACAACATCTGAAAATAATGGGTCTTGAAATAGTTGAATGAAAGAAAATCCTGAATAACTCCTCCAAATGCGTGTTACACTTTCATCAAGTACACACACTTTGAATGTGATGAATTATAAAAAGTTATTTTAACCATACCCAATGGAGCTCAGGAGTGCGATTGCATACACAATCATGTTTTCAGTGTTTGGACATCAGCCGTACATCAGAACAATCATTTCACTAACACAGCTCCGTGTTGAGTGACTTCCCTCCAAGAACACAAAGTCACTTTCCCTTAGCAATTATTGCATGGACTTTGATTATCTGCCTTCTGCATCAAGCCCTGTATTATATACGGTACAAAGCCAAGCTTTGGGATAGTGCTTTGTTTGGATCCTTGTCTTGATCCTTTTGGATCCCAGGCTGCTCATTTGCAAATGAGTTTTGACATTAATTATAGTGACTATAGCAATGAGCTGGCACTGTGGTTCACAGAGCTGGGGTCCTGGGTTCAATTCCTGGGGTGCAGTCTGGATGGAATTGTATGTTCTCCCTTCATTTGTGTGGATTTCTTCCAGGTGCTCCAGTTTCTTCCCACAGTCCAAAGACATACAGTACTAGTAGGTTAAGGTGGAACTACAGTCCCAATTTTGCAGACACAAAATTATTTAATTTCAGTCACAAAATAAAATCATTGACATTATAGAAAAACTTTACAAACTCAAAATTGAGCACAAAATCATGAATTTTGTGAAAGGACTGTAAGTTACGCCATGTTGTAACAAATTCGCATTCAAGTTCCACACAAATTGCGATGTGATGCAGCCCTTCCTGCTCACTAATCACTGTAATGACTAATGCAATGTGATGTAGGAGAGAAAGGGTATAGGTTATGCAGCAAACATTTCACTGCAAAAAACGTTCCATTCCAAGGTTCTTTATGCAGAGTTAACAATGTAGTATTATTTATTGGCAAAAACGTAAAAAAGTTGAGAGTTATATTTCCATTGGATTAAACGAGATGTATTCACAAGCCTGCTCCTTTACAATGTCATAGGGCCACAACAGATTATAGGAAGTTTTGCTGCCTCGTTCTGAATCGCAGAACATGGTAATTCTTTAACCTTGAAATGTAGTCTATTTTGTGATGTAATGATGCAATGTCCCTTTACTGAGAGCCAGCAATCAACGGATGTGTCTGATCGTGAATGGTTTTCCCTGTTGTTTGTTGTATTACTTGGTGTTGCATTTTAAGCTGTGCATGAGGCCATGTAAGGCAAAGACACTGCGTTCCACTTTATCAGGTGCCTGGAGTGTAAGAGCTGCAGATAATATTGAGTCACATTAATCCCAACATATTTCAAATATTATGAAAATTAAATAAATTAAATCAAATAACTTTCATTAAAAAAATCAATCACTCTTTACCTTGCTTTTTCAGTTGTTTTTAAGGAAAATTGATGCCGAGAATGTGTGAATACTGCTTTTTGATGGTTCCAAGACCAATGTGACCTGTTCTATTGCCTGCTAATTGTACGTTCCAGGTTGAAAAATTATTTTTAGGAGGTCAAGGTGTATGAATGATAAGAGAAAAACTGAAATAACCACAGCTACGCAAACACCAGTCCACCAAAAAAAAATCATTTAATTAAAATAAGGTAACATTTTTTTTTCATCATCATACGGATGAACTGTGCTAAATGTGTTTCTAAAAAGAAAAAGCAGGACGTGAGTCGTGAGCCAAGATCATGACTCTTTTGCTCTTCTTCACATCAGTTTTCATCTGCGAGGAGGAGGAGGAGGGCGGCTCCTGATGTGCTGACACTTGGGGAAGTGCCTCTGTGCCGGCCTGGGGGCAAAGCGCCGGCCGCAGTGAGGGCAGGGCACGTAGTCGGGGTTTGGATTCGCGGGGGGCTGGGGCAGGTTCACAACTTTCCCTCCTTGCGTGATCACCTGCTGCACCTCCCTGGCCTGTTTGATGCTCCGAATGAAATCCTCGTGCTTCTGCCTCCAGTTGTTCTTTCTCAGCTGGGAACAGGAAATGAAACCAATAAAACAGCTTCCAGAAAAAGTCCAGACTAGCACTGCGTACACAGTCTGGTCGCAAACCATTCACAAGGCAAGAAAATATCAATACAGTAATAACGTAGCTTTCTGGGGCTACCTTTCAGGTCATTGGGTAGAGAGTACAATTTACGTAGTTATGGTTTTGTTTCCTGTGAGTGCTATTTGCTTGATATGTAGATTTTTACAACAGAATTCAGAAGTCACTAAGACACATTTATTCTGTCTGGCAAATGTGCCTTTGCGGCAGTTTTTCAGAAGAGTACTTCATAAAACACTTATTTATTGTTTACATTGATTTATAAGCTGAGTCTGACTCTAGGAGAAAAAAAGGGAAGCTTGGAAAGAGTTTAAGGATAGCCCTTACCACGATTGGCGGTTTAACCTTCTTCTTATGGATGTATGTCTCCAGTTCTGTTCCCTTGGCCCTGTGCTTGAAAGAGTCAAAAACCTTCCTCTTTGAATTCTGAAGCTTCTTGCAGATCTTGCTGTGTTTCTCCAGCCTCTCTACAGCAAACTTCCCGTGACACAGTTCACAGGGCACCAGCTGAGGGTTTCCACTCTGGCTATTCTCATATGGAAATTGCTCAGCGGTAGGGCACATCAGACTTGTAGGGGACAAATATCTGTTTTCCACTGACAGAGTTTGTTCATCCAGACATGTGGTGTTATTTCTGAAGTGGCCCTGCGCGGCCTGTGCCGCTGACACGTCGCTTTCAGGGAGCCTTGCTTTCTTGAGATACTTTCTCCTTCCACAGGGGACGTCTTCTAGCCCACGGCTGCAAGGGCTCACTTGACGTCTCTCCTGATGGGAAAGCGCAGAGGGAAAGTGCGATTCTGCGCATCCGCCATCTTCCATTGGAGAACCATAATCAAGGTTGTCTCCTCTGATAGGAAGGGCTTTCCTTGGAGTGAAGGCTTTTTGCTTCTCCATTCTGCAGGTCAGAAGAGGCACGGCCTTAGAGCGGTGGTTGGCCCATGGTCCTCTGGGGCAAAGCTCGCTCTGCCTCGCCTCTATTTTCCCTTCCGGCCACCTCTCTGGAGTCTTCCATCTCTCTCGGAACCATCCTCAGCTCCTCCTGAGCTCTGAAGAGCTTCGCCTGCATCATGGCCTCCTTCTGGCGAATCTCGTCCTTCATCATGGCCTCCTTCCGGCGCATCTCATCCTGCAGGCTGGCCTCCCTCCGGCGATGCTCCTCCTTCAGCGCGGCCTCTGCCTCGGCCACTTTTCGTAGCTCCTCTTGCAACTGAAAGTGCTCCTTCCCATTGGCACGAGAAGGGCATTGCCCTGGAGGGGTCGCCACCATGGGGAGGACAGTCCTGTCCTTAGGTTTGCGTACTCTTGAGCCCCTCCTGCCCGGCCTCTCGCAGGGCCTCTCATGACCATCCTGAGGCGGGGTGGGGGCAAACAAGGAATCACTCTGTGCGTCCGGGCGGTCCACAGCCCGAACCTCACCAGGGCCGGAGACTTTCCTGTTACCCATAGGCTTCAGGGGGTAAGACCGATCATACCCCACAATGTTCTTCTCGGGGCCCTGTTGGGCTTGGAAGCGATAGCTGTCCCCCATCTTCTTCTCCGCAGCGTATTTGAGATATTGGAAACATTTTCTCATCTTCTGTAGAGCTGCCTCCTGCCGCTGATTGTACATGGCGATCATTTTTTTCTCCTTTTCCTGCATCAGTTTCTCTTGGAAGGTGTCCTTCAGAAGCTGTATCTTGGGAGGCGGGCAGTACGTGGAGATCAGATCCTGTTGCCTTAAGGGCGCGGGTCGATTCGAGTCTGTGTCCTTCGGGGAGGGGGACAGAGCACCAGGCTTAGGACTGGGCTCCATTGGCAAATGAGATATGAGCTTTGTTTCCCAGGTATCTGGAAAAGGCAAAAATGGCAAATAAATGATATCCTGCACAGTCTAGTATGGTCTAATAGAAAAGAATAAAAAAAAACAATTCAGGAAATACACAACTTTTTAATATTAAACCTAATGGTGTTGAATGCTGCATGCTGACTCAGTAGGAGACAGATCCTAAACATAAACATTATAATAAACATTTGTTTCCCAAATAACATTCTCAATGTTCAGAATGCTTAAAGTCATGAGCTTTTTTAAAAATGTTTAACTGAAACCTGGAAATGTGCTATTTCATTTCAAAGCTTGTATTATATCTATGATATAAATGTTTTTTTATATAAAATTAACCCATTATGCAACAGGGGTTTGAGCAAAAGTCACTGTGAATAAGGGAATTTATCAATATTAATTAGCCGTTTCACTACATTATAGATAGCTGAAGGATTATGATACAGTATATCGATTTCGCTACAAATTGACAAGCATATTTGATGACACTTACCAAACAAGTTTTAAACAGCGGAGAAATAGTTCACCACGACGATAGCAATGCAATGTTTGACTGCATCTCCCTATGTGATATATCTGTATTTGGGTATATACAGATCACGTAATTCAGGGAGCACTGTTACGTCAGGTCACCAACCATTATTACGACGCTCATATGTCATAGAGCTCCTTAGGATGTTTGTATAATCTTTATCCAAATTTTCATATGGCCGCAGTTACGGCGTTTATTTTACAGTTAATGTAACAGGGTGTCATTATATTTTTCTGTCTTTATGGTGGCAGACCACTTAAATAAATCTGAGTAGGCGGTTTCTACAAGTGGGTCAGATAAAATATTAAATATACAGTAAAAGCTCACACCTATTCATACCCTTTATGTACTGTATATCTACAATTACGTATACTACGTATACAGTTATCGTATACTATAATACGATAACTACCATTACAAAATGTCTCCCTTTTGATTTGAAGTGGTTCTTTTAAATAAGTAAATTGCAATCACTTAGCCTACATCTGAGCTCCTAATTCATCGCGACGACGGACTGAGACTCCAGTCGGATTTGTGAGAAGGGGTGTGCCTGTTTTAAAACCGATTCATACGTCTTAAACACATGGACATAGATAGCAGTCTGTGTTATATAATTTATCTTTTTATTTTATTTAAATTTAAGTATCACATACACATTTTCAAAGTAACTGTACCCCTTTTAATTATGATCCCCATCGCTCACAGCTCCGAAGGTGAGACGAGGGCTACTTCAGATGGGATTTCCAATATTTCTCTCTTAGCTTGTATACCGGTGGAAAGGAGAGGGGTCTTAAAACGTGTTGATAGTAAGATTGGGATGTATTTGCAGTCTAGATATAGTTTTTTTAATGTTCGGAGCCGCCACAGATTCATTTTCTTACGACTGCTTTTCTGGATGACAATGACAATGCAAACGATGGTGTTAAGGCGAGGCTGTGCCTTAAGGCTCCTCTGCTTACAATATTCAGCGCGGAAATCGCAAACGAGCGCCTTCCCTTACGATGAAAATGCAGAAAATTAGACCACGAGATTTAAACCTACGGCTTACAAATTTATGCGTAAACACTAAAACCGTATCTTTAGCAAAACTGGCGAGACAGTGTGTTTTATCATTTAAAAAAGTACTGGAAAATAATTAAAGGTTATCACGATAAACAGAGGTTACTGATCTACTACTGTACGCTGTGACCAAAAATGAGAGTCCCCCGATCCTCGCAGCCTTCATGCTTTGGTCTTGGCCTGGCCGTTTTTTTTAAGATAATGGGGTCAAGTTAAGAAATTATGCAAGTTTCTAATCAAATCCAAGGGCGCCTCGATCTCCTAAACATCTTTAGAAGGCCGGCGGACCACACTGCACGGTCCGGGTCCGGGCCCTGACCCGGTTCTGGATAATGCCAGCTTAAAGTGAAAAATTCTACTGTACATATTATGTTTCTTATTATGGTATATATGTATAATATAGCGCGACCGCTTCACGAAGCTAGAAAGAAAGTTATCCGCCATTTTTATTTTACCTGCAATTGAATTTGCCATTAAAATCATTATTAATACCGCAGCTGCTAAATAACTTACCTAAAAGCGTTCAGATACAAAAGCACTTGAGCTGTAATGTTTGTATACTGTTGGCCCGATGACCTACTTCAAGAAGAATTGTTACATAGACCGCCAAGGACTGTCATCACACTTTACGTCATAAAGCGCTTTAAAACTTTAGACAAGTTCAACACCTCATATTTTGTACTGTTTATCATGGTAAAAGCAACTCAAAGCAATTCTAAAAATGATCGAAAGGTAAAAATACAAGCTTATACGAGCTGTCGTTTTAACATTTATAACATATATTTAAACAAAACATATATAATCTATTTTAATAAAATAGAAAAGTGTTCTTAGTCTTCACTTAAAAGCTGTTAGAAGCTGCCTTTCTGACAAGAGAGTTCTGTGAGTTCCACAGTCTCAGTGCATTAAAGTCAAAACCAGTTGCTTTTTATTTCCTCTTTTACGACAAAGCAAGGAGGGTGTCCACAGACCACTGTGCACCTGCAGACTGATATGGGGGGTAAAAAGTCTAGAAGTTAGTAAATAAGATTTTAGCACATGTTCTAAAACACACCGGACACCTGTACAGTGATGCCAACACAGTGATCTGAGCTCCTTCTTTGAGTTAAATCCTAGCATCTGCATTTTTTACAAGTTGTTGCTATGGCAGAGCATGACCAGAGCATAACAGAAACCACCCATTTTCTAACCGCTTCATCCAATTCAGGGTCAGGGGGTCAGGGGGTCGCGGGGCACGGGGGAGCCAGAGCCTCAGAAAGTAATAAGCAGGAGATACCTGGGACTGGATGGTAGTCCAATGCAGGGAAGACACAGACACTCACCAATTATCCCAGAAGCCAATTAACCTACCAGTAGTTCTTTGAACTGTGGGAGGAAGCCGGAGCACCCAAAGCAAACTCATGCAAACATGGGGAGAACATACAAGCTCCATACAGATAGCACCCCAGGTCCAGAAGTGTACCCAGGGCCTCAGCACTGTGAGCTAGCAATGCTAAACGCTGGGCTACTGTGCATGCTAATTTCTAGGCATCAGGTGATCAATCAGGTAGTGTTTCTCAGATAAAAGGACACCAGTTATTTAGTATGAGATTCAAATTGACCTCAGAACAAAATATAACTTATGTTATATAACTTACATAGAACTTACTACAGCATAACTGTCTTATTTGGCTCTTGTAGAAAATATTAACAGCATGCCTATTAAACATACAGTATCTAGCAATCAGCAATCAAAATAAAAACATTTCCAAACATGGAAACTGCCCAGTTAATGAAGCATTTCAAAGACATTAATCTATTCAATAATTACAGTTTTAAGTAGATAACAGATTTATATTCAGATTACGAAAGCATCATAACAACTGCTGCTTGTGTAAGGAATCCATGAATACCACTGTACATGAGAATTCCACACCTATTTGTAATCAATACACAAAATCCTATTGAATTTCAGGTACTTGTTTATTCAGCATTGCTTGACTCCGCGGACTCCTTGTTGTTTCAATATTCTAGCAATAGGACTAATCGCCAATACAGTGCCGTTGTAATCTATTCCTTCTGCCAGCAGAGGACGGTATTCGCACAGCCAGTTCAGGATAAGATACGGTCCTTGCAGTTCACAGTACAACTGGCCAAAGCCGTATTCGGAATATGCTCTCGATAACCTCGTTTAGTTTAAGTACGGCCATATTTCATATCAACCCACAGATGCATTGCATAAACACTAGAATTCTGGTTGTACTTAAATTGACCTTATACGTTTTGGATTATGTTTAACCTTCTTCAATTTCTTCAACCATATTTTGAGATGATTACGTTTACAGAAGCAAATATTATTCAGTGCTTTTTCTTCACTCTGTAGCAGCGAGGCTTATTAATAAGGCAGAATTAAGTGTTTCTGAGCTTTCCCAAATTAGGCCTCCTTTCTCTGTTCATCTCTGTGGTGCAGTCACAGAGAAACCATTCATGCAAGGTGATTTAAGGTCCAAGGACAGCTCCCAAAGGGGGATGCACTTAGCTAAGCCTGGCTATCATGATCAATGGTCATCCATTGGCGCCTATCTGTCTAGGGAGTGCGAGTTGGACATCTGGATTGCATTCCTAAGTGTCAGGACTAAGTGACTCATATCTCACCTTGATCAACCAATCAGGGACTGGTAGGGCCGAGTAACCCACGTGGGACTCTGATGCCCATGGAACTTTCAGCCAATCAATGAGCTGAAGTTCCTCCAGGTAAAAACAGGCAACACAGAGAGCCTGGGAGATTCAACAAGATTCAGACAGATTCTAAAGGGAATTCAAAGGAGAATTCCAGGGCAGGACGGCCCAGGAGCAGAAGGCTCCCAAGGGCAGGACATTCTCGCAGCGCGCCTCCTGACCATCCTGAGACTCAGCCCGGACAACCACGGAACGGCCAGTGTGTCCGAGTGCCAGAACTTTCCTTTGTTCTAAGAGTCTAGAGTGGAGGTTGCCAGAGTAACCAGCAGCAGGCCTCGTGAACAGGTCGGAACTGTGGACAGCTGAATCACTATTCAGAACTAGCTCTTCATCATAAACGAACTGGTCCTCTTCCTGACTTGCTGGGACCCACAGTCATCTTTTCTCCTGTGCACAAACTTTGCTAGTTAATGCCAACAGTGAGCATCAGCAGCGCACCGTCGCAAGCCGCACAGCACAGCCTGGCACGGAGCCAGAGAGCGCGGATTGGACAGCAACAGCCTGCAACTGTTTCTTTGTGCCCGCAGGAGATCTGAATCCCCAGAGATTGGATGAGTATTCAACTTCAATGCATTACAGCTCGAGAATTCAATTGTTATCCCAACCAGTTGATATCAATTTAATTCCTAAGAGTTATGTACTTGTTTTGAGTATCTAATGTAGAAGTTGTAACCAAGTTCACTTTACGAAACGGTCTTAATGAATGATATACTGAACGTATGTCCTCTTGATATGTGTAACACTTTGTAACTGATTGAATATATATCTTTTGTATTCTGATAACCCTCTCGATAAGATCTGTTAGGTTTATATGCATATTCTATGTATTAATAAATGTATCCTCGTGTATTAGTACCTGTGTGTGCGCGTTGTTTGAGTTATGTCGCATGGTTGGATTCTAAAGCCATCAAAAGAATCAACTTTGTGATTTACTGCTACAATTAATAATTGTCTCAGTAAATGCCCAAACCCTACAGAACTGGTGCCTTCAGAGAGCCACTATGATTACATATTTGGCGTCCCTGAACCGGTTTTCTCTACATTTATTTGGCGTCCCTGGGTGGGCGTGGCAAGACTGAAATGAGTCAACCAAGCGGAATAATTCAATATAAAACGCCGCGGGTTTCATACACGACAATACAGTGTGCTGAAAGCCGAAAGAAAAAGTTCCCCTTGCTCTTTAAGCAGTGCTTGATTGTTTTGTGATCTTTTGCGATCTACCGGGTTGATTGCATACTTGATCTTGTGGTTTTCTGTGGTAAAACTGTGATTTCGTACTTAAAAGTAATACTCTTTAAGTTTAACGATGGTTGCTAAAAGGTCTGAATTCGAGTCGCTATTAAGCACTCTCTCTAGCAGCGACAAGTCTGACCACGATCTCTTCCATATCTCCGTCAGCGGAGAAGCTAGGATAAATCTCCATTCTCTGAGAGAGCTAGCGAAGGACATAGAGAGATTTGACCCCGCAGTGTCGGAGAATAATATCGAGAGTTATATTCAAGACCTCAGGTATAACCTGCAGTACCTGCCAAACGCCACAGAACAGGAGAAAGTGTTTCTGGTCAGGAAAACTACCAGCAGAGCCGTACATGAGTGGATGGCTAGGCAGATGAAAGAAGTCTGTAATGATTTTGAGGAGCTGTGTCAAGCACTTATCGAAGAATACAGTGCGTTTATTGACCCAACTGCCGCGATAGCCGCCGCTCTTAACATTAAGCACGAGAGAGCAGAGTCCCCTCGCAAATATTACGAGAGACTTAGACGAACTTATTTTGCAGGGCGAAATGATGAGGGTTGCGAAGAGAACACACATTTCAAGGGTTTATTCATTGCGAATCTCCACCCGTCAGTCAGAAAGATGATCTTAATGCATACAGATGCACAGACCATGAAAATGACTGATATCAAGAGATTCGTGCAGAAAGCCTGGGAGTATGATGTCCAAAGTCGCTCTGAGCAAAAAGTTGCTAAAGCGACTGCGTTCGCCGTCAGAGCCAGCAGGGTTAATTCCCCCCTGCTCGAAGGAGCACAGGCTCCTGAGCTGGCTAAGCCCCGTTCCAAAGCAGGCACACTGGACCGCACCCAGCGTCCTAAGTGCCATGAGAACACCGGGGGAGGGAAAGGGCTAGAAAAAGCTGAACAAAAGGATTCAGTAGCCGCCCGCCTGGCCAGGCTTGAACAAGCTTTATTAGGACAGGGACAACCGTTCCCCAAGGCTGCCGGAAGCGTGAATGAGCTGATACTCTCCACTGGAGGAGGCGGAGACCCGCCCCCTCTCCCTCCCCCAGTCTATCTGATTGAGCGGAAGGGTTCCTGCCTGGATAAGGTCAGCCACTCCCAAGTGAGTGCTGACTCCACCCCTGAAGTCACAGAGCAGGCAGTAAAACGCAGAGGAAAAGCAAGAAGCTTTTACCTCAAGGCTGCCATGGGAGATGTCTTACCCAGTGAGACACTGATTGACACTGAGGTTGAAAGGTGTTTGATGTCACACGGCAAGCTCAAACGGGTAGAAAAAGGAAAGGGCATGCGACTCAGAGAGGAACCTTTGGTGGATCACCAGAAAGGCAAGGTGTGGAAACAGGTCAAGGCTCCTAAGCCTTCTGTACAGAAGGAAAGGGGGGCCAAGAGGCAGACTGTGCTCACACAGTGCCCACCGAACACAGAAGCCTATGCGGAGATTCCTTCCGTTCCCTCTGGACAAGAAATAAAAATATTTCCTTGTTCCCCGGATATACAGGGAAGTCGTGTCCCGGCTGAGGTCACAACAGCCTCCATGCCACAGGAGCGGTGCTCCAAGCAGCCGCCTGATCCACCAGGTAAAGCACACCCCTTTTACGTCCCTAAAGAGGAGCAGATCTCCCCACCTGGCGATGAAAAGGAGCTTTCCCTGTGCACCCTGGCACCCAAGAGGGGTCAGGACCACCACCCTGCAGTGGTGGAAGGGATCCAGATGGCAGGAGAGCAGGTTGGTGATGTAGCCCTCACCCTTAGCCCTGAGAGGTCCTCTATTAGTGAGGATCTGCTTGAGCAGCTGTCACAGGGCCACCGCCAGGTGCCACTGGTGCAACATTCACAGGTTAGACAGGAGGTCCAGCTGGACGCTGAGACTACTGCGCTGTGGACACACCTGATCCCAGATGCCGATTCCCTCTGCTGTGACCCAGGGAACCTGCAGTCAGGTAACAGTATTTCTCACAACTACCAGGTAGTGAGTGAGACTGACCTGATTGTTCCTGCCTCAACGGCAGGGTTGCCAACACACCCAGTCCCCCAGAAGGGACAGGGAATGAAAGCCGAGACGGTTTTCTTACAGCCACCAGCTCAGTCTGTCAGTCTGAGTCTGACCAACAGTGGTTCAGCCAGACTGGAGCTGGATGGTAAAGTCACCCGCCTGCCAGTGCAGGACATCGCAAAGAGAGGTGTCAGAATCCCCGCCTGCACTGACATGGGCCTGGTGAGTGATAGTGAGTTCAAAGACAGTGAACTAGCTATCCCAGTGCTGGGGCAGCTCCCTGAACCCCTAGCGAGGGAAGTGGGGAGCGAGCAGGTGTCCTACACCTACGCCCAGCGAACGATTGTAAACATGCCGATAGAGGGATTCCTCAATCAGGAGGTGTGCAGGGTGGACCTGAACAGTGAGAATGGGGTAACAATCCCAGATCACTCAGGTGCTCCAGATGACCACTCAGCCGAGGGTCAGGCATGCTCCACCGCTGCACCGCCCCCTGCAGGGTTCCTAGAGCACAGGCATGAACAAATCGAAAAAGCAGATGCCCTGGAAACGGAGGAGCAGCATCAACAGCTGCGTCAGATCTCCACAGATTTCCAGGATGTTGGTGCCCAAGATGCCACAGGGCATACTGAGAAAGACACCATGTACATGCTGCGCCAGCTTAGAAAGGCAACAGTCACTCAGAAGGAGATGACTGGGATCAGCCACCCGAAAAGACTTTTGGGAGGACTGATTGCTGCCACCACTGTTGTGCATTTGCTATTTCTGGTAGGTTTGTGTGCTACTGGCACTCTCACCCTGACTGCCCCAAGAAGGCAGGTGTCAGAGATGCCAGAGGGTAGTGACAGACTGTATCGACAGCAGCAAAAGTTGGAAAGCTTAGGGAAAACCCTACAGGCAATTTCCTATGCAACAGGGTTAAACCTTATTCCCCAACCAGTGGACATGATTGTTGGTGTTATACAGTGGGTATATGCTTGTGTGCAACAGGCCAGAATGTTGACACAAGACCTGTTAAGGGAGTTTAGTGCCACTGTAGCCAGTCTAACCACGGCACAAATCCCAACCCACTTGATTCCACTCTTCTCAGTAGAGGAGTATGTGACATTAACCCCATCGCTCATAGCTCACCCAGAAGGCAAACCAAGATTGAATTCGGTTCCAAATCTTGAGATGGGTATGGCTACCAAAGCTATCCATTGGCTGTGTCTAAATGATTCACCAATGAAGGGTGTAAAGCTACTAACGAGCAGAGGGAGGTTAATGAACCCCATGAAGAGCAGGTGGGAAGTAAATGGCTGGTCAGCACACCACATTTAACTGTCACCATGACTTGTGACAGGCATGATACAGCTACCACAATGCAGCTACCTAACCAATAGTTTTCCCGAGGAGGCCATAGTACAGCATGGTAACTTAACACTGTACGGTCTGGAACCAGACGATATAAGACCAAACTTGAGGTCTTGGATGCCTTCAGGTGCCACACTATTGAATTGGATAGAAATCCAAGAAACAGTAAGCCCTGAAGAGGTACAGGTAGTTAGTTTGCTTTAATGGAACAAACCTCCAAATCACCCTAGCAGATACCCAACACAGGTGTTGTGGTTTATCGGGGGGCTGGGA
The DNA here is from genome assembly GCF_040954835.1 of Lepisosteus oculatus. NCBI lineage: Eukaryota > Metazoa > Chordata > Actinopteri > Semionotiformes > Lepisosteidae > Lepisosteus > Lepisosteus oculatus. The sequence goes on along the minus strand of NW_027167945.1, from coordinate 1,236,972 downwards.
ACAGGAACTGTTGTTATTGTAACACTACTGCCAGGTAGCTGGATCATGACTGACAGTGTACTCTGAATGATGTAGTCTCACATCAAGATGTACTCTGGGTAGCATGAATGAGTCAAAGGTAGCATGTCAAAAGAAAGGAAGTGACTTCTCCCCAAATATCTACCACAGAGGTATCAGATATTGACAGTGAACTTCCTGATGTGTAATTCCTAGACTTAGATAATGTATCCTACCGTGTTTATACATACTCCAGATGTTATTCATCCTGTTTGTATCCAATGCTGGTTCCAGTATGAATTCTCGAGGAGTAATGTGGACATTTAAGGTTAATGTTCTAATGGCAAGGGACATCACTTAACTCTGTTTTGTTTTGAAGGCAACAATGCCTCGGGACCTCGTGGCCTTCAAAAAGGGGGGATATGTAGCAGCGAGGCTTATTAATAAGGCAGAATTAAGTGTTTCTGAGCTTTCCCAAATTAGGCCTCATTTCTCTGTTCATCTCTGTGGTGCAGTCACAGAGAAACCATTCATGCAAGGTGATTTAAGGTCCAAGGACAGCTCCCAAAGGGGGATGCACTTAGCTAAGCCTGGCTATCATGATCAATGGTCATCCATTGGCGCCTATCTGTCTAGGGAGTGCGAGTTGGACATCTGGATTGCATTCCTAAGTGTCAGGACTAAGTGACTCATATCTCACCTTGATCAACCAATCAGGGACTGGTAGGGCCGAGTAACCCACGTGGGACTCTGATGCCCATGGAACTTTCAGCCAATCAATGAGCTGAAGTTCCTCCAGGTAAAAACAGGCAACACAGAGAGCCTGGGAGATTCAACAAGATTCAGACAGATTCTAAAGGGAATTCAAAGGAGAATTCCAGGGCAGGACGGCCCAGGAGCAGAAGGCTCCCAAGGGCAGGACATTCTCGCAGCGCGCCTCCTGACCATCCTGAGACTCAGCCCGGACAACCACGGAACGGCCAGTGTGTCCGAGTGCCAGAACTTTCCTTTGTTCTAAGAGTCTAGAGTGGAGGTTGCCAGAGAGTAACCAGCAGCAGGCCTCGTGAACAGGTCGGAACTGTGGACAGCTGAATCACTATTCAGAACTAGCTCTTCATCATAAACGAACTGGTCCTCTTCCTGACTTGCTGGGACCCACAGTCATCTTTTCTCCTGTGCACAAACTTTGCTAGTTAATGCCAACAGTGAGCATCAGCAGCGCACCGTCGCAAGCCGCACAGCACAGCCTGGCACGGAGCCAGAGAGCGCGGATTGGACAGCAACAGCCTGCAACTGTTTCTTTGTGCCCGCAGGAGATCTGAATCCCCAGAGATTGGATGAGTATTCAACTTCAATGCATTACAGCTCCAGAATTCAATTGTTATCCCAACCAGTTGATATCAATTTAATTCCTAAGAGTTATGTACTTGTTTTGAGTATCTAATGTAGAAGTTGTAACCAAGTTCACTTTACGAAACGGTCTTAATGAATGATATACTGAACGTATGTCCTCTTGATATGTGTAACACTTTGTAACTGATTGAATATATATCTTTTGTATTCTGATAACCCTCTCGATAAGATCTGTTAGGTTTATATGCATATTCTATGTATTAATAAATGTATCCTCGTGTATTAGTACCTGTGTGTGCGCGTTGTTTGAGTTATGTCGCATGGTTGGATTCTAAAGCCATCAAAAGAATCAACTTTGTGATTTACTGCTACAATTAATAATTGTCTCAGTAAATGCCCAAACCCTACAGAACTGGTGCCTTCAGAGAGCCACTATGATTACATATTTGGCGTCCCTGAACCGGTTTTCTCTACATTTATTTGGCGTCCCTGGGTGGGCGTGGCAAGACTGAAATGAGTCAACCAAGCGGAATAATTCAATATAAAACGCCGCGGGTTTCATACACGACAATACAGTGTGCTGAAAGCCGAAAGAAAAAGTTCCCCTTGCTCTTTAAGCAGTGCTTGATTGTTTTGTGATCTTTTGCGATCTACCGGGTTGATTGCATACTTGATCTTGTGGTTTTCTGTGGTAAAACTGTGATTTCGTACTTAAAAGTAATACTCTTTAAGTTTAACGATGGTTGCTAAAAGGTCTGAATTCGAGTCGCTATTAAGCACTCTCTCTAGCAGCGACAAGTCTGACCACGATCTCTTCCATATCTCCGTCAGCGGAGAAGCTAGGATAAATCTCCATTCTCTGAGAGAGCTAGCGAAGGACATAGAGAGATTTGACCCCGCAGTGTCGGAGAATAATATCGAGAGTTATATTCAAGACCTCAGGTATAACCTGCAGTACCTGCCAAATGCCACAGAACAGGAGAAAGTGTTTCTGGTCAGGAAAACTACCAGCAGAGCCGTACATGAGTGGATGGCTAGGCAGATGAAAGAAGTCTGTAATGATTTTGAGGAGCTGTGTCAAGCACTTATCGAAGAATACAGTGCGTTTATTGACCCAACTGCCGCGATAGCCGCCGCTCTTAACATTAAGCACGAGAGAGCAGAGTCCCCTCGCAAATATTACGAGAGACTTAGACGAACTTATTTTGCAGGGCGAAATGATGAGGGTTGCGAAGAGAACACACATTTCAAGGGTTTATTCATTGCGAATCTCCACCCGTCAGTCAGAAAGATGATCTTAATGCATACAGATGCACAGACCATGAAAATGACTGATATCAAGAGATTCGTGCAGAAAGCCTGGGAGTATGATGTCCAAAGTCGCTCTGAGCAAAAAGTTGCTAAAGCGACTGCGTTCGCCGTCAGAGCCAGCAGGGTTAATTCCCCCCTGCTCGAAGGAGCACAGGCTCCTGAGCTGGCTAAGCCCCGTTCCAAAGCAGGCACACTGGACCGCACCCAGCGTCCTAAGTGCCATGAGAACACCGGGGGAGGGAAAGGGCTAGAAAAAGCTGAACAAAAGGATTCAGTAGCCGCCCGCCTGGCCAGGCTTGAACAAGCTTTATTAGGACAGGGACAACCGTTCCCCAAGGCTGCCGGAAGCGTGAATGAGCTGATACTCTCCACTGGAGGAGGCGGAGACCCGCCCCCTCTCCCTCCCCCAGTCTATCTGATTGAGCGGAAGGGTTCCTGCCTGGATAAGGTCAGCCACTCCCAAGTGAGTGCTGACTCCACCCCTGAAGTCACAGAGCAGGCAGTAAAACGCAGAGGAAAAGCAAGAAGCTTTTACCTCAAGGCTGCCATGGGAGATGTCTTACCCAGTGAGACACTGATTGACACTGAGGTTGAAAGGTGTTTGATGTCACACGGCAAGCTCAAACGGGTAGAAAAAGGAAAGGGCATGCGACTCAGAGAGGAACCTTTGGTGGATCACCAGAAAGGCAAGGTGTGGAAACAGGTCAAGGCTCCTAAGCCTTCTGTACAGAAGGAAAGGGGGGCCAAGAGGCAGACTGTGCTCACACAGTGCCCACCGAACACAGAAGCCTATGCGGAGATTCCTTCCGTTCCCTCTGGACAAGAAATAAAAATATTTCCTTGTTCCCCGGATATACAGGGAAGTCGTGTCCCGGCTGAGGTCACAACAGCCTCCATGCCACAGGAGCGGTGCTCCAAGCAGCCGCCTGATCCACCAGGTAAAGCACACCCCTTTTACGTCCCTAAAGAGGAGCAGATCTCCCCACCTGGCGATGAAAAGGAGCTTTCCCTGTGCACCCTGGCACCCAAGAGGGGTCAGGACCACCACCCTGCAGTGGTGGAAGGGATCCAGATGGCAGGAGAGCAGGTTGGTGATGTAGCCCTCACCCTTAGCCCTGAGAGGTCCTCTATTAGTGAGGATCTGCTTGAGCAGCTGTCACAGGGCCACCGCCAGGTGCCACTGGTGCAACATTCACAGGTTAGACAGGAGGTCCAGCTGGACGCTGAGACTACTGCGCTGTGGACACACCTGATCCCAGATGCCGATTCCCTCTGCTGTGACCCAGGGAACCTGCAGTCAGGTAACAGTATTTCTCACAACTACCAGGTAGTGAGTGAGACTGACCTGATTGTTCCTGCCTCAACGGCAGGGTTGCCAACACACCCAGTCCCCCAGAAGGGACAGGGAATGAAAGCCGAGACGGTTTTCTTACAGCCACCAGCTCAGTCTGTCAGTCTGAGTCTGACCAACAGTGGTTCAGCCAGACTGGAGCTGGATGGTAAAGTCACCCGCCTGCCAGTGCAGGACATCGCAAAGAGAGGTGTCAGAATCCCCGCCTGCACTGACATGGGCCTGGTGAGTGATAGTGAGTTCAAAGACAGTGAACTAGCTATCCCAGTGCTGGGGCAGCTCCCTGAACCCCTAGCGAGGGAAGTGGGGAGCGAGCAGGTGTCCTACACCTACGCCCAGCGAACGATTGTAAACATGCCGATAGAGGGATTCCTCAATCAGGAGGTGTGCAGGGTGGACCTGAACAGTGAGAATGGGGTAACAATCCCAGATCACTCAGGTGCTCCAGATGACCACTCAGCCGAGGGTCAGGCATGCTCCACCGCTGCACCGCCCCCTGCAGGGTTCCTAGAGCACAGGCATGAACAAATCGAAAAAGCAGATGCCCTGGAAACGGAGGAGCAGCATCAACAGCTGCGTCAGATCTCCACAGATTTCCAGGATGTTGGTGCCCAAGATGCCACAGGGCATACTGAGAAAGACACCATGTACATGCTGCGCCAGCTTAGAAAGGCAACAGTCACTCAGAAGGAGATGACTGGGATCAGCCACCCGAAAAGACTTTTGGGAGGACTGATTGCTGCCACCACTGTTGTGCATTTGCTATTTCTGGTAGGTTTGTGTGCTACTGGCACTCTCACCCTGACTGCCCCAAGAAGGCAGGTGTCAGAGATGCCAGAGGGTAGTGACAGACTGTATCGACAGCAGCAAAAGTTGGAAAGCTTAGGGAAAACCCTACAGGCAATTTCCTATGCAACAGGGTTAAACCTTATTCCCCAACCAGTGGACATGATTGTTGGTGTTATACAGTGGGTATATGCTTGTGTGCAACAGGCCAGAATGTTGACACAAGACCTGTTAAGGGAGTTTAGTGCCACTGTAGCCAGTCTAACCACGGCACAAATCCCAACCCACTTGATTCCACTCTTCTCAGTAGAGGAGTATGTGACATTAACCCCATCGCTCATAGCTCACCCAGAAGGCAAACCAAGATTGAATTCGGTTCCAAATCTTGAGATGGGTATGGCTACCAAAGCTATCCATTGGCTGTGTCTAAATGATTCACCAATGAAGGGTGTAAAGCTACTAACGAGCAGAGGGAGGTTAATGAACCCCATGAAGAGCAGGTGGGAAGTAAATGGCTGGTCAGCACACCACATTTAACTGTCACCATGACTTGTGACAGGCATGATACAGCTACCACAATGCAGCTACCTAACCAATAGTTTTCCCGAGGAGGCCATAGTACAGCATGGTAACTTAACACTGTACGGTCTGGAACCAGACGATATAAGACCAAACTTGAGGTCTTGGATGCCTTCAGGTGCCACACTATTGAATTGGATAGAAATCCAAGAAACAGTAAGCCCTGAAGAGGTACAGGTAGTTAGTTTGCTTTAATGGAACAAACCTCCAAATCACCCTAGCAGATACCCAACACAGGTGTTGTGGTTTATCGGGGGGCTGGGAACAGGAACTGTTGTTATTGTAACACTACTGCCAGGTAGCTGGATCATGACTGACAGTGTACTCTGAATGATGTAGTCTCACATCAAGATGTACTCTGGGTAGCATGAATGAGTCAAAGGTAGCATGTCAAAAGAAAGGAAGTGACTTCTCCCCAAATATCTACCACAGAGGTATCAGATATTGACAGTGAACTTCCTGATGTGTAATTCCTAGACTTAGATAATGTATCCTACCGTGTTTATACATACTCCAGATGTTATTCATCCTGTTTGTATCCAATGCTGGTTCCAGTATGAATTCTCGAGGAGTAATGTGGACATTTAAGGTTAATGTTCTAATGGCAAGGGACATCACTTAACTCTGTTTTGTTTTGAAGGCAACAATGCCTCGGGACCTCGTGGCCTTCAAAAAGGGGGGATATGTAGCAGCGAGGCTTATTAATAAGGCAGAATTAAGTGTTTCTGAGCTTTCCCAAATTAGGCCTCATTTCTCTGTTCATCTCTGTGGTGCAGTCACAGAGAAACCATTCATGCAAGGTGATTTAAGGTCCAAGGACAGCTCCCAAAGGGGGATGCACTTAGCTAAGCCTGGCTATCATGATCAATGGTCATCCATTGGCGCCTATCTGTCTAGGGAGTGCGAGTTGGACATCTGGATTGCATTCCTAAGTGTCAGGACTAAGTGACTCATATCTCACCTTGATCAACCAATCAGGGACTGGTAGGGCCGAGTAACCCACGTGGGACTCTGATGCCCATGGAACTTTCAGCCAATCAATGAGCTGAAGTTCCTCCAGGTAAAAACAGGCAACACAGAGAGCCTGGGAGATTCAACAAGATTCAGACAGATTCTAAAGGGAATTCAAAGGAGAATTCCAGGGCAGGACGGCCCAGGAGCAGAAGGCTCCCAAGGGCAGGACATTCTCGCAGCGCGCCTCCTGACCATCCTGAGACTCAGCCCGGACAACCACGGAACGGCCAGTGTGTCCGAGTGCCAGAACTTTCCTTTGTTCTAAGAGTCTAGAGTGGAGGTTGCCAGAGAGTAACCAGCAGCAGGCCTCGTGAACAGGTCGGAACTGTGGACAGCTGAATCACTATTCAGAACTAGCTCTTCATCATAAACGAACTGGTCCTCTTCCTGACTTGCTGGGACCCACAGTCATCTTTTCTCCTGTGCACAAACTTTGCTAGTTAATGCCAACAGTGAGCATCAGCAGCGCACCGTCGCAAGCCGCACAGCACAGCCTGGCACGGAGCCAGAGAGCGCGGATTGGACAGCAACAGCCTGCAACTGTTTCTTTGTGCCCGCAGGAGATCTGAATCCCCAGAGATTGGATGAGTATTCAACTTCAATGCATTACAGCTCGAGAATTCAATTGTTATCCCAACCAGTTGATATCAATTTAATTCCTAAGAGTTATGTACTTGTTTTGAGTATCTAATGTAGAAGTTGTAACCAAGTTCACTTTACGAAACGGTCTTAATGAATGATATACTGAACGTATGTCCTCTTGATATGTGTAACACTTTGTAACTGATTGAATATATATCTTTTGTATTCTGATAACCCTCTCGATAAGATCTGTTAGGTTTATATGCATATTCTATGTATTAATAAATGTATCCTCGTGTATTAGTACCTGTGTGTGCGCGTTGTTTGAGTTATGTCGCATGGTTGGATTCTAAAGCCATCAAAAGAATCAACTTTGTGATTTACTGCTACAATTAATAATTGTCTCAGTAAATGCCCAAACCCTACAGAACTGGTGCCTTCAGAGAGCCACTATGATTACATATTTGGCGTCCCTGAACCGGTTTTCTCTACAACTCCTTTAATCAAACCCACATTTCTATAAGGAGGGCCATTGTGAAACTCCCCAAAGTGAGCTGAATTAATCTTTCATTCTTCACACCTGTGAAGTCATTCCTTCATTGTGTAATATGAAGGCCTTTCATTATTCACGTATACTACAACATCTGAAAATAATGGGTCTTGAAATAGTTGAATGAAAGAAAATCCTGAATAACTCCTCCAAATGCGTGTTACACTTTCATCAAGTACACACACTTTGAATGTGATGAACTATAAAAAGTTATTTTAACCATACCCAATGGAGCTCAGGAGTGCGATTGCATACACAATCATGTTTTCAGTGTTTGGACATCAGCCGTACATCAGAACAATCATTTCACTAACACAGCTCCGTGTTGAGTGACTTCCCTCCAAGAACACAAAGTCACTTTCCCTTAGCAATTATTGCATGGACTTTGATTATCTGCCTTCTGCATCAAGCCCTGTATTATATACGGTACAAAGCCAAGCTTTGGGATAGTGCTTTGTTTGGATCCTTGTCTTGATCCTTTTGGATCCCAGGCTGCTCATTTGCAAATGAGTTTTGACATTAATTATAGTGACTATAGCAATGAGCTGGCACTGTGGTTCACAGAGCTGGGGTCCTGGGTTCAATTCCTGGGGTGCAGTCTGGATGGAATTGTATGTTCTCCCTTCATTTGTGTGGATTTCTTCCAGGTGCTCCAGTTTCTTCCCACAGTCCAAAGACATACAGTACTAGTAGGTTAAGGTGGAACTACAGTCCCAATTTTGCAGACACAAAATTATTTAATTTCAGTCACAAAATAAAATCATTGACATTATAGAAAAACTTTACAAACTCAAAATTGAGCACAAAATCATGAATTTTGTGAAAGGACTGTAAGTTACGCCATGTTGTAACAAATTCGCATTCAAGTTCCACACAAATTGCGATGTGATGCAGCCCTTCCTGCTCACTAATCACTGTAATGACTAATGCAATGTGATGTAGGAGAGAAAGGGTATAGGTTATGCAGCAAACATTTCACTGCAAAAAACGTTCCATTCCAAGGTTCTTTATGCAGAGTTAACAATGTAGTATTATTTATTGGCAAAAACGTAAAAAAGTTGAGAGTTATATTTCCATTGGATTAAACGAGATGTATTCACAAGCCTGCTCCTTTACAATGTCATAGGGCCACAACAGATTATAGGAAGTTTTGCTGCCTCGTTCTGAATCGCAGAACATGGTAATTCTTTAACCTTGAAATGTAGTCTATTTTGTGATGTAATGATGCAATGTCCCTTTACTGAGAGCCAGCAATCAACGGATGTGTCTGATCGTGAATGGTTTTCCCTGTTGTTTGTTGTATTACTTGGTGTTGCATTTTAAGCTGTGCATGAGGCCATGTAAGGCAAAGACACTGCGTTCCACTTTATCAGGTGCCTGGAGTGTAAGAGCTGCAGATAATATTGAGTCACATTAATCCCAACATATTTCAAATATTATGAAAATTAAATAAATTAAATCAAATAACTTTCATTAAAAAAATCAATCACTCTTTACCTTGCTTTTTCAGTTGTTTTTAAGGAAAATTGATGCCGAGAATGTGTGAATACTGCTTTTTGATGGTTCCAAGACCAATGTGACCTGTTCTATTGCCTGCTAATTGTACGTTCCAGGTTGAAAAATTATTTTTAGGAGGTCAAGGTGTATGAATGATAAGAGAAAAACTGAAATAACCACAGCTACGCAAACACCAGTCCACCAAAAAAAAATCATTTAATTAAAATAAGGTAACATTTTTTTTTCATCATCATACGGATGAACTGTGCTAAATGTGTTTCTAAAAAGAAAAAGCAGGACGTGAGTCGTGAGCCAAGATCATGACTCTTTTGCTCTTCTTCACATCAGTTTTCATCTGCGAGGAGGAGGAGGAGGGCGGCTCCTGATGTGCTGACACTTGGGGAAGTGCCTCTGTGCCGGCCTGGGGGCAAAGCGCCGGCCGCAGTGAGGGCAGGGCACGTAGTCGGGGTTTGGATTCGCGGGGGGCTGGGGCAGGTTCACAACTTTCCCTCCTTGCGTGATCACCTGCTGCACCTCCCTGGCCTGTTTGATGCTCCGAATGAAATCCTCGTGCTTCTGCCTCCAGTTGTTCTTTCTCAGCTGGGAACAGGAAATGAAACCAATAAAACAGCTTCCAGAAAAAGTCCAGACTAGCACTGCGTACACAGTCTGGTCGCAAACCATTCACAAGGCAAGAAAATATCAATACAGTAATAACGTAGCTTTCTGGGGCTACCTTTCAGGTCATTGGGTAGAGAGTACAATTTACGTAGTTATGGTTTTGTTTCCTGTGAGTGCTATTTGCTTGATATGTAGATTTTTACAACAGAATTCAGAAGTCACTAAGACACATTTATTCTGTCTGGCAAATGTGCCTTTGCGGCAGTTTTTCAGAAGAGTACTTCATAAAACACTTATTTATTGTTTACATTGATTTATAAGCTGAGTCTGACTCTAGGAGAAAAAAAGGGAAGCTTGGAAAGAGTTTAAGGATAGCCCTTACCACGATTGGCGGTTTAACCTTCTTCTTATGGATGTATGTCTCCAGTTCTGTTCCCTTGGCCCTGTGCTTGAAAGAGTCAAAAACCTTCCTCTTTGAATTCTGAAGCTTCTTGCAGATCTTGCTGTGTTTCTCCAGCCTCTCTACAGCAAACTTCCCGTGACACAGTTCACAGGGCACCAGCTGAGGGTTTCCACTCTGGCTATTCTCATATGGAAATTGCTCAGCGGTAGGGCACATCAGACTTGTAGGGGACAAATATCTGTTTTCCACTGACAGAGTTTGTTCATCCAGACATGTGGTGTTATTTCTGAAGTGGCCCTGCGCGGCCTGTGCCGCTGACACGTCGCTTTCAGGGAGCCTTGCTTTCTTGAGATACTTTCTCCTTCCACAGGGGACGTCTTCTAGCCCACGGCTGCAAGGGCTCACTTGACGTCTCTCCTGATGGGAAAGCGCAGAGGGAAAGTGCGATTCTGCGCATCCGCCATCTTCCATTGGAGAACCATAATCAAGGTTGTCTCCTCTGATAGGAAGGGCTTTCCTTGGAGTGAAGGCTTTTTGCTTCTCCATTCTGCAGGTCAGAAGAGGCACGGCCTTAGAGCGGTGGTTGGCCCATGGTCCTCTGGGGCAAAGCTCGCTCTGCCTCGCCTCTATTTTCCCTTCCGGCCACCTCTCTGGAGTCTTCCATCTCTCTCGGAACCATCCTCAGCTCCTCCTGAGCTCTGAAGAGCTTCGCCTGCATCATGGCCTCCTTCTGGCGAATCTCGTCCTTCATCATGGCCTCCTTCCGGCGCATCTCATCCTGCAGGCTGGCCTCCCTCCGGCGATGCTCCTCCTTCAGCGCGGCCTCTGCCTCGGCCACTTTTCGTAGCTCCTCTTGCAACTGAAAGTGCTCCTTCCCATTGGCATGAGAAGGGCATTGCCCTGGAGGGGTCGCCACCATGGGGAGGACAGTCCTGTCCTTAGGTTTGCATACTCTTGAGCCCCTCCTGCCCGGCCTCTCGCAGGGCCTCTCATGACCATCCTGAGGCGGGGTGGGGGCAAACAAGGAATCACTCTGTGCGTCCGGGCGGTCCACAGCCCGAACCTCACCAGGGCCGGAGACTTTCCTGTTACCCATAGGCTTCAGGGGGTAAGACCGATCATACCCCACAATGTTCTTCTCGGGGCCCTGTTGGGCTTGGAAGCGATAGCTGTCCCCCATCTTCTTCTCCGCAGCGTATTTGACATATTGGAAACATTTTCTCATCTTCTGTAGAGCTGCCTCCTGCCGCCGATTGTACATGGCGATCATTTTTTTCTCCTTTTCCTGCATCAGTTTCTCTTGGAAGGTGTCCTTCAGAAGCTGTATCTTGGGAGGCGGGCAGTACGTGGAGATCAGATCCTGTTGCCTTAAGGGCGCGGGTCGATTCGAGTCTGTGTCCTTCGGGGAGGGGGACAGAGCACCAGGCTTAGGACTGGGCTCCATTGGCAAATGAGATATGAGCTTTGTTTCCCAGGTATCTGGAAAAGGCAAAAATGGCAAATAAATGATATCCTGCACAGTCTAGTATGGTCTAATAGAAAAGAATAAAAAAAAACAATTCAGGAAATACACAACTTTTTAATATTAAACCTAATGGTGTTGAATGCTGCATGCTGACTCAGTAGGAGACAGATCCTAAACATAAACATTATAATAAACATTTGTTTCCCAAATAACATTCTCAATGTTCAGAATGCTTAAAGTCAAGAGCTTTTTTAAAAATGTTTAACTGAAACCTGGAAATGTGCTATTTCATTTCAAAGCTTGTATTATATCTATGATATAAATGTTTTTTTATATAAAATTAACCCATTATGCAACAGGGGTTTGAGCAAAAGTCACTGTGAATAAGGGAATTGATCAATATTAATTAGCCGTTTCACTACATTATAGATAGCTGAAGGATTATGATACAGTATATCGATTTCGCTACAAATTGACAAGCATATTTGATGACACTTACCAAACAAGTTTTAAACAGCGGAGAAATAGTTCACCACGACGATAGCAATGCAATGTTTGACTGCATCTCCCTATGTGATATATCTGTATTTGGGTATATACAGATCACGTAATTCAGGGAGCACTGTTACGTCAGGTCACCAACCATTATTACGACGCTCATATGTCATAGAGCTCCTTAGGATGTTTGTATAATCTTTATCCAAATTTTCATATGGCCGCAGTTACGGCGTTTATTTTACAGTTAATGTAACAGGGTGTCATTATATTTTTCTGTCTTTATGGTGGCAGACCACTTAAATAAATCTGAGTAGGCGGTTTCTACAAGTGGGTCAGATAAAATATTAAATATACAGTAAAAGCTCACACCTATTCATACCCTTTATGTACTGTATATCTACAATTACGTATACTACGTATACAGTTATCGTATACTATAATACGATAACTACCATTACAAAATGTCTCCCTTTTGATTTGAAGTGGTTCTTTTAAATAAGTAAATTGCAATCACTTAGCCTACATCTGAGCTCCTAATTCATCGCGACGACGGACTGAGACTCCAGTCGGATTTGTGAGAAGGGGTGTGCCTGTTTTAAAACCGATTCATACGTCTTAAACACATGGACATAGATAGCAGTCTGTGTTATATAATTTATCTTTTTATTTTATTTAAATTTAAGTATCACATACACATTTTCAAAGTAACTGGACCCCTTTTAATTATGATCCCCATCGCTCACAGCTCCGAAGGTGAGACGAGGGCTACTTCAGATGGGATTTCCAATATTTCTCTCTTAGCTTGTACAGTATACCGGTGGAAAGGAGAGGGGTCTTAAAACGTGTTGATAGTAAGATTGGGATGTATTTGCAGTCTAGATATAGTTTTTTTAATGTTCGGAGCCGCCACAGATTCATTTTCTTACGACTGCTTTTCTGGATGACAATGACAATGCAAACGATGGTGTTAAGGCGAGGCTGTGCCTTAAGGCTCCTCTGCATACAATATTCAGCGTGTAAATCGCAAACGAGCGCCTTCCCTTACGATGAAAATGCAGAAAATAAGACCACGAGATTTAAACCTACGGCTTACAAATTTATGCGTAAACACTAAAACCGTATCTTTAGCAAAACTGGCGAGACAATGTGTTTTATCATTTAAAAAAGTACTGGAAAATAATTAAAGGTTATCACGATAAACAGAGGTTACTGATCTACTACTGTACGCTGTGACCAAAAATGAGAGTCCCCCGATCCTCGCAGCCTTCATGCTTTGGTCTTGGCCTGGCCGTTTTTTTTAAGATAATGGGGTCAAGTTAAGAAATTATGCAAGTTTCTAATCAAATCCAAGGGCGCCTCGATCTCCTAAACATCTTTAGAAGGCCGGCGGACCACACTGCACGGTCCGGGTCCGGGCCCTGACCCGGTTCTGGATAATGCCAGCTTAAAGTGAAAAATTCTACTGTACATATTATGTTTCTTATTATGGTATATATGTATAATATAGCGCGACCGCTTCACGAAGCTAGAAAGAAAGTTATCCGCCATTTTTATTTTACCTGCAATTGAATTTGCCATTAAAATCATTATTAATACCGCAGCTGCTAAATAACTTACCTAAAAGCGTTCAGATACAAAAGCACTTGAGCTGTAATGTTTGTATACTGTTGGCCCGATGACCTACTTCAAGAAGAATTGTTACATAGACCGCCAAGGACTGTCATCACACTTTACGTCATAAAGCGCTTTAAAACTTTAGACAAGTTCAACACCTCATATTTTGTACTGTTTATCATGGTAAAAGCAACTCAAAGCAATTATAAAAATGATCGAAAGGTAAAAATACAAGCTTATACGAGCTGTCGTTTTAACATTTATAACATATATTTAAACAAAACATATATAATCTATTTTAATAAAATAGAAAAGTGTTCTTAGTCTTCACTTAAAAGCTGTTAGAAGCTGCCTTTCTGACAAGAGAGTTCTGTGAGTTCCACAGTCTCAGTGCATTAAAGTCAAAACCAGTTGCTTTTTATTTCCTCTTTTACGACAGAGCAAGGAGGGTGTCCACAGACCACTGTGCACCTGCAGACTGATATGGGGGGTAAAAAGTCTAGAAGTTAGTAAATAAGATTTTAGCACATGTTCTAAAACACACCGGACACCTGTACAGTGATGCCAACACAGTGATCTGAGCTCCTTCTTTGAGTTAAATCCTAGCATCTGCATTTTTTACAAGTTGTTGCTATGGCAGAGCATGACCAGAGCATAACAGAAACCACCCATTTTCTAACCGCTTCATCCAATTCAGGGTCAGGGGGTCAGGGGGTCGCGGGGCACGGGGGAGCCAGAGCCTCAGAAAGTAATAAGCAGGAGATACCTGGGACTGGATGGTAGTCCAATGCAGGGAAGACACAGACACTCACCAATTATCCCAGAAGCCAATTAACCTACCAGTAGTTCTTTGAACTGTGGGAGGAAGCCGGAGCACCCAAAGCAAACTCATGCAAACATGGGGAGAACATACAAGCTCCATACAGATAGCACCCCAGGTCCAGAAGTGTACCCAGGGCCTCAGCACTGTGAGCTAGCAATGCTAAACGCTGGGCTACTGTGCATGCTAATTTCTAGGCATCAGGTGATCAATCAGGTAGTGTTTCTCAGATAAAAGGACACCAGTTATTTAGTATGAGATTCAAATTGACCTCAGAACAAAATATAACTTATGTTATATAACTTATATAGAACTTACTACAGCATAACTGTCTTATTTGGCTCTTGTAGAAAATATTAACAGCATGCCTATTAAACATACAGTATCTAGCAATCAGCAATCAAAATAAAAACATTTCCAAACATGGAAACTGCCCAGTTAATGAAGCATTTCAAAGACATTAATCTATTCAATAATTACAGTTTTAAGTAGATAACAGATTTATATTCAGATTACGAAAGCATCATAACAACTGCTGCTTGTGTAAGGAATCCATGAATACCACTGTACATGAGAATTCCACACCTATTTGTAATCAATACACAAAATCCTATTGAATTTCAGGTACTTGTTTATTCAGCATTGCTTGACTCCGCGGACTCCTTGTTGTTTCAATATTCTAGCAATAGGACTAATCGCCAATACAGTGCCGTTGTAATCTATTCCTTCTGCCAGCAGAGGACGGTATTCGCACAGCCAGTTCAGGATAAGATACGGTCCTCGCAGTTCACAGTACAACTGGCCAAAGCCGTATTCGGAATATGCTCTCGATAACCTCGTTTAGTTTAAGTACGGCCATATTTCATATCAACCCACAGATGCATTGCATAAACACTAGAATTCTGGTTGTACTTAAATTGACCTTATACGTTTTGGATTATGTTTAACCTTCTTCAATTTCTTCAACCATATTTTGAGATGATTACGTTTACAGAAGCAAATATTATTCAGTGCTTTTTCTTCACTCCTTTAATCAAACCCACATTTCTATAAGGAGGGCCATTGTGAAACTCCCCAAAGTGAGCTGAATTAATCTTTCATTCTTCACACCTGCGAAGTCATTCCTTCATTGTGTAATATGAAGGCCTTTCATTATTCACGTATACTACAACATCTGAAAATAATGGGTCTTGAAATAGTTGAATGAAAGAAAAGCCTGAATAACTCCTCCAAATGCGTGTTACACTTTCATCAAGTACACACACTTTGAATGTGATGAACTATAAAAAGTTATTTTAACCATACCCAATGGAGCTCAGGAGTGCGATTGCATACACAATCATGTTTTCAGTGTTTGGACATCAGCCGTACATCAGAACAATCATTTCACTAACACAGCTCCGTGTTGAGTGACTTCCCTCCAAGAACACAAAGTCACTTTCCCTTAGCAATTATTGCATGGACTTTGATTATCTGCCTTCTGCATCAAGCCCTGTATTATATACGGTACAAAGCCAAGCTTTGGGATAGTGCTTTGTTTGGATCCTTGTCTTGATCCTTTTGGATCCCAGGCTGCTCATTTGCAAATGAGTTTTGACATTAATTATAGTGACTATAGCAATGAGGTGGCACTGTGGTTCACAGATCTGGGGTCCTGGGTTCAATTCCTGGGGTGCAGTCTGGATGGAATTGTATGTTCTCCCTTCATTTGTGTGGATTTCTTCCAGGTGGTCCAGTTTCTTCCCACAGTCCAAAGACATACAGTACTAGTAGGTTAAGGTGGAACTACAGTCCCAATTTTGCAGACACAAAATTATTTAATTTCAGTCACAAAATAAAATAATTGACATTATAGAAAAACTTTACAAACTCAAAATTGAGCACAAAATCATGAATTTTGTGAAAGGACTGTAAGTTACGCCATGTTGTAACAAATTCGCATTCAAGTTCCACACAAATTGCGATGTGATGCAGCCCTTACTGCTCACTAATCACTGTAATGACTAATGCAATGTGATGTAGGAGAGAAAGGGTATAGGTTATGCAGCAAACATTTCACTGCAAAAAACGTTCCATTCCAAGGTTCTTTATGCAGAGTTAACAATGTAGTATTATTTATTGGCAAAAACGTAAAAAAGTTGAGAGCAATATTTCCATTGGATTAAACGAGATGTATTCACAAGCCTGCTCCTTTACAATGTCACAGGGCCACAACAGATTATAGGAAGTTTTGCTGCCTCGTTCTGAATCGCAGAACATGGTAATTCTTTAACCTTGAAATGTAGTCTATTTTGTGATGTAATGATGCAATGTCCCTTTACTGAGAGCCAGCAATCAACGGATGTGTCTGATCGTGAATGGTTTTCCCTGTTGTTTGTTGTATTACTTGGTGTTGCATTTTAAGCTGTGCATGAGGCAGGACCCGGAGGCTGCTGCTTCTGCTGGTGCTTCTGCTGGGATTGAGGAAGAGCTGAGCGCCATGTAAGGCAAAGACACTGCGTTCCACTTTATCAGGTGCCTGGAGTGTAAGAGCTGCAGATAATATTGAGTCACATTAATCCCAACATATTTCAAATATTATGAAAATTAAATAAATTAAATCAAATAACTTTCATTAAAAAAATCAATCACTCTTTACCTTGCTTTTTCAGTTGTTTTTAAGGAAAATTGATGCCGAGAATGTGTGAATACTGCTTTTTGATGGTTCCAAGACCAATGTGACCTGTTCTATTGCCTGCTAATTGTACGTTCCAGGTTGAAAAATTATTTTTAGGAGGTCAAGGTGTATGAATGATAAGAGAAAAACTGAAATAACCACAGCTACGCAAACACCAGTCCACCAAAAAAAAATCATTTAATTAAAATAAGGTAACATTTTTTTTTCATCATCATACGGATGAACTGTGCTAAATGTGTTTCTAAAAAGAAAAAGCAGGACGTGAGACGTGAGCCAAGATCATGACTCTTTTGCTCTTCTTCACATCAGTTTTCATCTGCGAGGAGGAGGAGGAGGGTGGCTCCTGATGTGCTGACACTTGGGGATGTGCCTCTGTGCCGGCCTGGGGGCAAAGCGCCGGCCGCAGTGAGGGCAGGGCACGTAGTCGGGTTTTGGATTCGCGGGGGGCTGGGGCAGGTTCACAACTTTCCCTCCTTGCGTGATCACCTGCTGCACCTCCCTGGCCTGTTTGATGCTCCGAATGAAATCCTCGTGCTTCTGCCTCCAGTTGTTCTTTCTCAGCTGGGAACAGGAAATGAAACCAATAAAACAGCTTCCAGAAAAAGTCCAGACCAGCACTGCGTACACAGTCTGGTCGCAAACCATTCACAAGGCAAGAAAATATCAATACAGTAATAACGTAGCTTTCTGGGGCCACCTTTCAGGTCATTGGGTAGAGAGTACAATTTACGTAGTTATGGTTTTGTTTCCTGTGAGTGCTATTTGCTTGATATGTAGATTTTTACAACAGAATTCAGAAGTCACTAAGACACATTTATTCTGTCTGGCAAATGTGCCTTTGCGGCAGTTTTTCAGAAGAGTACTTCATAAAACACTTATTTATTGTCTACATTGATTTATAAGCTGAGTCTGACTCTAGGAAAAAAAAAGGGAAGCTTGGAAAGAGTTTAAGGATAGCCCTTACCACGATTGGCGGTTTAACCTTCTTCTTATGGATGTATGTCTCCAGTTCTGTTCCCTTGGCCCTGTGCTTGAAAGAGTCAAAAACCTTCCTCTTTGAATTCTGAAGCTTCTTGCAAATCTTGCTGTGTTTCTCCAGCCTCTCTACAGCAAACTTCCCGTGACACAGTTCACAGGGCACCAGCTGAGGGTTTCCACTCTGGCTATTCTCATATGGAAATTGCTCAGCGGTAGGGCACATCAGACTTGTAGGGGACAAATATCTGTTTTCCACTGACAGAGTTTGTTCATCCAGACATGTGGTCTTATTTCTGAAGTGGCCCTGCGCGGCCTGTGCCGCTGACACGTCGCTTTCAGGGAGCCTTGCTTTCTTGAGATACTTTCTCCTTCCACAGGGGACGTCTTCTAGCCCACGGCTGCAAGGGCTCACTTGACGTCTCTCCTGATGGGAAAGCGCAGAGGGAAAGTGCGATTCTGCGCATCCGCCATCTTCCATTGGAGAACCATAATCAAGGTTGTCTCCTCTGATAGGAAGGGCTTTCCTTGGAGTGAAGGCTTTTTGCTTCTCCATTCTGCAGGTCAGAAGAGGCACGGCCTTAGAGCGGTGGTTGGCCCATGGTCCTCTGGGGCAAAGCTCGCTCTGCCTCGCCTCTATTTTCCCTTCCGGCCACCTCTCTGGAGTCTTCCATCTCTCTCGGAACCATCCTCAGCTCCTCCTGAGCTCTGAAGAGCTTCGCCTGCATCATGGCCTCCTTCTGGCGAATCTCGTCCTTCATCATGGCCTCCTTCCGGCGCATCTCATCCTGCAGGCTGGCCTCCCTCCGGCGATGCTCCTCCTTCAGCGCGGCCTCTGCCTCGGCCACTTTTCGTAGCTCCTCTTGCAACTGAAAGTGCTCCTTCCCATTGGCATGAGAAGGGCATTGCCCTGGAGGGGTCGCCACCATAGGGAGGACAGTCCTGTCCTTAGGTTTGCGTACTCTTGAGCCCCTCCTGCCCGGCCTCTCGCAGGGCCTCTCATGACCATCCTGAGGCGGGGTGGGGGCAAACAAGGAATCACTCTGTGCGTCCGGGTGGTCCACAGCCGGAACCTCACCAGGGCCGGAGACTTTCCTGTTACCCATAGGCTTCAGGGGGTAAGACCGATCATACCCCACAATGTTCTTCTCGGGGCCCTGTTGGGCTTGGAAGCGATAGCTGTTCCCCATCTTCTTCTCCGCAGCGTATTTGACATATTGGAAACATTTTCTCATCTTCTGTAGAGCTGCCTCCTGCCGCCGATTGTACATGGCGATCATTTTTTTCTCCTTTTCCTGCATCAGTTTCTCTTGGAAGGTGGCCTTCAGAAGCTGTATCTTGGGATGCGGGCAGTACGTGGAAATCAGATCCTGTTGCCTTAAGGGCGCGGGTCGATTCGAGTCTGTGTCCTTCGGGGAGGGGGACAGAGCACCAGGCTTAGGACTGGGCTCCATTGGCAAATGAGATATGAGCTTTGTTTCCCAGGTATCTGGAAAAGGCAAAAATGGCAAATAAATGATATCCTGCACAGTCTAGTATGGTCTAATAGAAAAGAATAAAAAAAAAAACAATTCAGGAAATAAACAACTTTTTAATATTAAACCTAATGGTGTTGAATGCTGCATGCTGACTCAGTAGGAGACAGATCCTAAACATAAACATTATAATAAACATTTGTTTCCCAAATAACATTCTCAATGTTCAGAATGCTTAAAGTCATGAGCTTTTTTAAAAATGTTTAACTGAAACCTGGAAATGTGCTATTTCATTTCAAAGCTTGTATTATATCTATGATATAAATGTTTTTTTATATAAAATTAACCCATTATGCAACAGGGGTTTGAGCAAAAGTCACTGTGAATAAGGGAATTTATCAATATTAATTAGCCGTTTCACTACATTATAGATAGCTGAAGGATTATGATACAGTATATCGATTTCGCTACAAATTGACAAGCATATTTGATGACACTTACCAAACAAGTTTTAAACAGCGGAGAAATAGTTCACCACGACGATAGCAATGCAATGTTTGACTGCATCTCCCTATGTGATATATCTGTATTTGGGTATATACAGATCACGTAATTCAGGGAGCACTGTTACGTCAGGTCACCAACCATTATTACGACGCTCATATGTCATAGAGCTCCTTAGGATGTTTGTATAATCTTTATCCAAATTTTCATATGGCCGCAGTTACGGCGTTTATTTTACAGTTAATGTAACAGGGTGTCATTATATTTTTCTGTCTTTATGGTGGCAGACCACTTAAATAAATCTGAGTAGGCGGTTTCTACAAGTGGGTCAGATAAAATATTAAATATACAGTAAAAGCTCACACCTATTCATACCCTTTATGTACTGTATATCTACAATTACGTATACTACGTATACAGTTATCGTATACTATAATACGATAACTACCATTACAAAATGTCTCCCTTTTGATTTGAAGTGGTTCTTTTAAATAAGTAAATTGCAATCACTTAGCCTACATCTGAGCTCCTAATTCATCGCGACGACGGACTGAGACTCCAGTCGGATTTGTGAGAAGTAAAGGGGTGTGCCTGTTTTAAAACCGATTCATACGTCTTAAACACATGGACATAGATAGCAGTCTGTGTTATATAATTTATCTTTTTATTTTATTTAAATTTAAGTATCACATACACATTTTCAAAGTAACTGTACCCCTTTTAATTATGATCCCCATCGCTCACAGCTCCGAAGGTGAGACGAGGGCTACTTCAGATGGGATTTCCAATATTTCTCTCTTAGCTTGTATACCGGTGGAAAGGAGAGGGGTCTTAAAACGTGTTGATAGTAAGATTGGGATGTATTTGCAGTCTAGATATAGTTTTTTTAATGTTCGGAGCCGCCACAGATTCATTTTCTTACGACTGCTTTTCTGGATGACAATGACAATGCAAACGATGGTGTTAAGGCGAGGCTGTGCCTTAAGGCTCCTCTGCTTACAATATTCAGCGCGTAAATCGCAAACGAGCGCCTTCCCTTACGATGAAAATGCAGAAAATTAGACCACGAGATTTAAACCTACGGCTTACAAATTTATGCGTAAACACTAAAACCGTATCTTTAGCAAAACTGGCGAGACAATGTGTTTTATCATTTAAAAAAGTACTGGAAAATAATTAAAGGTTATCACGATAAACAGAGGTTACTGATCTACTACTGTACGCTGTGACCAAAAATGAGAGTCCCCCGATCGTCGCAGCCTTCATGCTTTGGTCTGGGCCTGGCCGTTTTTTTTTTAGGATAATGGGGTCAAGTTAAGAAATTATGCAAGTTTCTAATCAAATCCAAGGGCGCCTCGATCTCCTAAACATCTTTAGAAGGCCGACGGACCACACTGCACGGTCCGGGTCCGTTCCCTGACCCGGTTCTGGATAATGCCAGCTTAAAGTGAAAAATTCTACTGTACATATTATGTTTCTTATTATGGTATATATGTATAATATAGCGCGACCGCTTCACGAAGCTAGAAAGAAAGTTATCCGCCATTTTTATTTTACCTGCAATTGAATTTGCCATTAAAATCATTATTAATACCGCAGCTGCTAAATAACTTACCTAAAAGCGTTCAGATACAAAAGCACTTGAGCTGTAATGTTTGTATACTGTTGGCCCGATGACCTACTTCAAGAAGAATTGTTACATAGACCGCCAAGGACTGTCATCACACTTTACGTCATAAAGCGCTTTAAAACTTTAGACAAGTTCAACACCTCATATTTTGTACTGTTTATCATGGTAAAAGCAACTCAAAGCAATTATAAAAATGATCGAACGGTAAAAATACAAGCTTATACGAGCTGTCGTTTTAACATTTATAACATATATTTAAACAAAACATATATAATCTATTTTAATAAAATAGAAAAGTGTTCTTAGTCTTCACTTAAAAGCTGTTAGAAGCTGCCTTTCTGACAAGAGAGTTCTGTGAGTTCCACAGTCTCAGTGCATTAAAGTCAAAACCAGTTGCTTTTTATTTCCTCTTTTACGACAGAGCAAGGAGGGTGTCCACAGACCACTGTGCACCTGCAGACTGATATGGGGGGTAAAAAGTCTAGAAGTTAGTAAATAAGATTTTAGCACATGTTCTAAAACACACCGGATACCTGTACAGTGATGCCAACACAGTGCTCTGAGCTCCTTCTTTGAGTTAAATCCTAGCATCTGCATTTTTTACAAGTTGTTGCTATGGCAGAGCATGACCAGAGCATAACAGAAACCACCCATTTTCTAACCGCTTCATCCAATTCAGGGTCAGGGGGTCAGGGGGTCGCGGGGCACGGGGGAGCCAGAGCCTCAGAAAGTAATAAGCAGGAGATACCTGGGACTGGATGGTAGTCCAATGCAGGGAAGACACAGACACTCACCAATTATCCCAGAAGCCAATTAACCTACCAGTAGTTCGTTGAACTGTGGGAGGAAGCCGGAGCACCCAAAGCAAACTCATGCAAACATGGGGAGAACATACAAGCTCCATACAGATAGCACCCCAGGTCCAGAAGTGTACCCAGGGCCTCAGCACTGTGAGCTAGCAATGCTAAACGCTGGGCTACTGTGCATGCTAATTTCTAGGCATCAGGTGATCAATCAGGTAGTGTTTCTCAGATAAAAGGACACCAGTTATTTAGTATGAGATTCAAATTGACCTCAGAACAAAATATAACTTATGTTATATAACTTATATAGAACTTACTACAGCATAACTGTCTTATTTGGCTCTTGTAGAAAATATTAACAGCATGCCTATTAAACATACAGTATCTAGCAATCAGCAATCAAAATAAAAACATTTCCAACCATGGAAACTGCCCAGTTAATGAAGCATTTCAAAGACATTAATCTATTCAATAATTACAGTTTTAAGTAGATAACAGATTTATATTCAGATTACGAAAGCATCATAACAACTGCTGCTTGTGTAAGGAATCCATGAATACCACTGTACATGAGAATTCCACACCTATTTGTAATCAATACACAAAATCCTATTGAATTTCAGGTACTTGTTTATTCAGCATTGCTTGACTCCGCGGACTCCTTGTTGTTTCAATATTCTAGCAATAGGACTAATCGCCAATACAGTGCCGTTGTAATCTATTCCTTCTGCCAGCAGAGGACGGTATTCGCACAGCCAGTTCAGGATAAGATACGGTCCTCGCAGTTCACAGTACAACTGGCCAAAGCCGTATTCGGAATATGCTCTCGATAACCTCGTTTAGTTTAAGTACGGCCATATTTCATATCAACCCACAGATGCATTGCATAAACACTAGAATTCTGGTTGTACTTAAATTGACCTTATACGTTTTGGATTATGTTTAACCTTCTTCAATTTCTTCAACCATATTTTGAGATGATTACGTTTACAGAAGCAAATATTATTCAGTGCTTTTTCTTCACTCCTTTAATCAAACCCACATTTCCATAAGGAGGGCCATTGTGAAACTCCCCAAAGTGAGCTGAATTAATCTTTCATTCTTCACACCTGCGAAGTCATTCCTTCATTGTGTAATATGAAGGCCTTTCATTATTCACGTATACTACAACATCTGAAAATAATGGGTCTTGAAATAGTTGAATGAAAGAAAATCCTGAATAACTCCTCCAAATGCGTGTTACACTTTCATCAAGTACACACACTTTGAATGTGATGAACTATAAAAAGTTATTTTAACCATACCCAATGGAGCTCAGGAGTGCGATTGCATACACAATCATGTTTTCAGTGTTTGGACATCAGCCGTACATCAGAACAATCATTTCACTAACACAGCTCCGTGTTGAGTGACTTCCCTCCAAGAACACAAAGTCACTTTCCCTTAGCAATTATTGCATGGACTTTGATTATCTGCCTTCTGCATCAAGCCCTGTATTATATACGGTACAAAGCCAAGCTTTGGGATAGTGCTTTGTTTGGATCCTTGTCTTGATCCTTTTGGATCCCAGGCTGCTCATTTGCAAATGAGTTTTGACATTAATTATAGTGACTATAGCAATGAGCTGGCACTGTGGTTCACAGAGCTGGGGTCCTGGGTTCAATTCCTGGGGTGCAGTCTGGATGGAATTGTATGTTCTCCCTTCATTTGTGTGGATTTCTTCCAGGTGCTCCAGTTTCTTCCCACAGTCCAAAGACATACAGTACTAGTAGGTTAAGGTGGAACTACAGTCCCAATTTTGCAGACACAAAATTATTTAATTTCAGTCACAAAATAAAATCATTGACATTATAGAAAAACTTTACAAACTCAAAATTGAGCACAAAATCATGAATTTTGTGAAAGGACTGTAAGTTACGCCATGTTGTAACAAATTCGCATTCAAGTTCCACACAAATTGCGATGTGATGCAGCCCTTCCTGCTCACTAATCACTGTAATGACTAATGCAATGTGATGTAGGAGAGAAAGGGTATAGGTTATGCAGCAAACATTTCACTGCAAAAAACGTTCCATTCCAAGGTTCTTTATGCAGAGTTAACAATGTAGTATTATTTATTGGCAAAAACGTAAAAAAGTTGAGAGTTATATTTCCATTGGATTAAACGAGATGTATTCACAAGCCTGCTCCTTTACAATGTCATAGGGCCACAACAGATTATAGGAAGTTTTGCTGCCTCGTTCTGAATCGCAGAACATGGTAATTCTTTAACCTTGAAATGTAGTCTATTTTGTGATGTAATGATGCAATGTCCCTTTACTGAGAGCCAGCAATCAACGGATGTGTCTGATCGTGAATGGTTTTCCCTGTTGTTTGTTGTATTACTTGGTGTTGCATTTTAAGCTGTGCATGAGGCCATGTAAGGCAAAGACACTGCGTTCCACTTTATCAGGTGCCTGGAGTGTAAGAGCTGCAGATAATATTGAGTCACATTAATCCCAACATATTTCAAATATTATGAAAATTAAATAAATTAAATCAAATAACTTTCATTAAAAAAATCAATCACTCTTTACCTTGCTTTTTCAGTTGTTTTTAAGGAAAATTGATGCCGAGAATGTGTGAATACTGCTTTTTGATGGTTCCAAGACCAATGTGACCTGTTCTATTGCCTGCTAATTGTACGTTCCAGGTTGAAAAATTATTTTTAGGAGGTCAAGGTGTATGAATGATAAGAGAAAAACTGAAATAACCACAGCTACGCAAACACCAGTCCACCAAAAAAAAATCATTTAATTAAAATAAGGTAACATTTTTTTTTCATCATCATACGGATGAACTGTGCTAAATGTGTTTCTAAAAAGAAAAAGCAGGACGTGAGTCGTGAGCCAAGATCATGACTCTTTTGCTCTTCTTCACATCAGTTTTCATCTGCGAGGAGGAGGAGGAGGGCGGCTCCTGATGTGCTGACACTTGGGGAAGTGCCTCTGTGCCGGCCTGGGGGCAAAGCGCCGGCCGCAGTGAGGGCAGGGCACGTAGTCGGGGTTTGGATTCGCGGGGGGCTGGGGCAGGTTCACAACTTTCCCTCCTTGCGTGATCACCTGCTGCACCTCCCTGGCCTGTTTGATGCTCCGAATGAAATCCTCGTGCTTCTGCCTCCAGTTGTTCTTTCTCAGCTGGGAACAGGAAATGAAACCAATAAAACAGCTTCCAGAAAAAGTCCAGACTAGCACTGCGTACACAGTCTGGTCGCAAACCATTCACAAGGCAAGAAAATATCAATACAGTAATAACTTAGCTTTCTGGGGCTACCTTTCAGGTCATTGGGTAGAGAGTACAATTTACGTAGTTATGGTTTTGTTTCCTGTGAGTGCTATTTGCTTGATATGTAGATTTTTACAACAGAATTCAGAAGTCACTAAGACACATTTATTCTGTCTGGCAAATGTGCCTTTGCGGCAGTTTTTCAGAAGAGTACTTCATAAAACACTTATTTATTGTTTACATTGATTTATAAGCTGAGTCTGACTCTAGGAGAAAAAAAGGGAAGCTTGGAAAGAGTTTAAGGATAGCCCTTACCACGATTGGCGGTTTAACCTTCTTCTTATGGATGTATGTCTCCAGTTCTGTTCCCTTGGCCCTGTGCTTGAAAGAGTCAAAAACCTTCCTCTTTGAATTCTGAAGCTTCTTGCAAATCTTGCTGTGTTTCTCCAGCCTCTCTACAGCAAACTTCCCGTGACACAGTTCACAGGGCACCAGCTGAGGGTTTCCACTCTGGCTATTCTCATATGGAAATTGCTCAGCGGTAGGGCACATCAGACTTGTAGGGGACAAATATCTGTTTTCCACTGACAGAGTTTGTTCATCCAGACATGTGGTCTTATTTCTGAAGTGGCCCTGCGCGGCCTGTGCCGCTGACACGTCGCTTTCAGGGAGCCTTGCTTTCTTGAGATACTTTCTCCTTCCACAGGGGACGTCTTCTAGCCCACGGCTGCAAGGGCTCACTTGACGTCTCTCCTGATGGGAAAGCGCAGAGGGAAAGTGCGATTCTGCGCATCCGCCATCTTCCATTGGAGAACCATAATCAAGGTTGTCTCCTCTGATAGGAAGGGCTTTCCTTGGAGTGAAGGCTTTTTGCTTCTCCATTCTGCAGGTCAGAAGAGGCACGGCCTTAGAGCGGTGGTTGGCCCATGGTCCTCTGGGGCAAAGCTCGCTCTGCCTCGCCTCTATTTTCCCTTCCGGCCACCTCTCTGGAGTCTTCCATCTCTCTCGGAACCATCCTCAGCTCCTCCTGAGCTCTGAAGAGCTTCGCCTGCATCATGGCCTCCTTCTGGCGAATCTCGTCCTTCATCATGGCCTCCTTCCGGCGCATCTCATCCTGCAGGCTGGCCTCCCTCCGGCGATGCTCCTCCTTCAGCGCGGCCTCTGCCTCGGCCACTTTTCGTAGCTCCTCTTGCAACTGAAAGTGCTCCTTCCCATTGGCATGAGAAGGGCATTGCCCTGGAGGGGTCGCCACCATGGGGAGGACAGTCCTGTCCTTAGGTTTGCGTACTCTTGAGCCCCTCCTGCCCGGCCTCTCGCAGGGCCTCTCATGACCATCCTGAGGCGGGGTGGGGGCAAACAAGGAATCACTCTGTGCGTCCGGGCGGTCCACAGCCCGAACCTCACCAGGGCCGGAGACTTTCCTGTTACCCATAGGCTTCAGGGGGTAAGACCGATCATACCCCACAATGTTCTTCTCGGGGCCCTGTTGGGCTTGGAAGCGATAGCTGTTCCCCATCTTCTTCTCCGCAGCGTATTTGACATATTGGAAACATTTTCTCATCTTCTGTAGAGCTGCCTCCTGCCGCCGATTGTACATGGCGATCATTTTTTTCTCCTTTTCCTGCATCAGTTTCTCTTGGAAGGTGTCCTTCAGAAGCTGTATCTTGGGAGGCGGGCAGTACGTGGAGATCAGATCCTGTTGCCTTAAGGGCGCGGGTCGATTCGAGTCTGTGTCCTTCGGGGAGGGGGACAGAGCACCAGGCTTAGGACTGGGCTCCATTGGCAAATGAGATATGAGCTTTGTTTCCCAGGTATCTGGAAAAGGCAAAAATGGCAAATAAATGATATCCTGCACAGTCTAGTATGGTCTAATAGAAAAGAATAAAAAAAAACAATTCAGGAAATACACAACTTTTTAATATTAAACCTAATGGTGTTGAATGCTGCATGCTGACTCAGTAGGAGACAGATCCTAAACATAAACATTATAATAAACATTTGTTTCCCAAATAACATTCTCAATGTTCAGAATGCTTAAAGTCATGAGCTTTTTTAAAAATGTTTAACTGAAACCTGGAAATGTGCTATTTCATTTCAAAGCTTGTATTATATCTATGATATAAATGTTTTTTTATATAAAATTAACCCATTATGCAACAGGGGTTTGAGCAAAAGTCACTGTGAATAAGGGAATTTATCAATATTAATTAGCCGTTTCACTACATTATAGATAGCTGAAGGATTATGATACAGTATATCGATTTCGCTACAAATTGACAAGCATATTTGATGACACTTACCAAACAAGTTTTAAACAGCGGAGAAATAGTTCACCACGACGATAGCAATGCAATGTTTGACTGCATCTCCCTATGTGATATATCTGTATTTGGGTATATACAGATCACGTAATTCAGGGAGCACTGTTACGTCAGGTCACCAACCATTATTACGACGCTCATATGTCATAGAGCTCCTTAGGATGTTTGTATAATCTTTATCCAAATTTTCATATGGCCGCAGTTACGGCGTTTATTTTACAGTTAATGTAACAGGGTGTCATTATATTTTTCTGTCTTTATGGTGGCAGACCACTTAAATAAATCTGAGTAGGCGGTTTCTACAAGTGGGTCAGATAAAATATTAAATATACAGTAAAAGCTCACACCTATTCATACCCTTTATGTACTGTATATCTACAATTACGTATACTACGTATACAGTTATCGTATACTATAATACGATAACTACCATTACAAAATGTCTCCCTTTTGATTTGAAGTGGTTCTTTTAAATAAGTAAATTGCAATCACTTAGCCTACATCTGAGCTCCTAATTCATCGCGACGACGGACTGAGACTCCAGTCGGATTTGTGAGAAGGGGTGTGCCTGTTTTAAAACCGATTCATACGTCTTAAACACATGGACATAGATAGCAGTCTGTGTTATATAATTTATCTTTTTATTTTATTTAAATTTAAGTATCACATACACATTTTCAAAGTAACTGGACCCCTTTTAATTATGATCCCCATCGCTCACAGCTCCGAAGGTGAGACGAGGGCTACTTCAGATGGGATTTCCAATATTTCTCTCTTAGCTTGTATACCGGTGGAAAGGAGAGGGGTCTTAAAACGTGTTGATAGTAAGATTGGGATGTATTTGCAGTCTAGATATAGTTTTTTTAATGTTCGGAGCCGCCACAGATTCATTTTCTTACGACTGCTTTTCTGGATGACAATGACAATGCAAACGATGGTGTTAAGGCGAGGCTGTGCCTTAAGGCTCCTCTGCTTACAATATTCAGCGCGGAAATCGCAAACGAGCGCCTTCCCTTACGATGAAAATGCAGAAAATTAGACCACGAGATTTAAACCTACGGCTTACAAATTTATGCGTAAACACTAAAACCGTATCTTTAGCAAAACTGGCGAGACAGTGTGTTTTATCATTTAAAAAAGTACTGGAAAATAATTAAAGGTTATCACGATAAACAGAGGTTACTGATCTACTACTGTACGCTGTGACCAAAAATGAGAGTCCCCCGATCCTCGCAGCCTTCATGCTTTGGTCTTGGCCTGGCCGTTTTTTTTAAGATAATGGGGTCAAGTTAAGAAATTATGCAAGTTTCTAATCAAATCCAAGGGCGCCTCGATCTCCTAAACATCTTTAGAAGGCCGGCGGACCACACTGCACGGTCCGGGTCCGGGCCCTGACCCGGTTCTGGATAATGCCAGCTTAAAGTGAAAAATTCTACTGTACATATTATGTTTCTTATTATGGTATATATGTATAATGTGGCGCGACCGCTTCACGAAGCTAGAAAGAAAGTTATCCGCCATTTTTATTTTACCTGCAATTGAATTTGCCATTAAAATCACGATTAATACCGCAGCTGCTAAATTACTTACCTAAAAGCGTTCAGATACAAAAGCACTTGAGCTGTAATGTTTATATACTGTTGGCCCGATGACCTACTTCAAGAAGAATTGTTACATAGACCGCCAAGGACTGTCATCACACTTTACGTCATAAAGCGCTTTAAAACTTTTGACAAGTTCAACACCTCATATTTTGTACTGTTTATCATGGTAAAAGCAACTCAAAGCAATTCTAAAAATGATCGAAAGGGAAAAATACAAGCTTATACGAGCTGTCGTTTTAACATTTATAACATACATTTAAACAAAACATATATAATCTATTTTAATAAAATAGAAAAGTGTTCTTAGTCTTCACTTAAAAGCTGTTAGAAGCTGCCTTTCTGACAAGAGAGTTCTGTGAGTTCCACAGTCTCAGTGCATTAAAGTCAAAACCAGTTGCTTTTTATTTCCTGTTTTACGACAGAGCAAGGAGGGTGTCCACAGACCACTGTGCACCTGCAGACTGATATGGGGGGTAAAAAGTCTAGAAGTTAGTAAATAAGATTTTAACACATGTTCTAAAACACACCGGACACCTGTACAGTGATGCCAACACAGTGATCTGAGCTCCTTCTTTGAGTTAAATCCTAGCATCTGCATTTTTTACAAGTTGTTGCTATGGCAGAGCATGACCAGAGCATAACAGAAACCACCCATTTTCTAACCGCTTCATCCAATTCAGGGTCAGGTGGTCAGGGGGTCGGGGGGTCACGGGGGAGCCAGAGCCTCAGAAAGTAATAAGCAGGAGATACCTGGGACTGGATGGTAGTCCAATGCAGGGAAGACACAGACACTCACCAATTATGAATTGGCTCTCTATGAATTGGCTACATTACTCTGCTCTCCTCCCCACTGATAGCTGATGTGTGGTGAGCGTTCTGGCGCACTATGGCTGCCGTCACATCATCCAGGTGGATGCTGCACATTGGTGGTGGTGGAGGGGAGTCCCCATTACCTGTAAAGCGCTTTGAGTGGAGTGTCCAGAAAAGCGCTATATAAGTGTAAGCAATTATTATTATTATTATTATTAATTATCCCAGAAGCCAATTAACCTACCAGTAGTTCTTTGAAGTGTGGGAGGAAGCCGGAGCACCCAAAGCAAACTCATGCAAACATGGGGAGAACATACAAGCACCATACAGATAGCACCCCAGGTCCAGAAGTGTACCCAGGGCCTCAGCACTGTGAGCTAGCAATGCTAAACACTGGGCTACTGTGCATGCTAATTTCTAGGCATCAGGTGATCAATCAGGTAGTGTTTCTCAGATAAAAGGACACCAGTTATTTAGTATGAGATTCAAATTGACCTCAGAACAAAATATAACTTATGTTATATAACTTATATAGAACTTACTACAGCATAACTGTCTTATTTGGCTCTTGTAGAAAATATTAACAGCATGCCTATTAAACATACAGTATCTAGCAATCAGCAATCAAAATAAAAACATTTCCAAACATGGAAACTGCCCAGTTAATGAAGCATTTCAAAGACATTAATCTATTCAATAATTACAGTTTCAAGTAGATAACAGATTTATATTCAGATTACGAAAGTATCATAACAACGGCTGCTTGTGTAAGGAATCCATGAATACCACTGTACATGAGAATTTCACACCTATTTGTAATCAATACACAAAATCCTATTGAATTTCAGGTACTTGTTCATTCAGCATTGCTTGACTCCGCGGACTCCTTGTTGTTTCAATATTCTAGCAATAGGACTAATCGCCAATACAGTGCCGTTGTAATCTATTCCTTCTGCCAGCAGAGGACGGTATTCGCACAGCCAGTTCAGGATAAGATACGGTCCTCGCAGTTCACAGTACAACTGGCCACAGCCGTACTCGGAATATGCTCTCGATAACCTCGTTTAGTTTAAGAACGGCCGTATTTCATATCAACCCACAGATGCATTGCATAAACACTAGAATTCTGGTTGTACTTAAATTGACCTTATACGTTTTGGATTATGTTTAACCTTCTTCAATTTCTTTAACCATATTTTGAGATGATTACGTTTACAGAAGCAAATATTATTCAGTGCTTTTTCTTCACTCCTTTAATCAAACCCACATTTCTTTAAGGAGGGCCATTGTGAAACTCCCCAAAGTGAGCTGAATTAATCTTTTATTCTTCACACCTGCGAAGTCATTCCTTCATTGTGTAATATGAAGGCCTTTCATTATTCACGTATACTACAACATCTGAAAATAATCGGTCTTGAAATAGTTGAATGAAAGAAAATCCTGAATAACTCCTCCAAATGCGTGTTACACTTTCATCAGGTACACACACTTTGAATGTGATGAACTATAAAAAGTTATTTTAACCATACCCAATGGAGCTCGGGAGTGCGATTGCATACACAATCATGTTTTCAGTGTTTGGACATCAGCCGTACATCAGAACAATCATTTCACTAACACAGCTCCATGTTGAGTGACTTCCCTCCAAAAACACAAAGTCACTTTCCCTTAGCAATTATTGCATGGACTTTGATTATCTGCCTTCTGCATCAAGCCCTGTATGATATACTGTACAAAGCCAAGCTTTGGGATAGTGCTTTGTTTGGATCCTTGTCTTGATCCTTTTGGATCCCAGGCTGCTCATTTGCAAATGAGTTTTGACATTAATTAAAGTGACTATAGCAATGAGGTGGCACTGTGGTTCACAGAGCTGGGGTCCTGGGTTCAATTCCTGGGGTGCAGTCTGGATGGAATTGTATGTTCTCCCTTCATTTGTGTGGATTTCTTCCAGGTGCTCCAGTTTCTTCCCACAGTCCAAAGACATACAGTACTAGTAGGTTAAGGTGGAACTACAGTCCCAATTTTGCAGACACAAAAGTATTTAATTTCAGTCACAAAATAAAATAATTGACATTATAGAAAAACTTTACATACTCAAAATTGAGCACAAAATCATGAATTTTGTGAAAGGACTGTAAGTTACCCCATGTTGTAACAAATTCGCATTCAAGTTCCACACAAATTGCAATGTGATGCAGCCCTTCCTGCTCACTAATCACTGTAATGACTAATGCAATGTGATGTAGGAGAGAAAAGGTATAGGTTATGCAGCAAACATTTCACTGCAAAAAACGTTCCATTCCAAGGTTCTTTATGCAGAGTTAACAATGTAATATTATTTATTGGCAAAAACGTAAAAAAGTTGAGAGCAATATTTCCATTGGATTAAACGAGATGTATTCACAAGCCTGCTCCTTTACAATGTCACAGGGCCACATCAGATTACAGGAAGTTTTGCTGCCTCGTTCTGAATCGCAGAACATGGTAATTCTTTAACCTTGAAATGTAGTCTATTTTGTGATGTAATGATGCAATGTCCCTTTACTGAGAGCCAGCAATCAACGGATGTGTCTGATCGTGAATGGTTTTCCCTGTTGTTTGTTGTATTACTTGGTGTTGCATTTTAAGCTGTGCATGAGGCAGGACCCGGAGGCTGCTGCTTCTGCTGGTGCTTCTGCTGGGATTGAGGAAGAGCTGAGCGCCATGTAAGGCAAAGACACTGCGTTCCACTTTATCAGGTGCCTGGAGTGTAAGAGCTGCAGATAATATTGAGTCACATTAATCCCAACATATTTCAAATATTATGAAAATTAAATAAATTAAATCAAATAACTTTCATTAAAAAAATCAATCACTCTTTACCTTGCTTTTTCAGTTGTTTTTAAGGAAAATTGATGCCGAGAATGTGTGAATACTACTTTTTGATGGTTCCAAGACCAATGTGACCTGTTCTATTGCCTGCCAATTGTACGTTCCAGGTTGAAAAATTATTTTTAGGAGGTCAAGGTGTATGAATGATAAGAGAAAAACTGAAATAACCACAGCTACGCAAACACCAGTCCACCAAAAAAAAATCATTTAATTAAAATAAGGTAACATTTTTTTTTCATCATCATACGGATGAACTGTGCTAAATGTGTTTCTAAAAAGAAAAAGCAGGACGTGAGTCGTGAGCCAAGATCATGACTCTTTTGCTCTTCTTCACATCAGTTTTCATCTGCGAGGAGGAGGAGGAGGGCGGCTCCTGATGTGCTGACACTTGGGGATGTGCCTCTGTGCCGGCCTGGGGGCAAAGCGCCGGCCGCAGTGAGGGCAGGGCACGTAGTCGGGGTTTGAATTCGCAGGGGGCTGGGGCAGGTTCACAACTTTCCCTCCTTGCGTGATCACATGCTGCACCTCCCTGGCCTGTTTGATGCTCCGAATGAAATCCTCGTGCTTCTGCCTCCAGTTGTTCTTTCTCAGCTGGGAACAGGAAATGAAACCAATAAAACAGCTTCCAGAAAAAGTCCAGACTAGCACTGCGTACACAGTCTGGTCGCAAACCATTCACAAGGCAAGAAAATATCAATACAGTAATAACTTAGCTTTCTGGGGCTACCTTTCAGGTCATTGGGTAGAGAGTACAATTTACGTAGTTATGGTTTTGTTTCCTGTGAATGCTATTTGCTTGATATGTAGATTTTTACAACAGAATTCAGAAGTCACTAAGACACATTTATTCTGTCTGGCAAATGTGCCTTTGCGGCAGTTTTTCAGAAGAGTACTTCATAAAACACTTATTTATTGTTTACATTGATTTATAAGCTGAGTCTGACTCTAGGAGAAAAAAAGGGAAGCTTGGAAAGAGTTTAAGGATAGCCCTTACCACGATTGGCGGTTTAACCTTCTTCTTATGGATGTATGTCTCCAGTTCTGTTCCCTTGGCCCTGTGCTTGAAAGAGTCAAAAACCTTCCTCTTTGAATTCTGAAGCTTCTTGCAGATCTTGCTGTGTTTCTCCAGCCTCTCTACAGCAAACTTCCCGTGACACAGTTCACAGGGCACCAGCTGAGGGTTTCCACTCTGGCTATTCTCATATGGAAATTGCTCAGCGGTAGGGCACATCAGACTTGTAGGGGACAAATATCTGTTTTCCACTGACAGAGTTTGTTCATCCAGACATGTGATGTTATTTCTGAAGTGGCCCTGCGCGGCCTGTGCCGCTGACACGTCGCTTTCAGGGAGCCTTGCTTTCTTGAGATACTTTCTCCTTCCACAGGGGACGTCTTCTAGCCCACGGCTGCAAGGGCTCACTTGACGTCTCTCCTGATGGGAAAGCGCAGAGGGAAAGTGCGATTCTGCGCATCCGCCATCTTCCATTGGAGAACCATAATCAAGGTTGTCTCCTCTGATAGGAAGGGCTTTCCTTGGAGTGAAGGCTTTTTGCTTCTCCATTCTGCAGGTCAGAAGAGGCACGGCCTTAGAGCGGTGGTTGGCCCATGGTCCTCTGGGGCAAATCTCGCTCTGCCTCACCTCTATTTTCCCTTCCGGCCACCTCTCTGGAGTCTTCCATCTCTCTCGGAACCATCCTCAGCTCCTCCTGAGCTCTGAAGAGCTTCGCCTGCATCATGGCCTCCTTCTGGCGAATCTCGTCCTTCATCATGGCCTCCTTCCGGCGCATCTCATCCTGCAGGCTGGCCTCCCTCCGGCGATGCTCCTCCTTCAGCGCGGCCTCTGCCTCGGCCACTTTTCGTAGCTCCTCTTGCAACTGAAAGTGCTCCTTCCCATTGGCATGAGAAGGGCATTGCCCTGGAGGGGTCGCCACCATGGGGAGGACAGTCCTGTCCTTAGGTTTGCGTACTCTTGAGCCCCTCCTGCCCTGCCTCTCGCAGGGCCTCTCATGACCATCCTGAGGCGGGGTGGGGGCAAACAAGGAATCACTCTGTGCGTCCGGGCGGTCCACAGCCCGAACCTCACCAGGGCCGGAGACTTTCCTGTTACCCATAGGCTTCAGGGAGTAAGACCGATCATACCCCACAATGTTCTTCTCGGGGCCCTGTTGGGCTTGGAAGCGATAGCTGTTCCCCATCTTCTTCTCCGCAGCGTATTTGACATATTGGAAACATTTTCTCATCTTTTGTAGAGCTGCCTCCTGCCGCCGATTGTACATGGCGATCATTTTTTTCTCCTTTTCCTGCATCAGTTTCTCTTGGAAGGTGTCCTTCAGAAGCTGTATCTTGGGAGGCGGGCAGTACGTGGAGATCAGATCCTGTTGCCTTAAGGGCGCGGGTCGATTCGAGTCTGTGTCCTTCGGGGAGGGGGACAGAGCACCAGGCTTAGGACTGGGCTCCATTGGCAAATGAGATATGAGCTTTGTTTCCCAGGTATCTGGAAAAGGCAAAAATGGCAAATAAATGATATCCTGCACAGTCTAGTATGGTCTAATAGAAAAGAATAAAAAAAAACAATTCAGGAAATACACAACTTTTTAATATTAAACCTAATGGTGTTGAATGCTGCATGCTGACTCAGTAGGAGACAGATCCTAAACATAAACATTATAATAAACATTTGTTTCCCAAATAACATTCTCAATGTTCAGAATGCTTAAAGTCATGAGCTTTTTTAAAAATGTTTAACTGAAACCTGGAAATGTGCTATTTCATTTCAAAGCTTGTATTATATCTATGATATAAATGTTTTTTTATATAAAATTAACCCATTATGCAACAGGGGTTTGAGCAAAAGTCACTGTGAATAAGGGAATTTATCAATATTAATTAGCCGTTTCACTACATTATAGATAGCTGAAGGATTATGATACAGTATATCGATTTCGCTACAAATTGACAAGCATATTTGATGACACTTACCAAACAAGTGTTAAACAGCGGAGAAATAGTTCACCACGACGATAGCAATGCAATGTTTGACTGCATCTCCCTATGTGATATATCTGTATTTGGGTATATACAGATCACGTAATTCAGGGAGCACTGTTACGTCAGGTCACCAACCATTATTACGACGCTCATATGTCATAGAGCTCCTTAGGATGTTTGTATAATCTTTATCCAAATTTTCATATGGCCGCAGTTACGGCGTTTATTTTACAGTTAATGTAACAGGGTGTCATTATATTTTTCTGTCTTTATGGTGGCAGACCACTTAAATAAATCTGAGTAGGCGGTTTCTACAAGTGGGTCAGATAAAATATTAAATATACAGTAAAAGCTCACACCTATTCATACCCTTTATGTACTGTATATCTACAATTACGTATACTACGTATACAGTTATCGTATACTATAATACGATAACTACCATTACAAAATGTCTCCCTTTTGATTTGAAGTGGTTCTTTTAAATAAGTAAATTGCAATCACTTAGCCTACATCTGAGCTCCTAATTCATCGCGACGACGGACTGAGACTCCAGTCGGATTTGTGAGAAGGGGTGTGCCTGTTTTAAAACCGATTCATACGTCTTAAACACATGGACATAGATAGCAGTCTGTGTTATATAATTTATCTTTTTATTTTATTTAAATTTAAGTATCACATACACATTTTCAAAGTAACTGTACCCCTTTTAATTATGATCCCCATCGCTCACAGCTCCGAAGGTGAGACGAGGGCTACTTCAGATGGGATTTCCAATATTTCTCTCTTAGCTTGTATACCGGTGGAAAGGAGAGGGGTCTTAAAACGTGTTGATAGTAAGATTGGGATGTATTTGCAGTCTAGATATAGTTTTTTTAATGTTCGGAGCCGCCACAGATTCATTTTCTTACGACTGCTTTTCTGGATGACAATGACAATGCAAACGATGGTGTTAAGGCGAGGCTGTGCCTTAAGGCTCCTCTGCTTACAATATTCAGCGCGTAAATCGCAAACGAGCGCCTTCCCTTACGATGAAAATGCAGAAAATAAGACCACGAGATTTAAACCTACGGCTTACAAATTTATGCGTAAACACTAAAACCGTATCTTTAGCAAAACTGGCGAGACAATGTGTTTTATCATTTAAAAAAGTACTGGAAAATAATTAAAGGTTATCACGATAAACAGAGGTTACTGATCTACTACTGTACGCTGTGACCAAAAATGAGAGTCCCCCGATCCTCGCAGCCTTCATGCTTTGGTCTTGGCCTGGCCGTTTTTTTTAAGATAATGGGGTCAAGTTAAGAAATTATGCAAGTTTCTAATCAAATCCAAGGGCGCCTCGATCTCCTAAACATCTTTAGAAGGCCGGCGGACCACACTGCACGGTCCGGGTCCGGGCCCTGACCCGGTTCTGGATAATGCCAGCTTAAAGTGAAAAATTCTACTGTACATATTATGTTTCTTATTATGGTATATATGTATAATGTGGCGCGACCGCTTCACGAAGCTAGAAAGAAAGTTATCCGCCATTTTTATTTTACCTGCAATTGAATTTGCCATTAAAATCACGATTAATACCGCAGCTGCTAAATTACTTACCTAAAAGCGTTCAGATACAAAAGCACTTGAGCTGTAATGTTTATATACTGTTGGCCCGATGACCTACTTCAAGAAGAATTGTTACATAGACCGCCAAGGACTGTCATCACACTTTACGTCATAAAGCGCTTTAAAACTTTTGACAAGTTCAACACCTCATATTTTGTACTGTTTATCATGGTAAAAGCAACTCAAAGCAATTCTAAAAATGATCGAAAGGGAAAAATACAAGCTTATACGAGCTGTCGTTTTAACATTTATAACATATATTTAAACAAAACATATATAATCTATTTTAATAAAATAGAAAAGTGTTCTTAGTCTTCACTTAAAAGCTGTTAGAAGCTGCCTTTCTGACAAGAGAGTTCTGTGAGTTCCACAGTCTCAGTGCATTAAAGTCAAAACCAGTTGCTTTTTATTTCCTGTTTTACGACAGAGCAAGGAGGGTGTCCACAGACCACTGTGCACCTGCAGACTGATATGGGGGGTAAAAAGTCTAGAAGTTAGTAAATAAGATTTTAACACATGTTCTAAAACACACCGGACACCTGTACAGTGATGCCAACACAGTGATCTGAGCTCCTTCTTTGAGTTAAATCCTAGCATCTGCATTTTTTACAAGTTGTTGCTATGGCAGAGCATGACCAGAGCATAACAGAAACCACCCATTTTCTAACCGCTTCATCCAATTCAGGGTCAGGTGGTCAGGGGGTCGGGGGGTCACGGGGGAGCCAGAGCCTCAGAAAGTAATAAGCAGGAGATACCTGGGACTGGATGGTAGTCCAATGCAGGGAAGACACAGACACTCACCAATTATGAATTGGCTCTCTATGAATTGGCTACATTACTCTGCTCTCCTCCCCACTGATAGCTGATGTGTGGTGAGCGTTCTGGCGCACTATGGCTGCCGTCGCATCATCCAGGTGGATGCTGCACATTGGTGGTGGTGGAGGGGAGTCCCCATTACCTGTAAAGCGCTTTGAGTGGAGTGTCCAGAAAAGCGCTATATAAGTGTAAGCAATTATTATTATTATTATTATTAATTATCCCAGAAGCCAATTAACCTACCAGTAGTTCTTTGAAGTGTGGGAGGAAGCCGGAGCACCCAAAGCAAACTCATGCAAACATGGGGAGAACATACAAGCACCATACAGATAGCACCCCAGGTCCAGAAGTGTACCCAGGGCCTCAGCACTGTGAGCTAGCAATGCTAAACACTGGGCTACTGTGCATGCTAATTTCTAGGCATCAGGTGATCAATCAGGTAGTGTTTCTCAGATAAAAGGACACCAGTTATTTAGTATGAGATTCAAATTGACCTCAGAACAAAATATAACTTATGTTATATAACTTATATAGAACTTACTACAGCATAACTGTCTTATTTGGCTCTTGTAGAAAATATTAACAGCATGCCTATTAAACATACAGTATCTAGCAATCAGCAATCAAAATAAAAACATTTCCAAACATGGAAACTGCCCAGTTAATGAAGCATTTCAAAGACATTAATCTATTCAATAATTACAGTTTCAAGTAGATAACAGATTTATATTCAGATTACGAAAGTATCATAACAACGGCTGCTTGTGTAAGGAATCCATGAATACCACTGTACATGAGAATTTCACACCTAT
The DNA here is from genome assembly GCF_040954835.1 of Lepisosteus oculatus. Lineage (NCBI taxonomy): Eukaryota > Metazoa > Chordata > Actinopteri > Semionotiformes > Lepisosteidae > Lepisosteus > Lepisosteus oculatus. The sequence goes on along the minus strand of NW_027167945.1, from coordinate 1,197,370 downwards.
TTGTAATCAATACACAAAATCCTATTGAATTTCAGGTACTTGTTCATTCAGCATTGCTTGACTCCGCGGACTCCTTGTTGTTTCAATATTCTAGCAATAGGACTAATCGCCAATACAGTGCCGTTGTAATCTATTCCTTCTGCCAGCAGAGGACGGTATTCGCACAGCCAGTTCAGGATAAGATACGGTCCTCGCAGTTCACAGTACAACTGGCCACAGCCGTACTCGGAATATGCTCTCGATAACCTCGTTTAGTTTAAGAACGGCCGTATTTCATATCAACCCACAGATGCATTGCATAAACACTAGAATTCTGGTTGTACTTAAATTGACCTTATACGTTTTGGATTATGTTTAACCTTCTTCAATTTCTTTAACCATATTTTGAGATGATTACGTTTACAGAAGCAAATATTATTCAGTGCTTTTTCTTCACTCCTTTAATCAAACCCACATTTCTTTAAGGAGGGCCATTGTGAAACTCCCCAAAGTGAGCTGAATTAATCTTTTATTCTTCACACCTGCGAAGTCATTCCTTCATTGTGTAATATGAAGGCCTTTCATTATTCACGTATACTACAACATCTGAAAATAATCGGTCTTGAAATAGTTGAATGAAAGAAAATCCTGAATAACTCCTCCAAATGCGTGTTACACTTTCATCAGGTACACACACTTTGAATGTGATGAACTATAAAAAGTTATTTTAACCATACCCAATGGAGCTCGGGAGTGCGATTGCATACACAATCATGTTTTCAGTGTTTGGACATCAGCCGTACATCAGAACAATCATTTCACTAACACAGCTCCATGTTGAGTGACTTCCCTCCAAGAACACAAAGTCACTTTCCCTTAGCAATTATTGCATGGACTTTGATTATCTGCCTTCTGCATCAAGCCCTGTATTATATACGGTACAAAGCCAAGCTTTGGGATAGTGCTTTGTTTGGATCCTTGTCTTGATCCTTTTGGATCCCAGGCTGCTCATTTGCAAATGAGTTTTGACATTAATTATAGTGACTATAGCAATGAGCTGGCACTGTGGTTCACAGAGCTGGGGTCCTGGGTTCAATTCCTGGGGTGCAGTCTGGATGGAATTGTATGTTCTCCCTTCATTTGTGTGGATTTCTTCCAGGTGCTCCAGTTTCTTCCCACAGTCCAAAGACATACAGTACTAGTAGGTTAAGGTGGAACTACAGTCCCAATTTTGCAGACACAAAATTATTTAATTTCAGTCACAAAATAAAATAATTGACATTATAGAAAAACTTTACAAACTCAAAATTGAGCACAAAATCATGAATTTTGTGAAAGGACTGTAAGTTACGCCATGTTGTAACAAATTCGCATTCAAGTTCCACACAAATTGCGATGTGATGCAGCCCTTCCTGCTCACTAATCACTGTAATGACTAATGCAATGTGATGTAGGAGAGAAAGGGTATAGGTTATGCAGCAAACATTTCACTGCAAAAAACGTTCCATTCCAAGGTTCTTTATGCAGAGTTAACAATGTAGTATTATTTATTGGCAAAAACGTAAAAAAGTTGAGAGCAATATTTCCATTGGATTAAACGAGATGTATTCACAAGCCTGCTCCTTTACAATGTCACAGGGCCACAACAGATTATAGGAAGTTTTGCTGCCTCGTTCTGAATCGCAGAACATGGTAATTCTTTAACCTTGAAATGTAGTCTATTTTGTGATGTAATGATGCAATGTCCCTTTACTGAGAGCCAGCAATCAACGGATGTGTCTGATCGTGAATGGTTTTCCCTGTTGTTTGTTGTATTACTTGGTGTTGCATTTTAAGCTGTGCATGAGGCAGGACCCGGAGGCTGCTGCTTCTGCTGGTGCTTCTGCTGGGATTGAGGAAGAGCTGAGCGCCATGTAAGGCAAAGACACTGCGTTCCACTTTATCAGGTGCCTGGAGTGTAAGAGCTGCAGATAATATTGAGTCACATTAATCCCAACATATTTCAAATATTATGAAAATTAAATAAATTAAATCAAATAACTTTCATTAAAAAAATCAATCACTCTTTACCTTGCTTTTTCAGTTGTTTTTAAGGAAAATTGATGCCGAGAATGTGTGAATACTGCTTTTTGATGGTTCCAAGACCAATGTGACCTGTTCTATTGCCTGCTAATTGTACGTTCCAGGTTGAAAAATTATTTTTAGGAGGTCAAGGTGTATGAATGATAAGAAAAAAACTGAAATAACCACAGCTACGCAAACACCAGTCCACCAAAAAAAAACCATTTAATTAAAATAAGGTAACATTTTTTTTTCATCATCATACGGATGAACTGTGCTAAATGTGTTTCTAAAAAGAAAAAGCAGGACATGAGTCGTGAGCCAAGATCATGACTCTTTTGCTCTTCTTCACATCAGTTTTCATCTGCGAGGAGGAGGAGGAGGGCGGCTCCTGATGTGCTGACACTTGGGGAAGTGCCTCTGTGCCGGCCTGGGGGCAAAGCGCCGGCCGCAGTGAGGGCAGGGCACGTAGTCGGGGTTTGGATTCGCGGGGGGCTGGGGCAGGTTCACAACTTTCCCTCCTTGCGTGATCACCTGCTGCACCTCCCTGGCCTGTTTGATGCTCCGAATGAAATCCTCGTGCTTCTGCCTCCAGTTGTTCTTTCTCAGCTGGGAACAGGAAATGAAACCAATAAAACAGCTTCCAGAAAAAAGTCCAGACTAGCACTGCGTACACAGTCTGGTCACAAACCATTCACAAGGCAAGAAAATATCAATACAGTAATAACGTAGCTTTCTGGGGCTACCTTTCAGGTCATTGGGTAGAGAGTACAATTTACGTAGTTATGGTTTTGTTTCCTGTGAGTGCTATTTGCTTGATATGTAGATTTTTACAACAGAATTCAGAAGTCACTAAGACACATTTATTCTGTCTGGCAAATGTGCCTTTGCGGCAGTTTTTCAGAAGAGTACTTCATAAAACACTTATTTATTGTTTACATTGATTTATAAGCTGAGTCTGACTCTAGGAGAAAAAAAGGGAAGCTTGGAAAGAGTTTAAGGATAGCCCTTACCACGATTGGCGGTTTAACCTTCTTCTTATGGATGTATGTCTCCAGTTCTGTTCCCTTGGCCCTGTGCTTGAAAGAGTCAAAAACCTTCCTCTTTGAATTCTGAAGCTTCTTGCAGATCTTGCTGTGTTTCTCCAGCCTCTCTACAGCAAACGTCCCGTGACACAGTTCACAGGGCACCAGCTGAGGGTTTCCACTCTGGCTATTCTCATATGGAAATTGCTCAGCGGTAGGGCAGATCAGACTTGTAGGGGACAAATATCTGTTTTCCACTGACAGAGTTTGTTCATCCAGACATGTGGTCTTATTTCTGAAGTGGCCCTGCGCGGCCTGTGCCGCTGACACGTCGCTTTCAGGGAGCCTTGCTTTCTTGAGATACTTTCTCCTTCCACAGGGGACGTCTTCTAGCCCACGGCTGCAAGGGCTCACTTGACGTCTCTCCTGATGGGAAAGCGCAGAGGGAAAGTGCGATTCTGCGCATCCGCCATCTTCCATTGGAGAACCATAATCAAGGTTGTCTCCTCTGATAAGAAGGGCTTTCCTTGGAGTGAAGGCTTTTTGCTTCTCCATTCTGCAGGTCAGAAGAGGCACGGCCTTAGAGCGGTGGTTGGCCCATGGTCCTCTGGGGCAAAGCTCGCTCTGCCTCGCCTCTATTTTCCCTTCCGGCCACCTCTCTGGAGTCTTCCATCTCTCTCGGAACCATCCTCAGCTCCTCCTGAGCTCTGAAGAGCTTCGCCTGCATCATGGCCTCCTTCTGGCGAATCTCTTCCTTCATCATGGCCTCCTTCCGGCGCATCTCATCCTGCAGGCTGGCCTCCCTCCGGCGATGCTCCTCCTTCAGCGCGGCCTCTGCCTCGGCCACTTTTCGTAGCTCCTCTTGCAACTGAAAGTGCTCCTTCCCATTGGCATGAGAAGGGCATTGCCCTGGAGGGGTCGCCACCATGGGGAGGACAGTCCTGTCCTTAGGTTTGCGTACTCTTGAGCCCCTCCTGCCCGGCCTCTCGCAGGGCCTCTCATGACCATCCTGAGGCGGGGTGGGGGCAAACAAGGAATCACTCTGTGCGTCCGGGCGGTCCACAGCCCGAACCTCACCAGGGCCGGAGACTTTCCTGTTACCCATAGGCTTCAGGGGGTAAGACCGATCATACCCCACAATGTTCTTCTCGGGGCCCTGTTGGGCTTGGAAGCGATAGCTGTTCCCCATCTTCTTCTCCGCAGCGTATTTGACATATTGGAAACATTTTCTCATCTTCTGTAGAGCTGCCTCCTGCCGCCGATTGTACATGGCGATCATTTTTTTCTCCTTTTCCTGCATCAGTTTCTCTTGGAAGGTGTCCTTCAGAAGCTGTATCTTGGGAGGCGGGCAGTACGTGGAGATCAGATCCTGTTGCCTTAAGGGCGCGGGTCGATTCGAGTCTGTGTCCTTCGGGGAGGGGGACAGAGCACCAGGCTTAGGACTGGGCTCCATTGGCAAATGAGATATGAGCTTTGTTTCCCAGGTATCTGGAAAAGGCAAAAATGGCAAATAAATGATATCCTGCACAGTCTAGTATGGTCTAATAGAAAAGAATAAAAAAAAACAATTCAGGAAATACACAACTTTTTAATATTAAACCTAATGGTGTTGAATGCTGCATGCTGACTCAGTAGGAGACAGATCCTAAACATAAACATTATAATAAACATTTGTTTCCCAAATAACATTCTCAATGTTCAGAATGCTTAAAGTCATGAGCTTTTTTAAAAATGTTTAACTGAAACCTGGAAATGTGCTATTTCATTTCAAAGCTTGTATTATATCTATGATATAAATGTTTTTTTATATAAAATTAACCCATTATGCAACAGGGGTTTGAGCAAAAGTCACTGTGAATAAGGGAATTGATCAATATTAATTAGCCGTTTCACTACATTATAGATAGCTGAAGGATTATGATACAGTATATCGATTTCGCTACAAATTGACAAGCATATTTGATGACACTTACCAAACAAGTTTTAAACAGCGGAGAAATAGTTCACCACGACGATAGCAATGCAATGTTTGACTGCATCTCCCTATGTGATATATCTGTATTTGGGTATATACAGATCACGTAATTCAGGGAGCACTGTTACGTCAGGTCACCAACCATTATTACGACGCTCATATGTCATAGAGCTCCTTAGGATGTTTGTATAATCTTTATCCAAATTTTCATATGGCCGCAGTTACGGCGTTTATTTTACAGTTAATGTAACAGGGTGTCATTATATTTTTCTGTCTTTATGGTGGCAGACCACTTAAATAAATCTGAGTAGGCGGTTTCTACAAGTGGGTCAGATAAAATATTAAATATACAGTAAAAGCTCACACCTATTCATACCCTTTATGTACTGTATATCTACAATTACGTATACTACGTATACAGTTATCGTATACTATAATACGATAACTACCATTACAAAATGTCTCCCTTTTGATTTGAAGTGGTTCTTTTAAATAAGTAAATTGCAATCACTTAGCCTACATCTGAGCTCCTAATTCATCGCGACGACGGACTGAGACTCCAGTCGGATTTGTGAGAAGGGGTGTGCCTGTTTTAAAACCGATTCATACGTCTTAAACACATGGACATAGATAGCAGTCTGTGTTATATAATTTATCTTTTTATTTTATTTAAATTTAAGTATCACATACACATTTTCAAAGTAACTGTACCCCTTTTAATTATGATCCCCATCGCTCACAGCTCCGAAGGTGAGACGAGGGCTACTTCAGATGGGATTTCCAATATTTCTCTCTTAGCTTGTATACCGGTGGAAAGGAGAGGGGTCTTAAAACGTGTTGATAGTAAGATTGGGATGTATTTGCAGTCTAGATATAGTTTTTTTAATGTTCGGAGCCGCCACAGATTCATTTTCTTACGACTGCTTTTCTGGATGACAATGACAATGCAAACGATGGTGTTAAGGCGAGGCTGTGCCTTAAGGCTCCTCTGCTTACAATGTTCAGCGCGTAAATCGCAAACGAGCGCCTTCCCTTACGATGAAAATGCAGAAAATTAGACCACGAGATTTAAACCTACGGCTTACAAATTTATGCGTAAACACTAAAACCGTATCTTTAGCAAAACTGGCGAGACAATGTGTTTTATCATTTAAAAAAGTACTGGAAAATAATTAAAGGTTATCACGATAAACAGAGGTTACTGATCTACTACTGTACGCTGTGACCAAAAATGAGAGTCCCCCGATCCTCGCAGCCTTCATGCTTTGGTCTTGGCCTGGCCGTTTTTTTTAAGATAATGGGGTCAAGTTAAGAAATTATGCAAGTTTCTAATCAAATCCAAGGGCGCCTCGATCTCCTAAACATCTTTAGAAGGCCGGCGGACCACACTGCACGGTCCGGGTCCGGGCCCTGACCCGGTTCTGGATAATGCCAGCTTAAAGTGAAAAATTCTACTGTACATATTATGTTTCTTATTATGGTATATATGTATAATATAGCGCGACCGCTTCACGAAGCTAGAAAGAAAGTTATCCGCCATTTTTATTTTACCTGCAATTGAATTTGCCATTAAAATCATTATTAATACCGCAGCTGCTAAATAACTTACCTAAAAGCGTTCAGATACAAAAGCACTTGAGCTGTAATGTTTGTATACTGTTGGCCCGATGACCTACTTCAAGAAGAATTGTTACATAGACCGCCAAGGACTGTCATCACACTTTACGTCATAAAGCGCTTTAAAACTTTAGACAAGTTCAACACCTCATATTTTGTACTGTTTATCATGGTAAAAGCAACTCAAAGCAATTCTAAAAATGATCGAAAGGTAAAAATACAAGCTTATACGAGCTGTCGTTTTAACATTTATAACATATATTTAAACAAAACATATATAATCTATTTTAATAAAATAGAAAAGTGTTCTTAGTCTTCACTTAAAAGCTGTTAGAAGCTGCCTTTCTGACAAGAGAGTTCTGTGAGTTCCACAGTCTCAGTGCATTAAAGTCAAAACCAGTTGCTTTTTATTTCCTCTTTTACGACAGAGCAAGGAGGGTGTCCACAGACCACTGTGCACCTGCAGACTGATATGGGGGGTAAAAAGTCTAGAAGTTAGTAAATAAGATTTTAACACATGTTCTAAAACAAACCGGACACCTGTACAGTGATGCCAACACAGTGCTCTGAGCTCCTTCTTTGAGTTAAATCCTAGCATCTGCATTTTTTACAAGTTGTTGCTATGGCAGAGCATGACCAGAGCATAACAGAAACCACCCATTTTCTAACCGCTTCATCCAATTCAGGGTCAGGGGGTCAGGGGGTCGCGGGGCACGGGGGAGCCAGAGCCTCAGAAAGTAATAAGCAGGAGATACCTGGGACTGGATGGTAGTCCAATGCAGGGAAGACACAGACACTCACCAATTATCCCAGAAGCCAATTAACCTACCAGTAGTTCTTTGAACTGTGGGAGGAAGCCGGAGCACCCAAAGCAAACTCATGCAAACATGGGGAGAACATACAAGCTCCATACAGATAGCACCCCAGGTCCAGAAGTGTACCCAGGGCCTCAGCACTGTGAGCTAGCAATGCTAAACGCTGGGCTACTGTGCATGCTAATTTCTAGGCATCAGGTGATCAATCAGGTAGTGTTTCTCAGATAAAAGGACACCAGTTATTTAGTATGAGATTCAAATTGACCTCAGAACAAAATATAACTTATGTTATATAACTTATATAGAACTTACTACAGCATAACTGTCTTATTTGGCTCTTGTAGAAAATATTAACAGCATGCCTATTAAACATACAGTATCTAGCAATCAGCAATCAAAATAAAAACATTTCCAAACATGGAAACTGCCCAGTTAATGAAGCATTTCAAAGACATTAATCTATTCAATAATTACAGTTTTAAGTAGATAACAGATTTATATCCAGATTACGAAAGCATCATAACAACTGCTGCTTGTGTAAGGAATCCATGAATACCACTGTACATGAGAATTCCACACCTATTTGTAATCAATACACAAAATCCTATTGAATTTCAGGTACTTGTTTATTCAGCATTGCTTGACTCCGCGGACTCCTTGTTGTTTCAATATTCTAGCAATAGGACTAATCGCCAATACAATGCCGTTGTAATCTATTCCTTCTGCCAGCAGAGGACGGTATTCACACAGCCAGTTCAGGATAAGATACGGTCCTCGCAGTTCACAGTACAACTGGCCAAAGCCGTATTCGGAATATGCTCTCGATAACCTCGTTTAGTTTAAGTAAGGCCATATTTCATATCAACCCACAGATGCATTGCATAAACACTAGAATTCTGGTTGTACTTAAATTGACCTTATACGTTTTGGATTATGTTTAACCTTCTTCAATTTCTTCAACCATATTTTGAGATGATTACGTTTACAGAAGCAAATATTATTCAGTGCTTTTTCTTCACTCCTTTAATCAAACCCACATTTCTATAAGGAGGGCCATTGTGAAACTCCCCAAAGTGAGCTGAATTAATCTTTTATTCTTCACACCTGCGAAGTCATTCCTACATTGTGTAATATGAAGGCCTTTCATTATTCACGTATACTACAACATCTGAAAATAATGGGTCTTGAAATAGTTGAATGAAAGAAAATCCTGAATAACTCCTCCAAATGCGTGTTACACTTTCATCAAGTACACACACTTTGAATGTGATGAACTATAAAAAGTTATTTTAACCATACCCAATGGAGCTCAGGAGTGCGATTGCATACACAATCATGTTTTCAGTGTTTGGACATCAGCCGTACATCAGAACAATAATTTCACTAACACAGCTCCATGTTGAGTGACTTCCCTCCAAGAACACAAAGTCACTTTCCCTTAGCAATTATTGCATGGACTTTGATTATCTGCCTTCTGCATCAAGCCCTGTATTATATACGGTACAAAGCCAAGCTTTGGGATAGTGCTTTGTTTGGATCCTTGTCTTGATCCTTTTGGATCCCAGGCTGCTCATTTGCAAATGAGTTTTGACATTAATTATAGTGACTATAGCAATGAGCTGGCACTGTGGTTCACAGAGCTGGGGTCCTGGGTTCAATTCCTGGGGTGCAGTCTGGATGGAATTGTATGTTCTCCCTTCATTTGTGTGGATTTCTTCCAGGTGCTCCAGTTTCTTCCCACAGTCCAAAGACATACAGTACTAGTAGGTTAAGAAGGAACTACAGTCCCAATTTTGCAGACACAAAATTATTTAATTTCAGTCACAAAATAAAATCATTGACATTTCAGAAAAACTTTACAAACTCAAAATTGAGCACAAAATCATGAATTTTGTGAAAGGACTGTAAGTTACGCCATGTTGTAACAAATTCGCATTCAAGTTCCACACAAATTGTGATGTGATGCAGCCCTTCCTGCTCACTAATCACTGTAATGACTAATGCAATGTGATGTAGGAGAGAAAGGGTATAGGTTATGCAGCAAACATTTCACTGCAAAAAACGTTCCATTCCAAGGTTCTTTATGCAGAGTTAACAATGTAGTATTATTTATTGGCAAAAACGTAAAAAAGTTGAGAGTTATATTTCCATTGGATTAAACGAGATGTATTCACAAGCCTGCTCCTTAACAATGTCATAGGGCCACAACAGATTATAGGAAGTTTTGCTGCCTCGTTCTGAATCGCAGAACATGGTAATTCTTTAACCTTGAAATGTAGTCTATTTTGTGATGTAATGATGCAATGTCCCTTTACTGAGAGCCAGCAATCAACGGATGTGTCTGATCGTGAATGGTTTTCCCTGTTGTTTGTTGTATTACTTGGTGTTGCATTTTAAGCTGTGCATGAGGCAGGACCCGGAGGCTGCTGCTTCTGCTGGTGCTTCTGCTGGGATTGAGGAAGAGCTGAGCGCCATGTAAGGCAAAGACACTGCGTTCCACTTTATCAGGTGCCTGGAGTGTAAGAGCTGCAGATAATATTGAGTCACATTAATCCCAACATATTTCAAATATTATGAAAATTAAATAAATTAAATCAAATAACTTTCATTAAAAAAATCAATCACTCTTTACCTTGCTTTTTCAGTTGTTTTTAAGGAAAACTGATGCCGAGAATGTGTGAATACTGCTTTTTGATGGTTCCAAGACCAATGTGACCTGTTCTATTGCCTGCTAATTGTACGTTCCAGGTTGAAAAATTATTATTAGGAGGTCAAGGTGTATGAATGATAAGAGAAAAACTGAAATAACCACAGCTACGCAAACACCAGTCCACCAAAAAAAAATCATTTAATTAAAATAAGGTAACATTTTTTTTTCATCATCATACGGATGAACTGTGCTAAATGTGTTTCTAAAAAGAAAAAGCAGGACGTGAGTCGTGAGCCAAGATCATGACTCTTTTGCTCTTCTTCACATCAGTTTTCATCTGCGAGGAGGAGGAGGAGGGCGGCTCCTGATGTGCTGACACTTGGGGAAGTGCCTCTGTGCCGGCCTGGGGGCAAAGCGCCGGCCGCAGTGAGGGCAGGGCACGTAGTCGGGGTTTGGATTCGCGGGGGGCTGGGGCAGGTTCACAACTTTCCCTCCTTGCGTGATCACCTGCTGCACCTCCCTGGCCTGTTTGATGCTCCGAATGAAATCCTCGTGCTTCTGCCTCCAGTTGTTCTTTCTCAGCTGGGAACAGGAAATGAAACCAATAAAACAGCTTCCAGAAAAAGTCCAGACTAGCACTGCGTACACAGTCTGGTCGCAAACCATTCACAAGGCAAGAAAATATCAATACAGTAATAACGTAGCTTTCTGGGGCTACCTTTCAGGTCATTGGGTAGAGAGTACAATTTACGTAGTTATGGTTTTGTTTCCTGTGAGTGCTATTTGCTTGATATGTAGATTTTTACAACAGAATTCAGAAGTCACTAAGACACATTTATTCTGTCTGGCAAATGTGCCTTTGCGGCAGTTTTTCAGAAGAGTACTTCATAAAACACTTATTTATTGTTTACATTGATTTATAAGCTGAGTCTGACTCTAGGAGAAAAAAAGGGAAGCTTGGAAAGAGTTTAAGGATAGCCCTTACCACGATTGGCGGTTTAACCTTCTTCTTATGGATGTATGTCTCCAGTTCTGTTCCCTTGGCCCTGTGCTTGAAAGAGTCAAAAACCTTCCTCTTTGAATTCTGAAGCTTCTTGCAGATCTTGCTGTGTTTCTCCAGCCTCTCTACAGCAAACGTCCCGTGACACAGTTCACAGGGCACCAGCTGAGGGTTTCCACTCTGGCTATTCTCATATGGAAATTGCTCAGCGGTAGGGCACATCAGACTTGTAGGGGACAAATATCTGTTTTCCACTGACAGAGTTTGTTCATCCAGACATGTGGTGTTATTTCTGAAGTGGCCCTGCGCGGCCTGTGCCGCTGACACGTCGCTTTCAGGGAGCCTTGCTTTCTTGAGATACTTTCTCCTTCCACAGGGGACGTCTTCTAGCCCACGGCTGCAAGGGCTCACTTGACGTCTCTCCTGATGGGAAAGCGCAGAGGGAAAGTGCGATTCTGCGCATCCGCCATCTTCCATTGGAGAACCATAATCAAGGTTGTCTCCTCTGATAGGAAGGGCTTTCCTTGGAGTGAAGGCTTTTTGCTTCTCCATTCTGCAGGTCAGAAGAGGCACGGCCTTAGAGCGGTGGTTGGCCCATGGTCCTCTGGGGCAAAGCTCGCTCTGCCTCGCCTCTATTTTCCCTTCCGGCCACCTCTCTGGAGTCTTCCATCTCTCTCGGAACCATCCTCAGCTCCTCCTGAGCTCTGAAGAGCTTCGCCTGCATCATGGCCTCCTTCTGGCGAATCTCGTCCTTCATCATGGCCTCCTTCCGGCGCATCTCATCCTGCAGGCTGGCCTCCCTCCGGCGATGCTCCTCCTTCAGCGCGGCCTCTGCCTCGGCCACTTTTCGTAGCTCCTCTTGCAACTGAAAGTGCTCCTTCCCATTGGCATGAGAAGGGCATTGCCCTGGAGGGGTCGCCACCATGGGGAGGACAGTCCTGTCCTTAGGTTTGCGTACTCTTGAGCCCCTCCTGCCCGGCCTCTCGCAGGGCCTCTCATGACCATCCTGAGGCGGGGTGGGGGCAAACAAGGAATCACTCTGTGCGTCCGGGCGGTCCACAGCCCGAACCTCACCAGGGCCGGAGACTTTCCTGTTACCCATAGGCTTCAGGGGGTAAGACCGATCATACCCCACAATGTTCTTCTCGGGGCCCTGTTGGGCTTGGAAGCGATAGCTGTTCCCCATCTTCTTCTCCGCAGCGTATTTGACATATTGGAAACATTTTCTCATCTTCTGTAGAGCTGCCTCCTGCCGCCGATTGTACATGGCGATCATTTTTTTCTCCTTTTCCTGCATCAGTTTCTCTTGGAAGGTGTCCTTCAGAAGCTGTATCTTGGGAGGCGGGCAGTACGTGGAGATCAGATCCTGTTGCCTTAAGGGCGCGGGTCGATTCGAGTCTGTGTCCTTCGGGGAGGGGGACAGAGCACCAGGCTTAGGACTGGGCTCCATTGGCAAATGAGATATGAGCTTTGTTTCCCAGGTATCTGGAAAAGGCAAAAATGGCAAATAAATGATATCCTGCACAGTCTAGTATGGTCTAATAGAAAAGAATAAAAAAAAACAATTCAGGAAATACACAACTTTTTAATATTAAACCTAATGGTGTTGAATGCTGCATGCTGACTCAGTAGGAGACAGATCCTAAACATAAACATTATAATAAACATTTGTTTCCCAAATAACATTCTCAATGTTCAGAATGCTTAAAGTCATGAGCTTTTTTAAAAATGTTTAACTGAAACCTGGAAATGTGCTATTTCATTTCAAAGCTTGTATTATATCTATGATATAAATGTTTTTTTATATAAAATTAACCCATTATGCAACAGGGGTTTGAGCAAAAGTCACTGTGAATAAGGGAATTTATCAATATTAATTAGCCGTTTCACTACATTATAGATAGCTGAAGGATTATGATACAGTATATCGATTTCGCTACAAATTGACAAGCATATTTGATGACACTTACCAAACAAGTTTTAAACAGCGGAGAAATAGTTCACCACGACGATAGCAATGCAATGTTTGACTGCATCTCCCTATGTGATATATCTGTATTTGGGTATATACAGAACACGTAATTCAGGGAGCACTGTTACGTCAGGTCACCAACCATTATTACGACGCTCATATGTCATAGAGCTCCTTAGGATGTTTGTATAATCTTTATCCAAATTTTCATATGGCCGCAGTTACGGCGTTTATTTTACAGTTAATGTAACAGGGTGTCATTATATTTTTCTGTCTTTATGGTGGCAGACCACTTAAATAAATCTGAGTAGGCGGTTTCTACAAGTGGGTCAGATAAAATATTAAATATACAGTAAAAGCTCACACCTATTCATACCCTTTATGTACTGTATATCTACAATTACGTATACTACGTATACAGTTATCGTATACTATAATACGATAACTACCATTACAAAATGTCTCCCTTTTGATTTGAAGTGGTTCTTTTAAATAAGTAAATTGCAATCACTTAGCCTACATCTGAGCTCCTAATTCATCGCGACGACGGACTGAGACTCCAGTCGGATTTGTGAGAAGTAAAGGGGTGTGCCTGTTTTAAAACCGATTCATACGTCTTAAACACATGGACATAGATAGCAGTCTGTGTTATATAATTTATCTTTTTATTTTATTTAAATTTAAGTATCACATACACATTTTCAAAGTAACTGTACCCCTTTTAATTATGATCCCCATCGCTCACAGCTCCGAAGGTGAGACGAGGGCTACTTCAGATGGGATTTCCAATATTTCTCTCTTAGCTTGTATACCGGTGGAAAGGAGAGGGGTCTTAAAACGTGTTGATAGTAAGATTGGGATGTATTTGCAGTCTAGATATAGTTTTTTTAATGTTCGGAGCCGCCACAGATTCATTTTCTTACGACTGCTTTTCTGGATGACAATGACAATGCAAACGATGGTGTTAAGGCGAGGCTGTGCCTTAAGGCTCCTCTGCTTACAATATTCAGCGCGTAAATCGCAAACGAGCGCCTTCCCTTACGATGAAAATGCAGAAAATTAGACCACGAGATTTAAACCTACGGCTTACAAATTTATGCGTAAACACTAAAACCGTATCTTTAGCAAAACTGGCGAGACAATGTGTTTTATCATTTAAAAAAGTACTGGAAAATAATTAAAGGTTATCACAATAAACAGAGGTTACTGATCTACTACTGTACGCTGTGACCAAAAATGAGAGTCCCCCGATCCTCGCAGCCTTCATGCTTTGGTCTTGGCCTGGCCGTTTTTTTTAAGATAATGGGGTCAAGTTAAGAAATTATGCAAGTTTCTAATCAAATCCAAGGGCGCCTCGATCTCCTAAACATCTTTAGAAGGCCGGCGGACCACACTGCACGGTCCGGGTCCGGGCCCTGACCCGGTTCTGGATAATGCCAGCTTAAACTGAAAAATTCTACTGTACATATTATGTTTCTTATTATGGTATATATGTATAATATAGCGCGACCGCTTCACGAAGCTAGAAAGAAAGTTATCCGCCATTTTTATTTTACCTGCAATTGAATTTGCCATTAAAATCATTATTAATACCGCAGCTGCTAAATAACTTACCTAAAAGCGTTCAGATACAAAAGCACTTGAGCTGTAATGTTTGTATACTGTTGGCCCGATGACCTACTTCAAGAAGAATTGTTACATAGACCGCCAAGGACTGTCATCACACTTTACGTCATAAAGCGCTTTAAAACTTTAGACAAGTTCAACACCTCATATTTTGTACTGTTTATCATGGTAAAAGCAACTCAAAGCAATTCTAAAAATGATCGAAAGGTAAAAATACAAGCTTATACGAGCTGTCGTTTTAACATTTATAACATATATTTAAACAAAACATATATAATCTATTTTAATAAAATAGAAAAGTGTTCTTAGTCTTCACTTAAAAGCTGTTAGAAGCTGCCTTTCTGACAAGAGAGTTCTGTGAGTTCCACAGTCTCAGTGCATTAAAGTCAAAACCAGTTGCTTTTTATTTCCTCTTTTACGACAGAGCAAGGAGGGTGTCCACAGACCACTGTGCACCTGCAGACTGATATGGGGGGTAAAAAGTCTAGAAGTTAGTAAATAAGATTTTAACACATGTTCTAAAACAAACCGGACACCTGTACAGTGATGCCAACACAGTGCTCTGAGCTCCTTCTTTGAGTTAAATCCTAGCATCTGCATTTTTTACAAGTTGTTGCTATGGCAGAGCATGACCAGAGCATAACAGAAACCACCCATTTTCTAACCGCTTCATCCAATTCAGGGTCAGGGGGTCAGGGGGTCGCGGGGCACGGGGGAGCCAGAGCCTCAGAAAGTAATAAGCAGGAGATACCTGGGACTGGATGGTAGTCCAATGCAGGGAAGACACAGACACTCACCAATTATCCCAGAAGCCAATTAACCTACCAGTAGTTCTTTGAACTGTGGGAGGAAGCCGGAGCACCCAAAGCAAACTCATGCAAACATGGGGAGAACATACAAGCTCCATACAGATAGCACCCCAGGTCCAGAAGTGTACCCAGGGCCTCAGCACTGTGAGCTAGCAATGCTAAACGCTGGGCTACTGTGCATGCTAATTTCTAGGCATCAGGTGATCAATCAGGTAGTGTTTCTCAGATAAAAGGACACCAGTTATTTAGTATGAGATTCAAATTGACCTCAGAACAAAATATAACTTATGTTATATAACTTATATAGAACTTACTACAGCATAACTGTCTTATTTGGCTCTTGTGTAAGGAATCCATGAATACCACTGTACATGAGAATTCCACACCTATTTGTAATCAATACACAAAATCCTATTGAATTTCAGGTACTTGTTTATTCAGCATTGCTTGACTCCGCGGACTCCTTGTTGTTTCAATATTCTAGCAATAGGACTAATCGCCAATACAGTGCCGTTGTAATCTATTCCTTCTGCCAGCAGAGGACGGTATTCGCACAGCCAGTTCAGGATAAGATACGGTCCTCGCAGTTCACAGTACAACTGGCCAAAGCCGTATTCGGAATATGCTCTCGATAACCTCGTTTAGTTTAAGTACGGCCATATTTCATATCAACCCACAGATGCATTGCATAAACACTAGAATTCTGGTTGTACTTAAATTGACCTTATACGTTTTGGATTATGTTTAACCTTCTTCAATTTCTTCAACCATATTTTGAGATGATTACGTTTACAGAAGCAAATATTATTCAGTGCTTTTTCTTCACTCCTTTAATCAAACCCACATTTCTATAAGGAGGGCCATTGTGAAACTCCCCAAAGTGAGCTGAATTAATCTTTTATTCTTCACACCTGCGAAGTCATTCCTTCATTGTGTAATATGAAGGCCTTTCATTATTCACGTATACTACAACATCTGAAAATAATCGGTCTTGAAATAGTTGAATGAAAGAAAATCCTGAATAACTCCTCCAAATGCGTGTTTCACTTTCATCAAGTACACACACTTTGAATGTGATGAACTATAAAAAGTTATTTTAACCATACCCAATGGAGCTCAGGAGTGCGATTGCATACACAATCATGTTTTCAGTGTTTGGACATCAGCCGTACATCAGAACAATCATTTCACTAACACAGCTCCGTGTTGAGTGACTTCCCTCCAAGAACACAAAGTCACTTTCCCTTAGCAATTATTGCATGGACTTTGATTATCTGCCTTCTGCATCAAGCCCTGTATTATATACGGTACAAAGCCAAGCTTTGGGATAGTGCTTTGTTTGGATCCTTGTCTTGATCCTTTTGGATCCCAGGCTGCTCATTTGCAAATGAGTTTTGACATTAATTATAGTGACTATAGCAATGAGGTGGCACTGTGGTTCACAGATCTGGGGTCCTGGGTTCAATTCCTGGGGTGCAGTCTGGATGGAATTGTATGTTCTCCCTTCATTTGTGTGGATTTCTTCCAGGTGCTCCAGTTTCTTCCCACAGTCCAAAGACATACAGTACTAGTAGGTTAAGGTGGAACTACAGTCCCAATTTTGCAGACACAAAAGTATTTAATTTCAGTCACAAAATAAAATCATTGACATTATAGAAAAACTTTACAAACTCAAAATTGAGCACAAAATCATGAATTTTGTGAAAGGACTGTAAGTTACGCCATGTTGTAACAAATTCGCATTCAAGTTCCACACAAATTGCGATGTGATGCAGCCCTTCCTGCTCACTAATCACTGTAATGACTAATGCAATGTGATGTAGGAGAGAAAGGGTATAGGTTATGCAGCAAACATTTCACTGCAAAAAACGTTCCATTCCAAGGTTCTTTATGCAGAGTTAACAATGTAGTATTATTTATTGGCAAAAACGTAAAAAAGTTGAGAGCAATATTTCCATTGGATTAAACGAGATGTATTCACAAGCCTGCTCCTTTACAATGTCATAGGGCCACAACAGATTATAGGAAGTTTTGCTGCCTCGTTCTGAATCGCAGAACATGGTAATTCTTTAACCTTGAAATGTAGTCTATTTTGTGATGTAATGATGCAATGTCCCTTTACTGAGAGCCAGCAATCAACGGATGTGTCTGATCGTGAATGGTTTTCCCTGTTGTTTGTTGTATTACTTGGTGTTGCATTTTAAGCTGTGCATGAGGCAGGACCCGGAGGCTGCTGCTTCTGCTGGTGCTTCTGCTGGGATTGAGGAAGAGCTGAGCGCCATGTAAGGCAAAGACACTGCGTTCCACTTTATCAGGTGCCTGGAGTGTAAGAGCTGCAGATAATATTGAGTCACATTAATCCCAACATATTTCAAATATTATGAAAATTAAATAAATTAAATCAAATAACTTTCATTAAAAAAATCAATCACTCTTTACCTTGCTTTTTCAGTTGTTTTTAAGGAAAATTGATGCCGAGAATGTGTGAATACTGCTTTTTGATGGTTCCAAGACCAATGTGACCTGTTCTATTGCCTGCTAATTGTACGTTCCAGGTTGAAAAATTATTTTTAGGAGGTCAAGGTGTATGAATGATAAGAGAAAAACTGAAATAACCACAGCTACGCAAACACCAGTCCACCAAAAAAAAATCATTTAATTAAAATAAGGTAACATTTTTTTTTCATCATCATACGGATGAACTGTGCTAAATGTGTTTCTAAAAAGAAAAAGCAGGACGTGAGACGTGAGCCAAGATCATGACTCTTTTGCTCTTCTTCACATCAGTTTTCATCTGCGAGGAGGAGGAGGAGGGCGGCTCCTGATGTGCTGACACTTGGGGATGTGCCTCTGTGCCGGCCTGGGGGCAAAGCGCCGGCCGCAGTGAGGGCAGGGCACGTAGTCGGGGTTTGGATTCGCGGGGGGCTGGGGCAGGTTCACAACTTTCCCTCCTTGCGTGATCACCTGCTGCACCTCCCTGGCCTGTTTGATGCTCCGAATGAAATCCTCGTGCTTCTGCCTCCAGTTGTTCTTTCTCAGCTGGGAACAGGAAATGAAACCAATAAAACAGCTTCCAGAAAAAGTCCAGACCAGCA
The DNA here is from genome assembly GCF_040954835.1 of Lepisosteus oculatus. Taxonomy (NCBI): domain Eukaryota; kingdom Metazoa; phylum Chordata; class Actinopteri; order Semionotiformes; family Lepisosteidae; genus Lepisosteus; species Lepisosteus oculatus. The sequence continues at coordinate 1,178,746 of NW_027167945.1, read as the reverse complement.
CTGCGTACACAGTCTGGTCGCAAACCATTCACAAGGCAAGAAAATATCAATACAGTAATAACGTAGCTTTCTGGGGCCACCTTTCAGGTCATTGGGTAGAGAGTACAATTTACGTAGTTATGGTTTTGTTTCCTGTGAGTGCTATTTGCTTGATATGTAGATTTTTACAACAGAATTCAGAAGTCACTAAGACACATTTATTCTGTCTGGCAAATGTGCCTTTGCGGCAGTATTTCAGAAGAGTACTTCATAAAACACTTATTTATTGTCTACATTGATTTATAAGCTGAGTCTGACTCTAGGAGAAAAAAAGGGAAGCTTGGAAAGAGTTTAAGGATAGCCCTTACCACGATTGGCGGTTTAACCTTCTTCTTATGGATGTATGTCTCCAGTTCTGTTCCCTTGGCCCTGTGCTTGAAAGAGTCAAAAACCTTCCTCTTTGAATTCTGAAGCTTCTTGCAAATCTTGCTGTGTTTCTCCAGCCTCTCTACAGCAAACTTCCCGTGACACAGTTCACAGGGCACCAGCTGAGGGTTTCCACTCTGGCTATTCTCATATGGAAATTGCTCAGCGGTAGGGTACATCAGACTTGTAGGGGACAAATATCTGTTTTCCACTGACAGAGTTTGTTCATCCAGACATGTGGTGTTATTTCTGAAGTGGCCCTGCGCGGCCTGTGCCGCTGACACGTCGCTTTCAGGGAGCCTTGCTTTCTTGAGATACTTTCTCCTTCCACAGGGGACGTCTTCTAGCCCACGGCTGCAAGGGCTCACTTGACGTCTCTCCTGATGGGAAAGCGCAGAGGGAAAGTGCGATTCTGCGCATCCGCCATCTTCCATTGGAGAACCATAATCAAGGTTGTCTCCTCTGATAGGAAGGGCTTTCCTTGGAGTGAAGGCTTTTTGCATCTCCATTCTGCAGGTCAGAAGAGGCACGGCCTTAGAGCGGTGGTTGGCCCATGGTCCTCTGGGGCAAAGCTCGCTCTGCCTCGCCTGGAGTGTCTTCCTTAGGGTCAGGAGTCCTCTATTTTCCCTTCCGGCCACCTATCTGGAGTCTTCCATCTCTCTCGGAACCATCCTCAGCTCCTCCTGAGCTCTGAAGAGCTTCGCCTGCATCATGGCCTCCTTCTGGCGAATCTCGTCCTTCATCATGGCCTCCTTCCGGCGCATCTCATCCTGCAGGCTGGCCTCTCTCCGGCGATGCTCCTCCTTCAGCGCGGCCTCTGCCACGGCCACTTTTCGTAGCTCCTCTTGCAACTGAAAGTGCTCCTTCCCATTGGCATGAGAAGGGCATTGCCCTGGAGGGGTCGCCACCATGGGGAGGACAGTCCTGTCCTTAGGTTTGCGTACTCTTGAGCCCCTCCTGCCCGGCCTCTCGCAGGGCCTCTCATGACCATCCTGAGGCGGGGTGGGGGCAAACAAGGAATCACTCTGTGCGTCCGGGCGGTCCACAGCCCGAACCTCACCAGGGCCGGAGACTTTCCTGTTACCCATAGGCTTCAGGGGGTAAGACCGATCATACCCCACAATGTTCTTCTCGGGGCCCTGTTGGGCTTGGAAGCGATAGCTGTTCCCCGTCTTCTTCTCCGCAGCGTATTTGACATATTGGAAACATTTTCTCATCTTCTGTAGAGCTGCCTCCTGCCGCCGATTGTACATGGCGATCATTTTTTTCTCCTTTTCCTGCATCAGTTTCTCTTGGAAGGTGTCCTTCAGAAGCTGTATCTTGGGAGGCGGGCAGTACGTGGAAATCAGATCCTGTTGCCTTAAGGGCGCGGGTCGATTCGAGTCTGTGTCCTTCGGGGAGGGGGACAGAGCACCAGGCTTAGGACTGGGCTCCATTGGCAAATGAGATATGAGCTTTGTTTCCCAGGTATCTGGAAAAGGCAAAAATGGCAAATAAATGATATCCTGCACAGTCTAGTATGGTCTAATAGAAAAGAATAAAAAAAAACAATTCAGGAAATACACAACTTTTTAATATTAAACCTAATGGTGTTGAATGCTGCATGCTGACTCAGTAGGAGACAGATCCTAAACATAAACATTATAATAAACATTTGTTTCCCAAATAACATTCTCAATGTTCAGAATGCTTAAAGTCATGAGCTTTTTTAAAAATGTTTAACTGAAACCTGGAAATGTGCTATTTCATTTCAAAGCTTGTATTATATCTATGATATAAATGTTTTTTTTATATAAAATTAACCCATTATGCAACAGGGGTTTGAGCAAAAGTCACTGTGAATAAGGGAATTGATCAATATTAATTAGCCGTTTCACTACATTATAGATAGCTGAAGGATTATGATACAGTATATCGATTTCGCTACAAATTGACAAGCATATTTGATGACACTTACCAAACAAGTTTTAAACAGCGGAGAAATAGTTCACCACGACGATAGCAATGCAATGTTTGACTGCATCTCCCTATGTGATATATCTGTATTTGGGTATATACAGATCACGTAATTCAGGGAGCACTGTTACGTCAGGTCACCAACCATTATTACGACGCTCATATGTCATAGAGCTCCTTAGGATGTTTGTATAATCTTTATCCAAATTTTCATATGGCCGCAGTTACGGCGTTTATTTTACAGTTAATGTAACAGGGTGTCATTATATTTTTCTGTCTTTATGGTGGCAGACCACTTAAATAAATCTGAGTAGGCGGTTTCTACAAGTGGGTCAGATAAAATATTAAATATACAGTAAAAGCTCACACCTATTCATACCCTTTATGTACTGTATATCTACAATTACGTATACTACGTATACAGTTATCGTATACTATAATACGATAACTACCATTACAAAATGTCTCCCTTTTGATTTGAAGTGGTTCTTTTAAATAAGTAAATTGCAATCACTTAGCCTACATCTGAGCTCCTAATTCATCGCGACGACGGACTGAGACTCCAGTCGGATTTGTGAGAAGGGGTGTGCCTGTTTTAAAACCGATTCATACGTCTTAAACACATGGACATAGATAGCAGTCTGTGTTATATAATTTATCTTTTTATTTTATTTAAATTTAAGTATCACATACACATTTTCAAAGTAACTGGACCCCTTTTAATTATGATCCCCATCGCTCACAGCTCCGAAGGTGAGACGAGGGCTACTTCAGATGGGATTTCCAATATTTCTCTCTTAGCTTGTATACCGGTGGAAAGGAGAGGGGTCTTAAAACGTGTTGATAGTAAGATTGGGATGTATTTGCAGTCTAGATATAGTTTTTTTAATGTTCGGAGCCGCCACAGATTCATTTTCTTACGACTGCTTTTCTGGATGACAATGACAATGCAAACGATGGTGTTAAGGCGAGGCTGTGCCTTAAGGCTCCTCTGCTTACAATATTCAGCGCGTAAATCGCAAACGAGCGCCTTCCCTTACGATGAAAATGCAGAAAATAAGACCACGAGATTTAAACCTACGGCTTACAAATTTATGCGTAAACACTAAAACCGTATCTTTAGCAAAACTGGCGAGACAATGTGTTTTATCATTTAAAAAAGTACTGGAAAATAATTAAAGGTTATCACGATAAACAGAGGTTACTGATCTACTACTGTACGCTGTGACCAAAAATGAGAGTCCCCCGATCCTCGCAGCCTTCATGCTTTGGTCTTGGCCTGGCCGTTTTTTTTTAGATAATGGGGTCAAGTTAAGAAATTATGCAAGTTTCTAATCAAATCCAAGGGCGCCTCGATCTCCTAAACATCTTTAGAAGGCCGGCGGACCACACTGCACGGTCCGGGTCCGGGCCCTGACCCGGTTCTGGATAATGCCAGCTTAAAGTGAAAAATTCTACTGTACATATTATGTTTCTTATTATGGTATATATGTATAATATAGCGCGACCGCTTCACGAAGCTAGAAAGAAAGTTATCCGCCATTTTTATTTTACCTGCAATTGAATTTGCCATTAAAATCATTATTAATACCGCAGCTGCTAAATAACTTACCTAAGAGCGTTCAGATACAAAAGCACTTGAGCTGTAATGTTTGTATACTGTTGGCCCGATGACCTACTTCAAGAAGAATTGTTACATAGACCGCCAAGTACTGTCATCACACTTTACGTCATAAAGCGCTTTAAAACTTTAGACAAGTTCAACACCTCATATTTTGTACTGTTTATCATGGTAAAAGCAACTCAAAGCAATTATAAAAATGATCGAAAGGTAAAAATACAAGCTTATACGAGCTGTCGTTTTAACATTTATAACATATATTTAAACAAAACATATATAATCTATTTTAATAAAATAGAAAAGTGTTCTTAGTCTTCACTTAAAAGCTGTTAGAAGCTGCCTTTCTGACAAGAGAGTTCTGTGAGTTCCACAGTCTCAGTGCATTAAAGTCAAAACCAGTTGCTTTTTATTTCCTGTTTTACGACAGAGCAAGGAGGGTGTCCACAGACCACTGTGCACCTGCAGGCTGATATGGGGGGTAAAAAGTCTAGAAGTTAGTAAATAAGATTTTAACATATGTTCTAAAACACACCGGACACCTGTACAGTGATGCCAACACAGTGCTCTGAGCTCCTTCTTTGAGTTAAATCCTAGCATCTGCATTTTTTACAAGTTTTTGCTATGGCAGAGCATGACCAGAGCATAACAGAAACCACCCATTTTCTAACCGCTTCATCCCATTCAGGGTCAGGGGGTCAGGGGGTCGCGGGGCACGGGGGAGCCAGAGCCTCAGAAAGTAATAAGCAGGAGATACCTGGGACTGGATGGTAGTCCAATGCAGGGAAGACACAGACACTCACCAATTATCCCAGAAGCCAATTAACCTACCAGTAGTTCTTTGAACTGTGGGAGGAAGCCGGAGCACCCAAAGCAAACTCATGCAAACATGGGGAGAACATACAAGCTCCATACAGATAGCACCCCAGGTCCAGAAGTGTACCCAGGGCCTCAGCACTGTGAGCTAGCAATGCTAAACGCTGGGCTACTGTGCATGCTAATTTCTAGGCATCAGGTGATCAATCAGGTAGTGTTTCTCAGATAAAAGGACACCAGTTATTTAGTATGAGATTCAAATTGACCTCAGAACAAAATATAACTTATGTTATATAACTTATATAGAACTTACTACAGCATAACTGTCTTATTTGGCTCTTGTAGAAAATATTAACAGCATGCCTATTAAACATACAGTATCTAGCAATCAGCAATCAAAATAAAAACATTTCCAAACATGGAAACTGCCCAGTTAATGAAGCATTTCAAAGACATTAATCTATTCAATAATTACAGTTTTAAGTAGATAACAGATTTATATTCAGATTACGAAAGCATCATAACAACTGCTGCTTGTGTAAGGAATCCATGAATACCACTGTACATGAGAATTCCACACCTATTTGTAATCAATACACAAAATCCTATTGAATTTCAGGTACTTGTTTATTCAGCATTGCTTGACTCCGCGGACTCCTTGTTGTTTCAATATTCTAGCAATAGGACTAATCGCCAATACAGTGCCGTTGTAATCTATTCCTTCTGCCAGCAGAGGACAGTATTCGCACAGCCAGTTCAGGATAAGATACGGTCCTCGCAGTTCACAGTACAACTGGCCAAAGCCGTATTCGGAATATGCTCTCGATAACCTCGTTTAGTTTAAGTACGGCCATATTTCATATCAACCCACAGATGCATTGCATAAACACTAGAATTCTGGTTGTACTTAAATTGACCTTATACGTTTTGGATTATGTTTAACCTTCTTCAATTTCTTCAACCATATTTTGAGATGATTACGTTTACAGAAGCAAATATTATTCAGTGCTTTTTCTTCACTCCTTTAATCAAACCCACATTTCTATAAGGAGGGCCATTGTGAAACTCCCCAAAGTGAGCTGAATTAATCTTTTATTCTTCACACCTGCGAAGTCATTCCTACATTGTGTAATATGAAGGCCTTTCATTATTCACATATACTACAACATCTGAAAATAATGGGTCTTGAAATAGTTGAATGAAAGAAAATCCTGAATAACTCCTCCAAATGCGTGTTACACTTTCATCAAGTACACACACTTTGAATGTGATGAACTATAAAAAGTTATTTTAACCATACCCAATGGAGCTCAGGAGTGCGATTGCATACACAATCATGTTTTCAGTGTTTGGACATCAGCCGTACATCAGAACAATCATTTCACTAACACAGCTCCATGTTGAGTGACTTCCCTCCAAGAACACAAAGTCACTTTCCCTTAGCAATTATTGCATGGACTTTGATTATCTGCCTTCTGCATCAAGCCCTGTATTATATACGGTACAAAGCCAAGCTTTGGGATAGTGCTTTGTTTGGATCCTTGTCTTGATCCTTTTGGATCCCAGGCTGCTCATTTGCAAATGAGTTTTGACATTAATTATAGTGACTATAGCAATGAGCTGGGACTGTGGTTCACAGAGCTGGGGTCCTGGGTTCAATTCCTGGGGTGCAGTCTGGATGGAATTGTATGTTCTCCCTTCATTTGTGTGGATTTCTTCCAGGTGCTCCAGTTTCTTCCCACAGTCCAAAGACATACAGTACTAGTAGGTTAAGGTGGAACTACAGTCCCAATTTTGCAGACACAAAATTATTTAATTTCAGTCACAAAATAAAATCATTGACATTATAGAAAAACTTTACAAACTCAAAATTGAGCACAAAATCATGAATTTTGTGAAAGGACTGTAAGTTACGCCATGTTGTAACAAATTTGCATTCAAGTTCCACACAAATTGCGATGTGATGCAGCCCTTCCTGCTCACTAATCACTGTAATGACTAATGCAATGTGATGTAGGAGAGAAAGGGTATAGGTTATGCAGCAAACATTTCACTGCAAAAAACGTTCCATTCCAAGGTTCTTTATGCAGAGTTAACAATGTAGTATTATTTATTGGCAAAAACGTAAAAAAGTTGAGAGTTATATTTCCATTGGATTAAACGAGATGTATTCACAAGCCTGCTCCTTTACAATGTCATAGGGCCACAACAGATTATAGGAAGTTTTGCTGCCTCGTTCTGAATCGCAGAACATGGTAATTCTTTAACCTTGAAATGTAGTCTATTTTGTGATGTAATGATGCAATGTCCCTTTACTGAGAGCCAGCAATCAACGGATGTGTCTGATCGTGAATGGTTTTCCCTGTTGTTTGTTGTATTACTTGGTGTTGCATTTTAAGCTGTGCATGAGGCAGGACCCGGAGGCTGCTGCTTCTGCTGGTGCTTCTGCTGGGATTGAGGAAGAGCTGAGCGCCATGTAAGGCAAAGACACTGCGTTCCACTTTATCAGGTGCCTGGAGTGTAAGAGCTGCAGATAATATGGAGTCACATTAATCCCAACATATTTCAAATATTATGAAAATTAAATAAATTAAATCAAATAACTTTCATTAAAAAAATCAATCACTCTTTACCTTGCTTTTTCAGTTGTTTTTAAGGAAAATTGATGCCGAGAATGTGTGAATACTGCTTTTTGATGGTTCCAAGACCAATGTGACCTGTTCTATTGCCTGCTAATTGTACGTTCCAGGTTGAAAAATTATTTTTAGGAGGTCAAGGTGTATGAATGATAAGAGAAAAACTGAAATAACCACAGCTACGCAAACACCAGTCCACCAAAAAAAAATCATTTAATTAAAATAAGGTAACATTTTTTTTTCATCATCATACGGATGAACTGTGCTAAATGTGTTTCTAAAAAGAAAAAGCAGGACGTGAGTCGTGAGCCAAGTTCATGACTCTTTTGCTCTTCTTCACATCAGTTTTCATCTGCGAGGAGGAGGAGGAGGGCGGCTCCTGATGTGCTGACACTTGGGGAAGTGCCTCTGTGCCGGCCTGGGGGCAAAGCGCCGGCCGCAGTGAGGGCAGGGCACGTAGTCGGGGTTTGGATTCGCGGGGGGCTGGGGCAGGTTCACAACTTTCCCTCCTTGCGTGATCACCTGCTGCACCTCCCTGGCCTGTTTGATGCTCCGAATGAAATCCTCGTGCTTCTGCCTCCAGTTGTTCTTTCTCAGCTGGGAACAGGAAATGAAACCAATAAAACAGCTTCCAGAAAAAGTCCAGACTAGCACTGCGTACACAGTCTGGTCGCAAACCATTCACAAGGCAAGAAAATATCAATACAGTAATAACGTAGCTTTCTGGGGCTACCTTTCAGGTCATTGGGTAGAGAGTACAATTTACGTAGTTATGGTTTTGTGTCCTGTGAGTGCTATTTGCTTGATATGTAGATTTTTACAACAGAATTCAGAAGTCACTAAGACACATTTATTCTGTCTGGCAAATGTGCCTTTGCGGCAGTTTTTCAGAAGAGTACTTCATAAAACACTTATTTATTGTCTACATTGATTTATAAGCTGAGTCTGACTCTAGGAGAAAAAAAGGGAAGCTTGGAAAGAGTTTAAGGATAGCCCTTACCACGATTGGCGGTTTAACCTTCTTCTTATGGATGTATGTCTCCAGTTCTGTTCCCTTGGCCCTGTGCTTGAAAGAGTCAAAAACCTTCCTCTTTGAATTCCGAAGCTTCTTGCAGATCTTGCTGTGTTTCTCCAGCCTCTCTACAGCAAACTTCCCGTGACACAGTTCACAGGGCACCAGCTGAGGGTTTCCACTCTGGCTATTCTCATATGGAAATTGCTCAGCGGTAGGGCAGATCAGACTTGTAGGGGACAAATATCTGTTTTCCACTGACAGAGTTTGTTCATCCAGACATGTGGTGTTATTTCTGAAGTGGCCCTGCGCGGCCTGTGCCGCTGACACGTCGCTTTCAGGGAGCCTTGCTTTCTTGAGATACTTTCTCCTTCCACAGGGGACGTCTTCTAGCCCACGGCTGCAAGGGCTCACTTGACGTCTCTCCTGATGGGAAAGCGCAGAGGGAAAGTGCGATTCTGCGCATCCGCCATCTTCCATTGGAGAACCATAATCAAGGTTGTCTCCTCTGATAGGAAGGGCTTTCCTTGGAGTGAAGGCTTTTTGCTTCTCCATTCTGCAGGTCAGAAGAGGCACGGCCTTAGAGCGGTGGTTGGCCCATGGTCCTCTGGGGCAAAGCTCGCTCTGCCTCGCCTCTATTTTCCCTTCCGGCCACCTCTCTGGAGTCTTCCATCTCTCTCGGAACCATCCTCAGCTCCTCCTGAGCTCTGAAGAGCTTCGCCTGCATCATGGCCTCCTTCTGGCGAATCTCGTCCTTCATCATGGCCTCCTTCCGGCGCATCTCATCCTGCAGGCTGGCCTCCCTCCGGCGATGCTCCTCCTTCAGCGCGGCCTCTGCCTCGGCCACTTTTCGTAGCTCCTCTTGCAACTGAAAGTGCTCCTTCCCATTGGCATGAGAAGGGCATTGCCCTGGAGGGGTCGCCACCATGGGGAGGACAGTCCTGTCCTTAGGTTTGCGTACTCTTGAGCCCCTCCTGCCCGGCCTCTCGCAGGGCCTCTCATGACCATCCTGAGGCGGGGTGGGGGCAAACAAGGAATCACTCTGTGCGTCCGGGCGGTCCACAGCCCGAACCTCACCAGGGCCGGAGACTTTCCTGTTACCCATAGGCTTCAGGGAGTAAGACCGATCATACCCCACAATGTTCTTCTCGGGGCCCTGTTGGGCTTGGAAGCGATAGCTGTTCCCCATCTTCTTCTCCGCAGCGTATTTGACATATTGGAAACATTTTCTCATCTTCTGTAGAGCTGCCTCCTGCCGCCGATTGTACATGGCGATCATTTTTTTCTCCTTTTCCTGCATCAGTTTCTCTTGGAAGGTGTCCTTCAGAAGCTGTATCTTGGGAGGCGGGCAGTACGTGGAGATCAGATCCTGTTGCCTTAAGGGCGCGGGTCGATTCGAGTCTGTGTCCTTCGGGGAGGGGGACAGAGCACCAGGCTTAGGACTGGGCTCCATTGGCAAATGAGATATGAGCTTTGTTTCCCAGGTATCTGGAAAAGGCAAAAATGGCAAATAAATGATATCCTGCACAGTCTAGTATGGTCTAATAGAAAAGAATAAAAAAAAACAATTCAGGAAATACACAACTTTTTAATATTAAACCTAATGGTGTTGAATGCTGCATGCTGACTCAGTAGGAGACAGATCCTAAACATAAACATTATAATAAACATTTGTTTCCCAAATAACATTCTCAATGTTCAGAATGCTTAAAGTCATGAGCTTTTTTAAAAATGTTTAACTGAAACCTGGAAATGTGCTATTTCATTTCAAAGCTTGTATTATATCTATGATATAAATGTTTTTTTATATAAAATTAACCCATTATGCAACAGGGGTTTGAGCAAAAGTCACTGTGAATAAGGGAATTGATCAATATTAATTAGCCGTTTCACTACATTATAGATAGCTGAAGGATTATGATACAGTATATCGATTTCGCTACAAATTGACAAGCATATTTGATGACACTTACCAAACAAGTTTTAAACAGCGGAGAAATAGTTCACCACGACGATAGCAATGCAATGTTTGACTGCATCTCCCTATGTGATATATCTGTATTTGGGTATATACAGATCACGTAATTCAGGGAGCACTGTTACGTCAGGTCACCAACCATTATTACGACGCTCATATGTCATAGAGCTCCTTAGGATGTTTGTATAATCTTTATCCAAATTTTCATATGGCCGCAGTTACGGCGTTTATTTTACAGTTAATGTAACAGGGTGTCATTATATTTTTCTGTCTTTATGGTGGCAGACCACTTAAATAAATCTGAGTAGGCGGTTTCTACAAGTGGGTCAGATAAAATATTAAATATACAGTAAAAGCTCACACCTATTCATACCCTTTATGTACTGTATATCTACAATTACGTATACTACGTATACAGTTATCGTATACTATAATACGATAACTACCATTACAAAATGTCTCCCTTTTGATTTGAAGTGGTTCTTTTAAATAAGTAAATTGCAATCACTTAGCCTACATCTGAGCTCCTAATTCATCGCGACGACGGACTGAGACTCCAGTCGGATTTGTGAGAAGGGGTGTGCCTGTTTTAAAACCGATTCATACGTCTTAAACACATGGACATAGATAGCAGTCTGTGTTATATAATTTATCTTTTTATTTTATTTAAATTTAAGTATCACATACACATTTTCAAAGTAACTGGACCCCTTTTAATTATGATCCCCATCGCTCACAGCTCCGAAGGTGAGACGAGGGCTACTTCAGATGGGATTTCCAATATTTCTCTCTTAGCTTGTATACCGGTGGAAAGGAGAGGGGTCTTAAAACGTGTTGATAGTAAGATTGGGATGTATTTGCAGTCTAGATATAGTTTTTTTAATGTTCGGAGCCGCCACAGATTCATTTTCTTACGACTGCTTTTCTGGATGACAATGACAATGCAAACGATGGTGTTAAGGCGAGGCTGTGCCTTAAGGCTCCTCTGCTTACAATATTCAGCGCGTAAATCGCAAACGAGCGCCTTCCCTTACGATGAAAATGCAGAAAATAAGACCACGAGATTTAAACCTACGGCTTACAAATTTATGCGTAAACACTAAAACCGTATCTTTAGCAAAACTGGCGAGACAATGTGTTTTATCATTTAAAAAAGTACTGGAAAATAATTAAAGGTTATCACGATAAACAGAGGTTACTGATCTACTACTGTACGCTGTGACCAAAAATGAGAGTCCCCCGATCCTCGCAGCCTTCATGCTTTGGTCTTGGCCTGGCCGTTTTTTTTTAGATAATGGGGTCAAGTTAAGAAATTATGCAAGTTTCTAATCAAATCCAAGGGCGCCCCGATCTCCTAAACATCTTTAGAAGGCCGACGGACCACACTGCACGGTCCGGGTCCGGGCCCTGACCCGGTTCTGGATAATGCCAGCTTAAAGTGAAAAATTCTACTGTACATATTATGTTTCTTATTATGGTATATATGTATAATGTGGCGCGACCGCTTCACGAAGCTAGAAAGAAAGTTATCCGCCATTTTTATTTTACCTGCAATTGAATTTGCCATTAAAATCACGATTAATACCGCAGCTGCTAAATTACTTACCTAAAAGCGTTCAGATACAAAAGCACTTGAGCTGTAATGTTTATATACTGTTGGCCCGATGACCTACTTCAAGAAGAATTGTTACATAGACCGCCAAGGACTGTCATCACACTTTACGTCATAAAGCGCTTTAAAACTTTTGACAAGTTCAACACCTCATATTTTGTACTGTTTATCATGGTAAAAGCAACTCAAAGCAATTCTAAAAATGATCGAAAGGTAAAAATACAAGCTTATACGAGCTGTCGTTTTAACATTTATAACATATATTTAAACAAAACATATATAATCTATTTTAATAAAATAGAAAAGTGTTCTTAGTCTTCACTTAAAAGCTGTTAGAAGCTGCCTTTCTGACAAGAGAGTTCTGTGAGTTCCACAGTCTCAGTGCATTAAAGTCAAAACCAGTTGCTTTTTATTTCCTGTTTTACGACAGAGCAAGGAGGGTGTCCACAGACCACTGTGCACCTGCAGAGTGATATGGGGGGTAAAAAGTCTAGAAGTTAGTAAATAAGATTTTAGCACATGTTCTAAAACACACCGGACACCTGTACAGTGATGCCAACACAGTGCTCTGAGCTCCTTCTTTGAGTTAAATCCTAGCATCTGCATTTTTTACAAGTTGTTGCTATGGCAGAGCATGACCAGAGCATAACAGAAACCACCCATTTTCTAACCGCTTCATCCAATTCAGGGTCAGGTGGTCAGGGGGTCGGGGGGTCACGGGGGAGCCAGAGCCTCAGAAAGTAATAAGCAGGAGATACCTGGGACTGGATGGTAGTCCAATGCAGGGAAGACACACTCACCAATTATCCCAGAAGCCAATTAACCTACCAGTAGTTCTTTGAACTTTGGGAGGAAGCCGGAGCACCCAAAGCAAACTCATGCAAACATGGGGAGAACATACAAGCACCATACAGATAGCACCCCAGGTCCAGAAGTGTACCCAGGGCCTCAGCACTGTGAGCTAGCAATGCTAAACACTGGGCTACTGTGCATGCTAATTTCTAGGCATCAGGTGATCAATCAGGTAGTGTTTCTCAGATAAAAGGACACCAGTAATTTAGTATGAGATTCAAATTGACCTCACAACAAAATATAACTTATGTTATATAACTTATATAGAACTTACTACAGCATAACTGTCTTATTTGTAGAAAATATTAACAGCATGCCTATTAAACATACAGTATCTAGCAATCAGCAATCAAAATTAAAACATTTCCAAACATGGAAACTGCCCAGTTAATGAAGCATTTCAAAGACATTAATCTATTCAATAATTACAGTTTCAAGTAGATAACAGATTTATATTCAGATTACGAAAGTATCATAACAACGGCTGCTTGTGTAAGGAATCCATGAATACCACTGTACATGAGAAATTCACACCTATTTGTAATCAATACACAAAATCCTATTGAATTTCAGGTACTTGTTTATTCAGCATTGCTTGACTCCGCGGACTCCTTGTTGTTTCAATATTCTAGCAATAGGACTAATCGCCAATACAGTGCCGTTGTAATCTATTCCTTCTGCCAGCAGAGGACGGTATTCGCACAGTCAGTTCAGGATAAGATACGGTCCTCGCAGTTCACAGTACAACTGGCCACAGCCGTACTCGGAATATGCTCTCGATAACCTCGTTTAGTTTAAGAACGGCCGTATTTCATATCAACCCACAGATGCATTGCATAAACACTAGAATTCTGGTTGTATTTAAATTGACCTTATACGTTTTGGATTATGTTTAACCTTCTTCAATTTCTTTAACCATATTTTGAGATGATTACGTTTACAGAAGCAAATATTATTCAGTGCTTTTTCTTCACTCCTTTAATCAAACCCACATTTCTTTAAGGAGGGCCATTGTGAAACTCCCCAAAGTGAGCTGAATTAATCTTTTATTCTTCACACCTGCGAAGTCATTCCTTCATTGTGTAATATGAAGGCCTTTCATTATTCACGTATACTACAACATCTGAAAATAATCGGTCTTGAAATAGTTGAATGAAAGAAAATCCTGAATAACTCCTCCAAATGCGTGTTACACTTTCATCAGGTACACACACTTTGAATGTGATGAACTATAAAAAGTTATTTTAACCATACCCAATGGAGCTCGGGAGTGCGATTGCATACACAATCATGTTTTCAGTGTTTGGACATCAGCCGTACATCAGAACAATCATTTCACTAACACAGCTCCATGTTGAGTGACTTCCCTCCAAAAACACAAAGTCACTTTCCCTTAGCAATTATTGCATGGACTTAGATTATCTGCCTTCTGCATCAAGCATTAATTAAAGTGACTATAGCAATGAGGTGGCACTGTGGTTCACAGAGCTGGGGTCCTGGGTTCAATTCCTGGGGTGCAGTCTGGATGGAATTGTATGTTCTCCCTTCATTTGTGTGGATTTCTTCCAGGTGCTCCAGTTTCTTCCCACAGTCCAAAGACATACAGTACTAGTAGGTTAAGGTGGAACTACAGTCCCAATTTTGCAGACACAAAAGTATTTAATTTCAGTCACAAAATAAAATAATTGACATTATAGAAAAACTTTACATACTCAAAATTGAGCACAAAATCATGAATTTTGTGAAAGGACTGTAAGTTACGCCATGTTGTAACAAATTCGCATTCAAGTTCCACACAAATTGCGATGTGATGCAGCCCTTCCTGCTCACTAATCACTGTAATGACTAATGCAATGTGATGTAGGAGAGAAAAGGTATAGGTTATGCAGCAAACATTTCACTGCAAAAAACGTTCCATTCCAAGGTTCTTTATGCAGAGTTAACAATGTAATATTATTTATTGGCAAAAACGTAAAAAAGTTGAGAGCAATATTTCCATTGGATTAAACGAGATGTATTCACAAGCCTGCTCCTTTACAATGTCACAGGGCCACATCAGATTACAGGAAGTTTTGCTGCCTCGTTCTGAATCGCAGAACATGGTAATTCTTTAACCTTGAAATGTAGTCTATTTTGTGATGTAATGATGCAATGTCCCTTTACTGAGAGCCAGCAATCAACGGATGTGTCTGATCGTGAATGGTTTTCACTGTTGTTTGTTGTATTACTTGGTGTTGCATTTTAAGCTGTGCATGAGGCAGGACCCGGAGGCTGCTGCTTCTGCTGGTGCTTCTGCTGGGATTGAGGAAGAGCTGAGCGCCATGTAAGGCAAAGACACTGCGTTCCACTTTATCAGGTGCCTGGAGTGTAAGAGCTGCAGATAATATTGAGTCACATTAATCCCAACATATTTCAAATATTATGAAAATTAAATAAATTAAATCAAATAACTTTCATTAAAAAAATCAATCACTCTTTACCTTGCTTTTTCAGTTGTTTTTAAGGAAAATTGATGCCGAGAATGTGTGAATACTACTTTTTGATGGTTCCAAGACCAATGTGACCTGTTCTATTGCCTGCCAATTGTACGTTCCAGGTTGAAAAATTATTTTTAGGAGGTCAAGGTGTATGAATGATAAGAGAAAAACTGAAATAACCACAGCTACGCAAACACCAGTCCACCAAAAAAAAAATCATTTAATTAAAATAAGGTAACATTTTTTTTTCATCATCATACGGATGAACTGTGCTAAATGTGTTTCTAAAAAGAAAAAGCAGGACGTGAGTCGTGAGCCAAGATCATGACTCTTTTGCTCTTCTTCACATCAGTTTTCATCTGCGAGGAGGAGGAGGAGGGCGGCTCCTGATGTGCTGACACTTGGGGATGTGCCTCTGTGCCGGCCTGGGGGCAAAGCGCCGGCCGCAGTGAGGGCAGGGCACGTAGTCGGGGTTTGGATTCGCGGGGGGCTGGGGCAGGTTCACAACTTTCCCTCCTAGCGTGATCACCTGCTGCACCTCCCTGGCCTGTTTGATGCTCCGAATGAAATCCTCGTGCTTCTGCCTCCAGTTGTTCTTTCTCAGCTGGGAACAGGAAATGAAACCAATAAAACAGCTTCCAGAAAAAGTCCAGACTAGCACTGCGTACACAGTCTGGTCGCAAACCATTCACAAGGCAAGAAAATATCAATACAGTAATAACTTAGCTTTCTGGGGCTACCTTTCAGGTCATTGGGTAGAGAGTACAATTTACGTAGTTATGGTTTTGTTTCCTGTGAGTGCTATTTGCTTGATATGTAGATTTTTACAACAGAATTCAGAAGTCACTAAGACACATTTATTCTGTCTGGCAAATGTGCCTTTGCGGCAGTTTCTCAGAAGAGTACTTCATAAAACACTTATTTATTGTTTACATTGATTTATAAGCTGAGTCTGACTCTAGGAGAAAAAAAGGGAAGCTTGGAAAGAGTTTAAGGATAGCCCTTACCACGATTGGCGGTTTAACCTTCTTCTTATGGATGTATGTCTCCAGTTCTGTTCCCTTGGCCCTGTGCTTGAAAGAGTCAAAAACCTTCCTCTTTGAATTCTGAAGCTTCTTGCAGATCTTGCTGTGTTTCTCCAGCCTCTCTACAGCAAACTTCCCGTGACACAGTTCACAGGGCACCAGCTGAGGGTTTCCACTCTGGCTATTCTCATATGGAAATTGCTCAGCGGTAGGGCACATCAGACTTGTAGGGGACAAATATCTGTTTTCCACTGACAGAGTTTGTTCATCCAGACATGTGATGTTATTTCTGAAGTGGCCCTGCGCGGCCTGTGCCGCTGACACGTCGCTTTCAGGGAGCCTTGCTTTCTTGAGATACTTTCTCCTTCCACAGGGGACGTCTTCTAGCCCACGGCTGCAAGGGCTCACTTGACGTCTCTCCTGATGGGAAAGCGCAGAGGGAAAGTGCGATTCTGCGCATCCGCCATCTTCCATTGGAGAACCATAATCAAGGTTGTCTCCTCTGATAGGAAGGGCTTTCCTTGGAGTGAAGGCTTTTTGCTTCTCCATTCTGCAGGTCAGAAGAGGCACGGCCTTAGAGCGGTGGTTGGCCCATGGTCCTCTGGGGCAAAGCTCGCTCTGCCTCGCCTCTATTTTCCCTTCCGGCCACCTCTCTGGAGTCTTCCATCTCTCTCGGAACCATCCTCAGCTCCTCCTGAGCTCTGAAGAGCTTCGCCTGCATCATGGCCTCCTTCTGGCGAATCTCGTCCTTCATCATGGCCTCCTTCCGGCGCATCTCATCCTGCAGGCTGGCCTCCCTCCGGCGATGCTCCTCCTTCAGCGCGGCCTCTGCCTCGGCCACTTTTCGTAGCTCCTCTTGCAACTGAAAGTGCTCCTTCCCATTGGCATGAGAAGGGCATTGCCCTGGAGGGGTCGCCACCATGGGGAGGACAGTCCTGTCCTTAGGTTTGCGTACTCTTGAGCCCCTCCTGCCAGGCCTCTCGCAGGGCCTCTCATGACCATCCTGAGGCGGGGTGGGGGCAAACAAGGAATCACTCTGTGCGTCCGGGCGGTCCACAGCCCGAACCTCACCAGGGCCGGAGACTTTCCTGTTACCCATAGGCTTCAGGGGGTAAGACCGATCATACCCCACAATGTTCTTCTCGGGGCCCTGTTGGGCTTGGAAGCGATAGCTGTTCCCCATCTTCTTCTCCGCAGCGTATTTGAGATATTGGAAACATTTTCTCATCTTCTGTAGAGCTGCCTCCTGCCGCTGATTGTACATGGCGATCATTTTTTTCTCCTTTTCCTGCATCAGTTTCTCTTGGAAGGTGTCCTTCAGAAGCTGTATCTTGGGAGGCGGGCAGTACGTGGAGATCAGATCCTGTTGCCTTAAGGGCGCGGGTCGATTCGAGTCTGTGTCCTTCGGGGAGGGGGACAGAGCACCAGGCTTAGGACTGGGCTCCATTGGCAAATGAGATATGAGCTTTGTTTCCCAGGTATCTGGAAAAGGCAAAAATGGCAAATAAATGATATCCTGCACAGTCTAGTATGGTCTAATAGAAAAGAATAAAAAAAAACAATTCAGGAAATACACAACTTTTTAATATTAAACCTAATGGTGTTGAATGCTGCATGCTGACTCAGTAGGAGACAGATCCTAAACATAAACATTATAATAAACATTTGTTTCCCAAATAACATTCTCAATGTTCAGAATGCTTAAAGTCATGAGCTTTTTTAAAAATGTTTGAAACCTGGAAATGTGCTATTTCATTTCAAAGCTTGTATTATATCTATGATATAAATGTTTTTTTATATAAAATTAACCCATTATGCAACAGGGGTTTGAGCAAAAGTCCCTGTGAATAAGGGAATTTATCAATATTAATTAGCCGTTTCACTACATTATAGATAGCTGAAGGATTATGATACAGTATATCGATTTCGCTACAAATTGACAAGCATATTTGATGACACTTACCAAACAAGTTTTAAACAGCGGAGAAATAGTTCACCACGACGATAGCAATGCAATGTTTGACTGCATCTCCCTATGTGATATATCTGTATTTGGGTATATACAGATCACGTAATTCAGGGAGCACTGTTACGTCAGGTCACCAACCATTATTACGACGCTCATATGTCATAGAGCTCCTTAGGATGTTTGTATAATCTTTATCCAAATTTTCATATGGCCGCAGTTACGGCGTTTATTTTACAGTTAATGTAACAGGGTGTCATTATATTTTTCTGTCTTTATGGTGGCAGACCACTTAAATAAATCTGAGTAGGCGGTTTCTACAAGTGGGTCAGATAAAATATTAAATATACAGTAAAAGCTCACACCTATTCATACCCTTTATGTACTGTATATCTACAATTACGTATACTACGTATACAGTTATCGTATACTATAATACGATAACTACCATTACAAAATGTCTCCCTTTTGATTTGAAGTGGTTCTTTTAAATAAGTAAATTGCAATCACTTAGCCTACATCTGAGCTCCTAATTCATCGCGACGACGGACTGAGACTCCAGTCGGATTTGTGAGAAGGGGTGTGCCTGTTTTAAAACCGATTCATACGTCTTAAACACATGGACATAGATAGCAGTCTGTGTTATATAATTTATCTTTTTATTTTATTTAAATTTAAGTATCACATACACATTTTCAAAGTAACTGTACCCCTTTTAATTATGATCCCCATCGCTCACAGCTCCGAAGGTGAGACGAGGGCTACTTCAGATGGGATTTCCAATATTTCTCTCTTAGCTTGTATACCGGTGGAAAGGAGAGGGGTCTTAAAACGTGTTGATAGTTTTTTTAATGTTCGGAGCCGCCACAGATTCATTTTCTTACGACTGCTTTTCTGGATGACAATGACAATGCAAACGATGGTGTTAAGGCGAGGCTGTGCCTTAAGGCTCCTCTGCTTACAATATTCAGCGCGTAAATCGCAAACGAGCGCCTTCCCTTACGATGAAAATGCAGAAAATAAGACCACGAGATTTAAACCTACGGCTTACAAATTTATGCGTAAACACTAAAACCATATCTTTAGCAAAACTGGCGAGACAATGTGTTTTATCATTTAAAAAAGTACTGGAAAATAATTAAAGGTTATCACGATAAACAGAGGTTACTGATCTACTACTGTACGCTGTGACCAAAAATGAGAGTCCCCCGATCCTCGCAGCCTTCATGCTTTGGTCTTGGCCTGGCCGTTTTTTTTAAGATAATGGGGTCAAGTTAAGAAATTATGCAAGTTTCTAATCAAATCCAAGGGCGCCTCGATTTCCTAAACATCTTTAGAAGGCCGGCGGACCACACTGCACGGTCCGGGTCCGGGCCCTGACCCGGTTCTGGATAATGCCAGCTTAAAGTGAAAAATTCTACTGTACATATTATGTTTCTTATTATGGTATATATGTATAATATAGCGCGACCGCTTCACGAAGCTAGAAAGAAAGTTATCCGCCATTTTTATTTTACCTGCAATTGAATTTGCCATTAAAATCATTATTAATACCGCAGCTGCTAAATAACTTACCTAAAAGCGTTCAGATACAAAAGCACTTGAGCTGTAATGTTTGTATACTGTTGGCCCGATGACCTACTTCAAGAAGAATTGTTACATAGACCGCCAAGGACTGTCATCACACTTTACGTCATAAAGCGCTTTAAAACTTTTGACAAGTTCAACACCTCATATTTTGTACTGTTTATCATGGTAAAAGCAACTCAAAGCAATTCTAAAAATGATCGAAAGGTAAAAATACAAGCTTATACGAGCTGTCGTTTTAACATTTATAACATATATTTAAACAAAACATATATAATCTATTTTAATAAAATAGAAAAGTGTTCTTAGTCTTCACTTAAAAGCTGTTAGAAGCTGCCTTTCTGACAAGAGAGTTCTGTGAGTTCCACAGTCTCAGTGCATTAAAGTCAAAACCAGTTGCTTTTTATTTCCTGTTTTACGACAGAGCAAGGAGGGTGTCCACAGACCACTGTGCACCTGCAGGCTGATATGGGGGGTAAAAAGTCTAGAAGTTAGTAAATAAGATTTTAGCACATGTTCTAAAACAAACCGGACACCTGTACAGTGATGCCAACACAGTGATCTGAGCTCCTTCTTTGTGTTAAATCCTAGCATCTGCATTTTTTACAAGTTGTTGCTATGGCAGAGCATGACCAGAGCATAACAGAAACCACCCATTTTCTAACCGCTTCATCCAATTCAGGGTCAGGGGGTCAGGGGGTCAGGGGGTCGCGGGGCACGGGGGAGCCAGAGCCTCAGAAAGTAATAAGCAGGAGATACCTGGGACTGGATGGTAGTCCAATGCAGGGAAGACACAGACACTCACCAATTATCCCAGAAGCCAATTAACCTACCAGTAGTTCTTTGAACTGTGGGAGGAAGCCGGAGCACCCAAAGCAAACTCATGCAAACATGGGGAGAACATACAAGCTCCATAGAGATAGCACCCCAGGTCCAGAAGTGTACCCAGGGCCTCAGCACTGTGAGCTAGCAATGCTAAACGCTGGGCTACTGTGCATGCTAATTTCTAGGCATCAGGTGATCAATCAGGTAGTGTTTCTCAGATAAAAGGACACCAGTAATTTAGTATGAGATTCAAATTGACCTCAGAACAAAATATAACTTATGTTATATAATTTATATAGAACTTACTACAGCATAACTGTCTTATTTGGCTCTTGTAGAAAATATTAACAGCATGCCTATTAAACATACAGTATCTAGCAATCAGCAATCAAAATAAAAACATTTCCAAACATGGAAACTGCCCAGTTAATGAAGCATTTCAAAGACATTAATCTATTCAATAATTACAGTTTTAAGTAGATAACAGATTTATATTCAGATTACGAAAGCATCATAACAACTGCTGCTTGTGTAAGGAATCCATGAATACCACTGTACATGAGAATTCCACACCTATTTGTAATCAATACACAAAATCCTATTGAATTTCAGGTACTTGTTTATTCAGCATTGCTTGACTCCGCGGACTCCTTGTTGTTTCAATATTCTAGCAATAGGACTAATCGCCAATACAGTGCCGTTGTAATCTATTCCTTCTGCCAGCAGAGGACGGTATTCGCACAGCCAGTTCAGGATAAGATACGGTCCTCGCAGTTCACAGTACAACTGGCCAAAGCCGTATTCGGAATATGCTCTCGATAACCTCGTTTAGTTTAAGTACGGCCATATTTCATATCAACCCACAGATGCATTGCATAAACACTAGAATTCTGGTTGTACTTAAATTGACCTTATACGTTTTGGATTATGTTTAACCTTCTTCAATTTCTTCAACCATATTTTGAGATGATTACGTTTGCAGAAGCAAATATTATTCAGTGCTTTTTCTTCACTCCTTTAATCAAACCCACATTTCTATAAGGAGGGCCATTGTGAAACTCCCCAAAGTGAGCTGAATTAATCTTTTATTCTTCACACCTGCGAAGTCATTCCTACATTGTGTAATATGAAGGCCTTTCATTATTCACGTATACTACAACATCTGAAAATAATCGGTCTTGAAATAGTTGAATGAAAGAAAATCCTGAATAACTCCTCCAAATGCGTGTTACACTTTCATCAAGTACACACACTTTGAATGTGATGAACTATAAAAAGTTATTTTAACCATACCCAATGGAGCTCAGGAGTGCGATTGCATACACAATCATGTTTTCAGTGTTTGGACATCAGCCGTACATCAGAACAATCATTTCACTAACACAGCTCCATGTTGAGTGACTTCCCTCCAAGAACACAAAGTCACTTTCCCTTAGCAATTATTGCATGGACTTTGATTATCTGCCTTCTGCATCAAGCCCTGTATTATATACGGTACAAAGCCAAGCTTTGGGATAGTGCTTTGTTTGGATCCTTGTCTTGATCCTTTTGGATCCCAGGCTGCTCATTTGCAAATGAGTTTTGACATTAATTATAGTGACTATAGCAATGAGCTGGCACTGTGGTTCACAGAGCTGGGGTCCTGGGTTCAATTCCTGGGGTGCAGTCTGGATGGAATTGTATGTTCTCCCTTCATTTGTGTGGATTTCTTCCAGGTGCTCCAGTTTCTTCCCACAGTCCAAAGACATACAGTACTAGTAGGTTAAGGTGGAACTACAGTCCCAATTTTGCAGACACAAAATTATTTAATTTCAGTCACAAAATAAAATCATTGACATTATAGAAAAACTTTACAAACTCAAAATTGAGCACAAAATCATGAATTTTGTGAAAGGACTGTAAGTTACGCCATGTTGTAACAAATTCGCATTCAAGTTCCACACAAATTGCGATGTGATGCAGCCCTTCCTGCTCACTAATCACTGTAATGACTAATGCAATGTGATGTAGGAGAGAAAGGGTATAGGTTATGCAGCAAACATTTCACTGCAAAAAACGTTCCATTCCAAGGTTCTTTATGCAGAGTTAACAATGTAGTATTATTTATGTGCAAAAACGTAAAAAAGTTGATAGCAATATTTCCATTGGATTAAACGAGATGTATTCACAAGCCTGCTCCTTTACAATGTCACAGGGCCACAACAGATTATAGGAAGTTTTGCTGCCTCGTTCTGAATCGCAGAACATGGTAATTCTTTAACCTTGAAATGTAGTCTATTTTGTGATGTAATGATGCAATGTCCCTTTACTGAGAGCCAGCAATCAACGGATGTGTCTGATCGTGAATGGTTTTCCCTGTTGTTTGTTGTATTACTTGGTGTTGCATTTTAAGCTGTGCATGAGGCAGGACCCGGAGGCTGCTGCTTCTGCTGGTGCTTCTGCTGGGATTGAGGAAGAGCTGAGCGCCATGTAAGGCAAAGACACTGCGTTCCACTTTATCAGGTGCTTGGAGTGTAAGAGCTGCAGATAATATTGAGTCACATTAATCCCAACATATTTCAAATATTATGAAAATTAAATAAATTAAATCAAATAACTTTCATTAAAAAAATCAATCACTCTTTACCTTGCTTTTTCAGTTGTTTTTAAGGAAAATTGATGCCGAGAATGTGTGAATACTACTTTTTGATGGTTCCAAGACCAATGTGACCTGTTCTATTGCCTGCCAATTGTACGTTCCAGGTTGAAAAATTATTTTTAGGAGGTCAAGGTGTATGAATGATAAGAGAAAAACTGAAATAACCACAGCTACGCAAACACCAGTCCACCAAAAAAAAAATCATTTAATTAAAATAAGGTAACATTTTTTTTTCATCATCATACGGATGAACTGTGCTAAATGTGTTTCTAAAAAGAAAAAGCAGGACGTGAGTCGTGAGCCAAGATCATGACTCTTTTGCTCTTCTTCACATCAGTTTTCATCTGCGAGGAGGAGGAGGAGGGCGGCTCCTGATGTGCTGACACTTGGGGATGTGCCTCTGTGCCGGCCTGGGGGCAAAGCGCCGGCCGCAGTGAGGGCAGGGCACGTAGTCGGGGTTTGGATTCGCGGGGGGCTGGGGCAGGTTCACAACTTTCCCTCCTTGCGTGATCACCTGCTGCACCTCCCTGGCCTGTTTGATGCTCCGAATGAAATCCTCGTGCTTCTGCCTCCAGTTGTTCTTTCTCAGCTGGGAACAGGAAATGAAACCAATAAAACAGCTTCCAGAAAAAGTCCAGACTAGCACTGCGTACACAGTCTGGTCGCAAACCATTCACAAGGCAAGAAAATATCAATACAGTAATAACTTAGCTTTCTGGGGCTACCTTTCAGGTCATTGGGTAGAGAGTACAATTTACGTAGTTATGGTTTTGTTTCCTGTGAGTGCTATTTGCTTGATATGTAGATTTTTACAACAGAATTCAGAAGTCACTAAGACACATTTATTCTGTCTGGCAAATGTGCCTTTGCGGCAGTTTTTCAGAACAGTACTTCATAAAACACCTATTTATTGTTTACATTGATTTATAAGCTGAGTCTGACTCTAGGAGAAAAAAGGGAAGCTTGGAAAGAGTTTAAGGATAGCCCTTACCACGATTGGCGGTTTAACCTTCTTCTTATGGATGTATGTCTCCAGTTCTGTTCCCTTGGCCCTGTGCTTGAAAGAGTCAAAAACCTTCCTCTTTGAATTCTGAAGCTTCTTGCAGATCTTGCTGTGTTTCTCCAGCCTCTCTACAGCAAACTTCCTGTGACACAGTTCACAGGGCACCAGCTGAGGGTTTCCACTCTGGCTATTCTCATATGGAAATTGCTCAGCGGTAGGGCACATCAGACTTGTAGGGGACAAATATCTGTTTTCCACTGACAGAGTTTGTTCATCCAGACATGTGGTGTTATTTCTGAAGTGGGCCTGCGCGGCCTGTGCCGCTGATACGTCGCTTTCAGGGAGCCTTGCTTTCTTGAGATACTTTCTCCTTCCACAGGGGACGTCTTCTAGCCCACGGCTGCAAGGGCTCACTTGACGTCTCTCCTGATGGGAAAGCGCAGAGGGAAAGTGCGATTCTGCGCATCCGCCATCTTCCATTGGAGAACCATAATCAAGGTTGTCTCCTCTGATAGGAAGGGCTTTCCTTGGAGTGAAGGCTTTTTGCTTCTCCATTCTGCAGGTCAGAAGAGGCACGGCCTTAGAGCGGTGGTTGGCCCATGGTCCTCTGGGGCAAAGCTCGCTCTGCCTCGCCTCTATTTTCCCTTCCGGCCACCTCTCTGGAGTCTTCCATCTCTCTCGGAACCATCCTCAGCTCCTCCTGAGCTCTGAAGAGCTTCGCCTGCATCATGGCCTCCTTCTGGCGAATCTCGTCCTTCATCATGGCCTCCTTCCGGCGCATCTCATCCTGCAGGCTGGCCTCCCTCCGGCGATGCTCCTCCTTCAGCGCGGCCTCTGCCTCGGCCACTTTTCGTAGCTCCTCTTGCAACTGAAAGTGCTCCTTCCCATTGGCATGAGAAGGGCATTGCCCTGGAGGGGTCGCCACCATGGGGAGGACAGTCCTGTCCTTAGGTTTGCATACTCTTGAGCCCCTCCTGCCCGGCCTCTCGCAGGGCCTCTCATGACCATCCTGAGGCGGGGTGGGGGCAAACAAGGAATCACTCTGTGCGTCCGGGCGGTCCACAGCCCGAACCTCACCAGGGCCGGAGACTTTCCTGTTACCCATAGGCTTCAGGGGGTAAGACCGATCATACCCCACAATGTTCTTCTCGGGGCCCTGTTGGGCTTGGAAGCGATAGCTGTTCCCCATCTTCTTCTCCGCAGCGGATTTGACATATTGGAAACATTTTCTCATCTTCTGTAGAGCTGCCTCCTGCCGCCGATTATACATGGCGATCATTTTTTTCTCCTTTTCCTGCATCAGTTTCTCTTGGAAGGTGTCCTTCAGAAGCTGTATCTTGGGAGGCGGGCAGTACGTGGAGATCAGATCCTGTTGCCTTAAGGGCGCGGGTCGATTCGAGTCTGTGTCCTTCGGGGAGGGGGACAGAGCACCAGGCTTAGGACTGGGCTCCATTGGCAAATGAGATATGAGCTTTGTTTCCCAGGTATCTGGAAAAGGCAAAAATGGCAAATAAATGATATCCTGCACAGTCTAGTATGGTCTAATAGAAAAGAATAAAAAAAAACAATTCAGGAAATACACAACTTTTTAATATTAAACCTAATGGTGTTGAATGCTGCATGCTGACTCAGTAGGAGACAGATCCTAAACATAAACATTATAATAAACATTTGTTTCCCAAATAACATTCTCAATGTTCAGAATGCTTAAAGTCATGAGCTTTTTTAAAAATGTTTAACTGAAACCTGGAAATGTGCTATTTCATTTCAAAGCTTGTATTATATCTATGATATAAATGTTTTTTTATATAAAATTAACCCATTATGCAACAGGGGTTTGAGCAAAAGTCACTGTGAATAAGGGAATTTATCAATATTAATTAGCCGTTTCACTACATTATAGATAGCTGAAGGATTATGATACAGTATATCGATTTCGCTACAAATTGACAAGCATATTTGATGACACTTACCAAACAAGTTTTAAACAGCGGAGAAATAGTTCACCACGACGATAGCAATGCAATGTTTGACTGCATCTCCCTATGTGATATATCTGTATTTGGGTATATACAGATCACGTAATTCAGGGAGCACTGTTACGTCAGGTCACCAACCATTATTACGACGCTCATATGTCATAGAGCTCCTTAGGATGTTTGTATAATCTTTATCCAAATTTTCATATGGCCGCAGTTACGGCGTTTATTTTACAGTTAATGTAACAGGGTGTCATTATATTTTTCTGTCTTTATGGTGGCAGACCACTTAAATAAATCTGAGTAGGCGGTTTCTACAAGTGGGTCAGATAAAATATTAAATATACAGTAAAAGCTCACACCTATTCATACCCTTTATGTACTGTATATCTACAATTACGTATACTACGTATACTGTTATCGTATACTATAATACGATAACTACCATTACAAAATGTCTCCCTTTTGATTTGAAGTGGTTCTTTTAAATAAGTAAATTGCAATCACTTAGCCTACATCTGAGCTCCTAATTCATCGCGACGACGGACTGAGACTCCAGTCGGATTTGTGAGAAGGGGTGTGCCTGTTTTAAAACCGATTCATACGTCTTAAACACATGGACATAGATAGCAGTCTGTGTTATATAATTTATCTTTTTATTTTATTTAAATTTAAGTATCACATACACATTTTCAAAGTAACTGTACCCCTTTTAATTATGATCCCCATCGCTCACAGCTCCGAAGGTGAGACGAGGGCTACTTCAGATGGGATTTCCAATATTTCTCTCTTAGCTTGTATACCGGTGGAAAGGAGAGGGGTCTTAAAACGTGTTGATAGTAAGATTGGGATGTATTTGCAGTCTAGATATAGTTTTTTTAATGTTCGGAGCCGCCACAGATTCATTTTCTTACGACTGCTTTTCTGGATGACAATGACAATGCAAACGATGGTGTTAAGGCGAGGCTGTGCCTTAAGGCTCCTCTGCTTACAATATTCAGCGCGTAAATCGCAAACGAGCGCCTTCCCTTACGATGAAAATGCAGAAAATAAGACCACGAGATTTAAACCTACGGCTTACAAATTTATGCGTAAACACTAAAACCATATCTTTAGCAAAACTGGCGAGACAATGTGTTTTATCATTTAAAAAAGTACTGGAAAATAATTAAAGGTTATCACGATAAACAGAGGTTACTGATCTACTACTGTACGCTGTGACCAAAAATGAGAGTCCCCCGATCCTCGCAGCCTTCATGCTTTGGTCTTGGCCTGGCCGTTTTTTTTAAGATAATGGGGTCAAGTTAAGAAATTATGCAAGTTTCTAATCAAATCCAAGGGCGCCTCGATTTCCTAAACATCTTTAGAAGGCCGGCGGACCACACTGCACGGTCCGGGTCCGGGCCCTGACCCGGTTCTGGATAATGCCAGCTTAAAGTGAAAAATTCTACTGTACATATTATGTTTCTTATTATGGTATATATGTATAATATAGCGCGACCGCTTCACGAAGCTAGAAAGAAAGTTATCCGCCATTTTTATTTTACCTGCAATTGAATTTGCCATTAAAATCATTATTAATACCGCAGCTGCTAAATAACTTACCTAAAAGCGTTCAGATACAAAAGCACTTGAGCTGTAATGTTTGTATACTGTTGGCCCGATGACCTACTTCAAGAAGAATTGTTACATAGACCGCCAAGGACTGTCATCACACTTTACGTCATAAAGCGCTTTAAAACTTTTGACAAGTTCAACACCTCATATTTTGTACTGTTTATCATGGTAAAAGCAACTCAAAGCAATTCTAAAAATGATCGAAAGGTAAAAATACAAGCTTATACGAGCTGTCGTTTTAACATTTATAACATATATTTAAACAAAACATATATAATCTATTTTAATAAAATAGAAAAGTGTTCTTAGTCTTCACTTAAAAGCTGTTAGAAGCTGCCTTTCTGACAAGAGAGTTCTGTGAGTTCCACAGTCTCAGTGCATTAAAGTCAAAACCAGTTGCTTTTTATTTCCTGTTTTACGACAGAGCAAGGAGGGTGTCCACAGACCACTGTGCACCTGCAGGCTGATATGGGGGGTAAAAAGTCTAGAAGTTAGTAAATAAGATTTTAGCACATGTTCTAAAACAAACCGGACACCTGTACAGTGATGCCAACACAGTGATCTGAGCTCCTTCTTTGTGTTAAATCCTAGCATCTGCATTTTTTACAAGTTGTTGCTATGGCAGAGCATGACCAGAGCATAACAGAAACCACCCATTTTCTAACCGCTTCATCCAATTCAGGGTCAGGGGGTCAGGGGGTCGCGGGGCACGGGGGAGCCAGAGCCTCAGAAAGTAATAAGCAGGAGATACCTGGGACTGGATGGTAGTCCAATGCAGGGAAGACACAGACACTCACCAATTATCCCAGAAGCCAATTAACCTACCAGTAGTTCTTTGAACTGTGGGAGGAAGCCGGAGCACCCAAAGCAAACTCATGCAAACATGGGGAGAACATACAAGCTCCATAGAGATAGCACCCCAGGTCCAGAAGTGTACCCAGGGCCTCAGCACTGTGAGCTAGCAATGCTAAACGCTGGGCTACTGTGCATGCTAATTTCTAGGCATCAGGTGATCAATCAGGTAGTGTTTCTCAGATAAAAGGACACCAGTAATTTAGTATGAGATTCAAATTGACCTCAGAACAAAATATAACTTATGTTATATAATTTATATAGAACTTACTACAGCATAACTGTCTTATTTGTAGAAAATATTAACAGCATGCCTATTAAACATACAGTATCTAGCAATCAGCAATCAAAATAAAAACATTTCCAAACATGGAAACTGCCCAGTTAATGAAGCATTTCAAAGACATTAATCTATTCAATAATTACAGTTTCAAGTAGATAGATTTATATTCAGATTACGAAAGTATCATAACAACGGCTGCTTGTGTAAGGAATCCATGAATACCACTGTACATGAGAAATTCACACCTATTTGTAATCAATACACAAAATCCTATTGAATTTCAGGTACTTGTTTATTCAGCATTGCTTGACTCCGCGGACTCCTTGTTGTTTCAATATTCTAGCAATAGGACTAATCGCCAATACAGTGCCGTTGTAATCTATTCCTTCTGCCAGAAGAGGACGGTATTCGCACAGTCAGTTCAGGATAAGATACGGTCCTCGCAGTTCACAGTACAACTGGCCACAGCCGTACTCGGAATATGCTCTCGATAACCTCGTTTAGTTTAAGAACGGCCGTATTTCATATCAACCCACAGATGCATTGCATAAACACTAGAATTCTGGTTGTATTTAAATTGACCTTATACGTTTTGGATTATGTTTAACCTTCTTCAATTTCTTTAACCATATTTTGAGATGATTACGTTTACAGAAGCAAATATTATTCAGTGCTTTTTCTTCACTCCTTTAATCAAACCCACATTTCTTTAAGGAGGGCCATTGTGAAACTCCCCAAAGTGAGCTGAATTAATCTTTTATTCTTCACACCTGCGAAGTCATTCCTTCATTGTGTAATATGAAGGCCTTTCATTATTCACGTATACTACAACATCTGAAAATAATGGGTCTTGAAATAGTTGAATGAAAGAAAATCCTGAATAACTCCTCCAAATGCGTGTTACACTTTCATCAGGTACACACACTTTGAATGTGATGAACTATAAAAAGTTATTTTAACCATACCCAATGGAGCTCAGGAGTGCGATTGCATACACAATCATGTTTTCAGTGTTTGGACATCAGCCGTACATCAGAACAATCATTTCACTAACACAGCTCCATGTTGAGTGACTTCCCTCCAAGAACACAAAGTCACTTTCCCTTAGCAATTATTGCATGGACTTTGATTATCTGCCTTCTGCATCAAGCCCTGTATTATATACGGTACAAAGCCAAGCTTTGGGATAGTGCTTTGTTTGGATCCTTGTCTTGATCCTTTTGGATCCCAGGCTGCTCATTTGCAAATGAGTTTTGACATTAATTATAGTGACTATAGCAATGAGCTGGCACTGTGGTTCACAGAGCTGGGGTCCTGGGTTCAATTCCTGGGGTGCAGTCTGGATGGAATTGTATGTTCTCCCTTCATTTGTGTGGATTTCTTCCAGGTGCTCCAGTTTCTTCCCACAGTCCAAAGACATACAGTACTAGTAGGTTAAGGTGGAACTACAGTCCCAATTTTGCAGACACAAAATTATTTAATTTCAGTCACAAAATAAAATCATTGACATTATAGAAAAACTTTACAAACTCAAAATTGATCACAAAATCATGAATTTTGTGAAATTTACTGTAAGTTACGACATGTTGTAACAAATTCGCATTCAAGTTCCACACAAATTGCGATGTGATGCAGCCCTTCCTGCTCACTAATCACTGTAATGACTAATGCAATGTGATGTAGGAGAGAAAGGGTATAGGTTATGCAGCAAACATTTCACTGTAAAAAACGTTCCATTCCAAGGTTCTTTATGCAGAGTTAACAATGTAGTATTATTTATTGGCAAAAACGTAAAAAAGTTGAGAGTTATATTTCCATTGGATTAAACGAGATGTATTCACAAGCCTGCTCCTTTACAATGTCATAGGGCCACAACAGATTATAGGAAGTTTTGCTGCCTCGTTCTGAATCGCAGAACATGGTAATTCTTTAACCTTGAAATGTAGTCTATTTTGTGATGTAATGATGCAATGTCCCTTTACTGAGAGCCAGCAATCAACGGATGTGTCTGATCGTGAATGGTTTTCCCTGTTGTTTGTTGTATTACTTGGTGTTGCATTTTAAGCTGTGCATGAGGCAGGACCCGGAGGCTGCTGCTTCTGCTGGTGCTTCTGCTGGGATTGAGGAAGAGCTGAGCGCCATGTAAGGCAAAGACACTGCGTTCCACTTTATCAGGTGCCTGGAGTGTAAGAGCTGCAGATAATATTGAGTCACATTAATCCCAACATATTTCAAATATTATGAAAATTAAATAAATTAAATCAAATAACTTTCATTAAAAAAATCAATCACTCTTTACCTTGCTTTTTCAGTTGTTTTTAAGGAAAATTGATGCCGAGAATGTGTGAATACTGCTTTTTGATGGTTCCAAGACCAATGTGACCTGTTCTATTGCCTGCTAATTGTACGTTCCAGGTTGAAAAATTATTTTTAGGAGGTCAAGGTGTATGAATGATAAGAGAAAAACTGAAATAACCACAGCTACGCAAACACCAGTCCACCAAAAAAAAATCATTTAATTAAAATAAGGTAACATTTTTTTTTCATCATCATACGGATGAACTGTGCTAAATGTGTTTCTAAAAAGAAAAAGCAGGACGTGAGTCGTGAGCCAAGATCATGACTCTTTTGCTCTTCTTCACATCAGTTTTCATCTGCGAGGAGGAGGAGGAGGGCGGCTCCTGATGTGCTGACACTTGGGGATGTGCCTCTGTGCCGGCCTGGGGGCAAAGCGCCGGCCGCAGTGAGGGCAGGGCACGTAGTCGGGGTTTGGATTCGCGGGGGGCTGGGGCAGGTTCACAACTTTCCCTCCTTGCGTGATCACCTGCTGCACCTCCCTGGCCTGTTTGATGCTCCGAATGAAATCCTCGTGCTTCTGCCTCCAGTTGTTCTTTCTCAGCTGGGAACAGGGAATGAAACCAATAAAACAGCTTCCAGAAAAAGTCCAGACTAGCACTGCGTACACAGTCTGGTCGCAAACCATTCACAAGGCAAGAAAATATCAATACAGTAATAACGTAGCTTTCTGGGGCCACCTTTCAGGTCATTGGGTAGAGAGTACAATTTACGTAGTTATGGTTTTGTTTCCTGTGAGTGCTATTTGCTTGATATGTAGATTTTTACAACAGAATTCAGAAGTCACTAAGACACATTTATTCTGTCTGGCAAATGTGCCTTTGCGGCAGTTTTTCAGAAGAGTACTTCATAAAACACTTATTTATTGTCTACATTGATTTATAAGCTGAGTCTGACTCTAGGAGAAAAAAAGGGAAGCTTGGAAAGAGTTTAAGGATAGCCCTTACCACGATTGGCGGTTTAACCTTCTTCTTATGGATGTATGTCTCCAGTTCTGTTCCCTTGGCCCTGTGCTTGAAAGAGTCAAAAACCTTCCTCTTTGAATTCTGAAGCTTCTTGCAGATCTTGCTGTGTTTCTCCAGCCTCTCTACAGCAAACTTCCCGTGACACAGTTCACAGGGCACCAGCTGAGGGTTTCCACTCTGGCTATTCTCATATGGAAATAGCTCAGCGGTAGGGCACATCAGACTTGTAGGGGACAAATATCTGTTTTCCACTGACAGAGTTTGTTCATCCAGACATGTGGTCTTTTTTCTGAAGTGGCCCTGCGCGGCCTGTGCCGCTGACACGTCGCTTTCAGGGAGCCTTGCTTTCTTGAGATACTTTCTCCTTCCACAGGGGACGTCTTCTAGCCCACGGCTGCAAGGGCTCACTTGACGTCTCTCCTGATGGGAAAGCGCAGAGGGAAAGTGCGATTCTGCGCATCCGCCATCTTCCATTGGAGAACCATAATCAAGGTTGTCTCCTCTGATAGGAAGGGCTTTCCTTGGAGTGAAGGCTTTTTGCTTCTCCATTCTGCAGGTCAGAAGAGGCACGGCCTTAGAGCGGTGGTTGGCCCATGGTCCTCTGCGGCAAAGCTCGCTCTGCCTCGCCTCTATTTTCCCTTCCGGCCACCTCTCTGGAGTCTTCCATCTCTCTCGGAACCATCCTCAGCTCCTCCTGAGCTCTGAAGAGCTTCGCCTGCATCATGGCCTCCTTCTGGCGAATCTCGTCCTTCATCATGGCCTCCTTCCGGCGCATCTCATCCTGCAGGCTGGCCTCCCTCCGGCGATGCTCCTCCTTCAGCGCGGCCTCTGCCTCGGCCACTTTTCGTAGCTCCTCTTGCAACTGAAAGTGCTCCTTCCCATTGGCATGAGAAGGGCATTGCCCTGGAGGGGTCGCCACCATGGGGAGGACAGTCCTGTCCTTAGGTTTGCGTACTCTTGAGCCCCTCCTGCCCGGCCTCTCGCAGGGCCTCTCATGACCATCCTGAGGCGGGGTGGGGGCAAACAAGGAATCACTCTGTGCGTCCGGGCGGTCCACAGCCCGAACCTCACCAGGGCCGGAGACTTTCCTGTTACCCATAGGCTTCAGGGGGTAAGACCGATCATACCCCACAATGTTCTTCTCGGGGCCCTGTTGGGCTTGGAAGCGATAGCTGTTCCCCATCTTCTTCTCCGCAGCGTATTTGACATATTGGAAACATTTTCTCATCTTCTGTAGAGCTGCCTCCTGCCGCCGATTGTACATGGCGATCATTTTTTTCTCCTTTTCCTGCATCGGTTTCTCTTGGAAGGTGTCCTTCAGAAGCTGTATCTTGGGAGGCGGGCAGTACGTGGAGATCAGATCCTGTTGCCTTAAGGGCGCGGGTCGATTCGAGTCTGTGTCCTTCGGGGAGGGGGACAGAGCACCAGGCTTAGGACTGGGCTCCATTGGCAAATGAGATATGAGCTTTGTTTCCCAGGTATCTGGAAAAGGCAAAAATGGCAAATAAATGATATCCTGCACAGTCTAGTATGGTCTAATAGAAAAGAATAAAAAAAAACAATTCAGGAAATACACAACTTTTTAATATTAAACCTAATGGTGTTGAATGCTGCATGCTGACTCAGTAGGAGACAGATCCTAAACATAAACATTATAATAAACATTTGTTTCCCAAATAACATTCTCAATGTTCAGAATGCTTAAAGTCATGAGCTTTTTTAAAAATGTTTAACTGAAACCTGGAAATGTGCTATTTCATTTCAAAGCTTGTATTATATCTATGATATAAATGTTTTTTTTATATAAAATTAACCCATTATGCAACAGGGGTTTGAGCAAAAGTCACTGTGAATAAGGGAATTTATCAATATTAATTAGCCGTTTCACTACATTATAGATAGCTGAAGGATTATGATACAGTATATCGATTTCGCTACAAATTGACAAGCATATTTGATGACACTTACCAAACAAGTTTTAAACAGCGGAGAAATAGTTCACCACGACGATAGCAATGCAATGTTTGACTGCATCTCCCTATGTGATATATCTGTATTTGGGTATATACAGATCACGTAATTCAGGGAGCACTGTTACGTCAGGTCACCAACCATTATTACGACGCTCATATGTCATAGAGCTCCTTAGGATGTTTGTATAATCTTTATCCAAATTTTCATATGGCCGCAGTTACGGCGTTTATTTTACAGTTAATGTAACAGGGTGTCATTATATTTTTCTGTCTTTATGGTGGCAGACCACTTAAATAAATCTGAGTAGGCGGTTTCTACAAGTGGGTCAGATAAAATATTAAATATACAGTAAAAGCTCACACCTATTCATACCCTTTATGTACTGTATATCTACAATTACGTATACTACGTATACAGTTATCGTATACTATAATACGATAACTACCATTACAAAATGTCTCCCTTTTGATTTGAAGTGGTTCTTTTAAATAAGTAAATTGCAATCACTTAGCCTACATCTGAGCTCCTAATTCATCGCGACGACGGACTGAGACTCCAGTCGGATTTGTGAGAAGGGGTGTGCCTGTTTTAAAACCGATTCATACGTCTTAAACACATGGACATAGATAGCAGTCTGTGTTATATAATTTATCTTTTTATTTTATTTAAATTTAAGTATCACATACACATTTTCAAAGTAACTGTACCCCTTTTAATTATGATCCCCATCGCTCACAGCTCCGAAGGTGAGACGAGGGCTACTTCAGATGGGATTTCCAATATTTCTCTCTTAGCTTGTATACCGGTGGAAAGGAGAGGGGTCTTAAAACGTGTTGATAGTAAGATTGGGATGTATTTGCAGTCTAGATATAGTTTTTTTAATGTTCGGAGCCGCCACAGATTCATTTTCTTACGACTGCTTTTCTGGATGACAATGACAATGCAAACGATGGTGTTAAGGCGAGGCTGTGCCTTAAGGCTCCTCTGCTTACAATATTCAGCGCGTAAATCGCAAACGAGCGCCTTCCCTTACGATGAAAATGCAGAAAATAAGACCACGATATTTAAACCTACGGCTTACAAATTTATGCGTAAACACTAAAACCGTATCTTTAGCAAAACTGGCGAGACAATGTGTTTTATCATTTAAAAAAGTACTGGAAAATAATTAAAGGTTATCACGATAAACAGAGGTAACTGATCTACTACTGTACGCTGTGACCAAAAATGAGAGTCCCCCGATCCTCGCAGCCTTCATGCTTTGGTCTTGGCCTGGCCGTTTTTTTTAAGATCATGGGGTCAAGTTAAGAAATTATGCAAGTTTCTAATCAAATCCAAGGGCGCCTCGATCTCCTAAACATCTTTAGAAGGCCGGCGGACCACACTGCACGGTCCGGGTCCGGGCCCTGACCCGGTTCTGGATAATGCCAGCTTAAAGTGAAAAATTCTACTGTACATATTATGTTTCTTATTATGGTATATATGTATAATGTGGCGCGACCGCTTCACGAAGCTAGAAAGAAAGTTATCCGCCATTTTTATTTTACCTGCAATTGAATTTGCCATTAAAATCATTATTAATACCGCAGCTGCTAAATAACTTACCTAAAAGCGTTCAGATACAAAAGCACTTGAGCTGTAATGTTTGTATACTGTTGGCCCGATGACCTACTTCAAGAAGAATTGTTACATAGACCGCCAAGGACTGTCATCACACTTTACGTCATAAAGCGCTTTAAAACTTTTGACAAGTTCAACACCTCATATTTTGTACTGTTTATCATGGTAAAAGCAACTCAAAGCAATTCTAAAAATGATCGAAAGGTAAAAATACAAGCTTATACGAGCTGTCGTTTTAACATTTATAACATATATTTAAACAAAACATATATAATCTATTTTAATAAAATAGAAAAGTGTTCTTAGTCTTCACTTAAAAGCTGTTAGAAGCTGCCTTTCTGACAAGAGAGTTCTGTGAGTTCCACAGTCTCAGTGCATTAAAGTCAAAACCAGTTGCTTTTTATTTCCTCTTTTACGACAGAGCAAGGAGGGTGTCCACAGACCACTGTGCACCTGCAGACTGATATGGGGGGTAAAAAGTCTAGAAGTTAGTAAATAAGATTTTAACATATGTTCTAAAACACACCGGACACCTGTACAGTGATGCCAACACAGTGATCTGAGCTCCTTCTTTGAGTTAAATCCTAGCATCTGCATTTTTTACAAGTTGTTGCTATGGCAGAGCATGACCAGAGCATAACAGAAACCACCCATTTTCTAACCGCTTCATCCAATTCAGGGTCAGGTGGTCAGGGGGTCGCGGGGCACGGGGGAGCCAGAGCCTCAGAAAGTAATAAGCAGGAGATACCTGGGACTGGATGGTAGTCCAATGCAGGGAAGACACAGACACTCACCAATTATCCCAGAAGCCAATTAACCTACCAGTAGTTCTTTGAACTGTGGGAGGAAGCCGGAGCACCCAAAGCAAACTCATGCAAACATGGGGAGAACATACAAGCTCCATACAGATAGCACCCCAGGTCCAGAAGTGTACCCAGGGCCTCAGCACTGTGAGCTAGCAATGCTAAACGCTGGGCTACTGTGCATGCTAATTTCTAGGCATCAGGTGATCAATCAGGTAGTGTTTCTCAGATAAAAGGACACCAGTTATTTAGTATGAGATTCAAATTGACCTCAGAACAAAATATAACTTATGTTATATAACTTATATAGAACTTACTACAGCATAACTGTCTTATTTGGCTCTTGTAGAAAATATTAACAGCATGCCTATTAAACATACAGTATCTAGCAATCAGCAATCAAAATAAAAACATTTCCAAACATGGAAACTGCCCAGTTAATGAAGCATTTCAAAGACATTAATCTATTCAATAATTACAGTTTTAAGTAGATAACAGATTTATATTCAGATTACGAAAGCATCATAACAACTGCTGCTTGTGTAAGGAATCCATGAATACCACTGTACATGAGAATTCCACACCTATTTGTAATCAATACACAAAATCCTATTGAATTTCAGGTACTTGTTTATTCAGCATTGCTTGACTCCGCGGACTCCTTGTTGTTTCAATATTCTAGCAATAGGACTAATCGCCAATACAGTGCCGTTGTAATCTATTCCTTCTGCCAGCAGAGGACGGTATTCGCACAGCCAGTTCAGGATAAGATACGGTCCTCGCAGTTCACAGTACAACTGGCCAAAGCCGTATTCGGAATATGCTCTCGATAACCTCGTTTAGTTTAAGTACGGCCATATTTCATATCAACCCACAGATGCATTGCATAAACACTAGAATTCTGGTTGTACTTAAATTGACCTTATACGTTTTGGATTATGTTTAACCTTCTTCAATTTCTTCAACCATATTTTGAGATGATTACGTTTACAGAAGCAAATATTATTCAGTGCTTTTTCTTCACTCCTTTAATCAAACCCACATTTCTTTAAGGAGGGCCATTGTGAAACTCCCCAAAGTGAGCTGAATTAATCTTTTATTCTTCACACCTGCGAAGTCATTCCTTCATTGTGTAATATGAAGGCCTTTCATTATTCACGTATACTACAACATCTGAAAATAATGGGTCTTGAAATAGTTGAATGAAAGAAAATCCTGAATAACTCCTCCAAATGCGTGTTACACTTTCATCAGGTACACACACTTTGAATGTGATGAACTATAAAAAGTTATTTTAACCATACCCAATGGAGCTCGGGAGTGCGATTGCATACACAATCATGTTTTCAGTGTTTGGACATCAGCCGTACATCAGAACAATCATTTCACTAACACAGCTCCGTGTTGAGTGACTTCCCTCCAAAAACACAAAGTCACTTTCCCTTAGCAATTATTGCATGGACTTTGATTATCTGCCTTCTGCATCAAGCCCTGTATTATATACGGTACAAAGCCAAGCTTTGGGATAGTGCTTTGTTTGGATCCTTGTCTTGATCCTTTTGGATCCCAGGCTGCTCATTTGCAAATGAGTTTTGACATTAATTATAGTGACTATAGCAATGAGCTGGCACTGTGGTTCACAGAGCTGGGGTCCTGGGTTCAATTCCTGGGGTGCAGTCTGGATGGAATTGTATGTTCTCCCTTCATTTGTGTGGATTTCTTCCAGGTGCTCCAGTTTCTTCCCACAGTCCAAAGACATACAGTACTAGTAGGTTAAGGTGGAACTACAGTCCCAATTTTGCAGACACAAAATTATTTAATTTCAGTCACAAAATAAAATCATTGACATTATAGAAAAACTTTACAAACTCAAAATTGAGCACAAAATCATGAATTTTGTGAAAGGACTGTAAGTTACGCCATGTTGTAACAAATTCGCATTCAAGTTCCACACAAATTGCGATGTGATGCAGCCCTTCCTGCTCACTAATCACTGTAATGACTAATGCAATGTGATGTAGGAGAGAAAGGGTATAGGTTATGCAGCAAACATTTCACTGCAAAAAACGTTCCATTCCAAGGTTCTTTATGCAGAGTTAACAATGTAGTATTATTTATTGGCAAAAACGTAAAAAAGTTGAGTTATATTTCCATTGGATTAAACGAGATGTATTCACAAGCCTGCTCCTTTACAATGTCATAGGGCCACAACAGATTATAGGACGTTTTGCTGCCTCGTTCTGAATCGCAGAACATGGTAATTCTTTAACCTTGAAATGTAGTCTATTTTGTGATGTAATGATGCAATGTCCCTTTACTGAGAGCCAGCAATCAACGGATGTGTCTGATCGTGAATGGTTTTCCCTGTTGTTTGTTGTATTACTTGGTGTTGCATTTTAAGCTGTGCATGAGGCAGGACCCGGAGGCTGCTGCTTCTGCTGGTGCTTCTGCTGGGATTGAGGAAGAGCTGAGCGCCATGTAAGGCAAAGACACTGCGTTCCACTTTATCAGGTGCCTGGAGTGTAAGAGCTGCAGATAATATTGAGTCACATTAATCCCAACATATTTCAAATATTATGAAAATTAAATAAATTAAATCAAATAACTTTCATTAAAAAAATCAATCACTCTTTACCTTGCTTTTTCAGTTGTTTTTAAGGAAAATTGATGCCGAGAATGTGTGAATACTGCTTTTTGATGGTTCCAAGACCAATGTGACCTGTTCTATTGCCTGCTAATTGTACGTTCCAGGTTGAAAAATTATTTTTAGGAGGTCAAGGTGTATGAATGATAAGAGAAAAACTGAAATAACCACAGCTACGCAAACACCAGTCCACCCAAAAAAAATCATTTAATTAAAATAAGGTAACATTTTTTTTTCATCATCATACGGATGAACTGTGCTAAATGTGTTTCTAAAAAGAAAAAGCAGGACGTGAGTCGTGAGCCAAGATCATGACTCTTTTGCTCTTCTTCACATCAGTTTTCATCTGCGAGGAGGAGGAGGGCGGCTCCTGATGTGCTGACACTTGGGGAAGTGCCTCTGTGCCGGCCTGGGGGCAAAGCGCCGGCCGCAGTGAGGGCAGGGCACGTAGTCGGGGTTTGGATTCGCGGGGGGCTGGGGCAGGTTCACAACTTTCCCTCCTTGCGTGATCACCTGCTGCACCTCCCTGGCCTGTTTGATGCTCCGAATGAAATCCTCGTGCTTCTGCCTCCAGTTGTTCTTTCTCAGCTGGGAACAGGAAATGAAACCAATAAAACAGCTTCCAGAAAAAGTCCAGACTAGCACTGCGTACACAGTCTGGTCGCAAACCATTCACAAGGCAAGAAAATATCAATACAGTAATAACGTAGCTTTCTGGGGCTACCTTTCAGGTCATTGGGTAGAGAGTACAATTTACGTAGTTATGGTTTTGTTTCCTGTGAGTGCTATTTGCTTGATATGTAGATTTTTACAACAGAATTCAGAAGTCACTAAGACACATTTATTCTGTCTGGCAAATGTGCCTTTGCGGCAGTATTTCAGAAGAGTACTTCATTAAACACTTATTTATTGTCTACATTGATTTATAAGCTGAGTCTGACTCTAGGAGAAAAAAAGGGAAGCTTGGAAAGAGTTTAAGGATAGCCCTTACCACGATTGGCGGTTTAACTTTCTTCTTATGGATGTATGTCTCCAGTTCTGTTCCCTTGGCCCTGTGCTTGAAAGAGTCAAAAACCTTCCTCTTTGAATTCTGAAGCTTCTTGCAGATCTTGCTGTGTTTCTCCAGCCTCTCTACAGCAAACTTCCCGTGACACAGTTCACAGGGCACCAGCTGAGGGTTTCCACTCTGGCTATTCTCATATGGAAATTGCTCAGCGGTAGGGCACATCAGACTTGTAGGGGACAAATATCTGTTTTCCACTGACAGAGTTTGTTCATCCAGACATGTGGTCTTATTTCTGAAGTGGCCCTGCGCGGCCTGTGCCGCTGACACGTCGCTTTCAGGGAGCCTTGCTTTCTTGAGATACTTTCTCCTTCCACAGGGGACGTCTTCTAGCCCACGGCTGCAAGGGCTCACTTGACGTCTCTCCTGATGGGAAAGCGCAGAGGGAAAGTGCGATTCTGCGCATCCGCCATCTTCCATTGGAGAACCATAATCAAGGTTGTCTCCTCTGATAGGAAGGGCTTTCCTTGGAGTGAAGGCTTTTTGCTTCTCCATTCTGCAGGTCAGAAGAGGCACGGCCTTAGAGCGGTGGTTGGCCCATGGTCCTCTGGGGCAAAGCTCGCTCTGCCTCGCCTCTATTTTCCCTTCCGGCCACCTCTCTGGAGTCTTCCATCTCTCTCGGAACCATCCTCAGCTCCTCCTGAGCTCTGAAGAGCTTCGCCTGCATCATGGCCTCCTTCTGGCGAATATCGTCCTTCATCATGGCCTCCTTCCGGCGCATCTCATCCTGCAGGCTGGCCTCCCTCCGGCGATGCTCCTCCTTCAGCGCGGCCTCTGCCTCGGCCACTTTTCGTAGCTCCTCTTGCAACTGAAAGTGCTCCTTCCCATTGGCATGAGAAGGGCATTGCCCTGGAGGGGTCGCCACCATGGGGAGGACAGTCCTGTCCTTAGGTTTGCGTACTCTTGAGCCCCTCCTGCCCGGCCTCTCGCAGGGCCTCTCATGACCATCCTGAGGCGGGGTGGGGGCAAACAAGGAATCACTCTGTGCGTCCGGGCGGTCCACAGCCCGAACCTCACCAGGGCCGGAGACTTTCCCGTTACCCATAGGCTTCAGGGGGTAAGACCGAGCATACCCCACAATGTTCTTCTCGGGGCCCTGTTGGGCTTGGAAGCGATAGCTGTTCCCCATCTTCTTCTCCGCAGCGTATTTGACATATTGGAAACATTTTCTCATCTTCTGTAGAGCTGCCTCCTGCCGCCGATTGTACATGGCGATCATTTTTTTCTCCTTTTCCTGCATCAGTTTCTCTTGGAAGGTGTCCTTCAGAAGCTGTATCTTGGGAGGCGGGCAGTACGTGGAGATCAGATCCTGTTGCCTTAAGGGCGCGGGTCGATTCGAGTCTGTGTCCTTCGGGGAGGGGGACAGAGCACCAGGCTTAGGACT
Organism: Lepisosteus oculatus; assembly: GCF_040954835.1. Lineage (NCBI taxonomy): Eukaryota > Metazoa > Chordata > Actinopteri > Semionotiformes > Lepisosteidae > Lepisosteus > Lepisosteus oculatus. Next base: position 1,136,801 of record NW_027167945.1, on the reverse strand, counting down.
GGGCTCCATTGGCAAATGAGATATGAGCTTTGTTTCCCAGGTATCTGGAAAAGGCAAAAATGGCAAATAAATGATATCCTGCACAGTCTAGTATGGTCTAATAGAAAAGAATAAAAAAAAACAATTCAGGAAATACACAACTTTTTAATATTAAACCTAATGGTGTTGAATGCTGCATGCTGACTCAGTAGGAGACAGATCCTAAACATAAACATTATAATAAACATTTGTTTCCCAAATAACATTCTCAATGTTCAGAATGCTTAAAGTCATGAGCTTTTTTAAAAATGTTTAACTGAAACCTGGAAATGTGCTATTTCATTTCAAAGCTTGTATTATATCTATGATATAAATGTTTTTTTATATAAAATTAACCCATTATGCAACAGGGGTTTGAGCAAAAGTCACTGTGAATAAGGGAATTGATCAATATTAATTAGCCGTTTCACTACATTATAGATAGCTGAAGGATTATGATACAGTATATCGATTTCGCTACAAATTGACAAGCATATTTGATGACACTTACCAAACAAGTTTTAAACAGCGGAGAAATAGTTCACCACGACGATAGCAATGCAATGTTTGACTGCATCTCCCTATGTGATATATCTGTATTTGGGTATATACAGATCACGTAATTCAGGGAGCACTGTTACGTCAGGTCACCAACCATTATTACGACGCTCATATGTCATAGAGCTCCTTAGGATGTTTGTATAATCTTTATCCAAATTTTCATATGGCCGCAGTTACGGCGTTTATTTTACAGTTAATGTAACAGGGTGTCATTATATTTTTCTGTCTTTATGGTGGCAGACCACTTAAATAAATCTGAGTAGGCGGTTTCTACAAGTGGGTCAGATAAAATATTAAATATACAGTAAAAGCTCACACCTATTCATACCCTTTATGTACTGTATATCTACAATTACGTATACTACGTATACAGTTATCGTATACTATAATACGATAACTACCATTACAAAATGTCTCCCTTTTGATTTGAAGTGGTTCTTTTAAATAAGTAAATTGCAATCACTTAGCCTACATCTGAGCTCCTAATTCATCGCGACGACGGACTGAGACTCCAGTCGGATTTGTGAGAAGGGGTGTGCCTGTTTTAAAACCGATTCATACGTCTTAAACACATGGACATAGATAGCAGTCTGTGTTATATAATTTATCTTTTTATTTTATTTAAATTTAAGTATCACATACACATTTTCAAAGTAACTGTACCCCTTTTAATTATGATCCCCATCGCTCATAGCTCCGAAGGTGAGACGAGGGCTACTTCAGATGGGATTTCCAATATTTCTCTCTTAGCTTGTATACCGGTGGAAAGGAGAGGGGTCTTAAAACGTGTTGATAGTAAGATTGGGATGTATTTGCAGTCTAGATATAGTTTTTTTAATGTTCGGAGCCGCCACAGATTCATTTTCTTACGACTGCTTTTCTGGATGACAATGACAATGCAAACGATGGTGTTAAGGCGAGGCTGTGCCTTAAGGCTCCTCTGCTTACAATATTCAGCGCGTAAATCGCAAACGAGCGCCTTCCCTTACGATGAAAATGCAGAAAATAAGACCACGAGATTTAAACCTACGGCTTACAAATTTATGCGTAAACACTAAAACCGTATCTTTAGCAAAACTGGCGAGACAATGTGTTTTATCATTTAAAAAAGTACTGGAAAATAATTAAAGGTTATCACGATAAACAGAGGTTACTGATCTACTACTGTACGCTGTGACCAAAAATGAGAGTCCCCCGATCCTCGCAGCCTTCATGCTTTGGTCTTGGCCTGGCCGTTTTTTTTTAAGATAATGGGGTCAAGTTAAGAAATTATGCAAGTTTCTAATCAAATCCAAGGGCGCCTCGATCTCCTAAACATCTTTAGAAGGCCGACGGACAACACTGCACGGTCCGGGTCCGTTCCCTGACCCGGTTCTGGATAATGCCAGCTTAAAGTGAAAAATTCTACTGTACATATTATGTTTCTTATTATGGTATATATGTATAATATAGCGCGACCGCTTCACGAAGCTAGAAAGAAAGTTATCCGCCATTTTTATTTTACCTGCAATTGAATTTGCCATTAAAATCATTATTAATACCGCAGCTGCTAAATAACTTACCTAAAAGCGTTCAGATACAAAAGCACTTGAGCTGTAATGTTTATATACTGTTGGCCCGATGACCTACTTCAAGAAGAATTGTTACATAGACCGCCAAGGACTGTCATCACACTTTACGTCATAAAGCGCTTTAAAACTTTTGACAAGTTCAACACCTCATATTTTGTACTGTTTATCATGGTAAAAGCAACTCAAAGCAATTCTAAAAATGATCGAAAGGTAAAAATACAAGCTTATACGAGCTGTCGTTTTAACATTTATAACATATATTTAAACAAAACATATATAATCTATTTTAATAAAATAGAAAAGTGTTCTTAGTCTTCACTTAAAAGCTGTTAGAAGCTGCCTTTCTGACAAGAGAGTTCTGTGAGTTCCACAGTCTCAGTGCATTAAAGTCAAAACCAGTTGCTTTTTATTTCCTGTTTTACGACAGAGCAAGGAGGGTGTCCACAGACCACTGTGCACCTGCAGGCTGATATGGGGGGTAAAAAGTCTAGAAGTTAGTAAATAAGATTTTAGCACATGTTCTAAAACAAACCGGACACCTGTACAGCGATGCCAACACAGTGATCTGAGCTCCTTCTTTGAGTTAAATCCTAGCATCTGCATTTTTTACAAGTTGTTGCTATGGCAGAGCATGACCAGAGCATAACAGAAACCACCCATTTTCTAACCGCTTCATCCAATTCAGGGTCAGGTGGTCAGGGGGTCGGGGGGTCACGGGGGAGCCAGAGCCTCAGAAAGTAATAAGCAGGAGATACCTGGGACTGGATGGTAGTCCAATGCAGGGAAGACACAGACACTCACCAATTATCCCAGAAGCCAATTAACCTACCAGTAGTTCTTTGAAGTGTGGGAGGAAGCCGGAGCACCCAAAGCAAACTCATGCAAACATGGGGAGAACATACAAGCTCCATACAGATAGCACCCCAGGTCCAGAAGTGTACCCAGGGCCTCAGCACTGTGAGCTAGCAATGCTAAACACTGGGCTACTGTGCATGCTAATTTCTAGGCATCAGGTGATCAATCAGGTAGTGTTTCTCAGATAAAAGGACACCAGTAATTTAGTATGAGATTCAAATTGACCTCAGAACAAAATATAACTTATGTTATATAACTTATATAGAACTTACTACAGCATAACTGTCTTATTTGTAGAAAATATTAACAGCATGCCTATTAAACATACAGTATCTAGCAATCAGCAATCAAAATAAAAACATTTCCAAACATGGAAACTGCCCAGTTAATGAAGCATTTCAAAGACATTAATCTATTCAATAATTACAGTTTCAAGTAGATAACAGATTTATATTCAGATTACGAAAGTATCATAACAACGGCTGCTTGTGTAAGGAATCCATGAATACCACTGTACATGAGAAATTCACACCTATTTGTAATCAATACACAAAATCCTATTGAGTTTCAGGTACTTGTTTATTCTGCATTGCTTGACTCCGCGGACTCCTTGTTGTTTCAATATTCTAGCAATAGGACTAATCGCCAATACAGTGCCGTTGTAATCTATTCCTTCTGCCAGCAGAGGACGGTATTTGCACAGTCAGTTCAGGATAAGATACGGTCCTCTCAGTTCACAGTACAACTGGCCACAGCCGTACTCGGAATATGCTCTCGATAACCTCGTTTAGTTTAAGAACTTCATATGAATTTCATATCAACCCACAGATGCATTGCATAAACACTAGAATTCTGGGTGTATTTAAATTGACCTTATACGTTTTGGATTATGTTTAACCTTCTTCAATTTCTTCAACCATATTTTGAGATGATTACGTTTACAGAAGCAAATATTATTCAGTGCTTTTTCTTCACTCTTTTAATCAAACCCACATTTCTTTAAGGAGGGCCATTGTGAAACTCCCCAAAGTGAGCTGAATTAATCTTTTATTCTTCACACCTGCGAAGTCATTCCTTCATTGTGTAATATGAAGGCCTTTCATTATTCACGTATACTACAACATCTGAAAATAATGGGTCTTGAAATAGTTGAATGAAAGAAAATCCTGAATAACTCCTCCAAATGCGTGTTACACTTTCATCAGGTACACACACTTTGAATGTGATGAACTATAAAAAGTTATTTTAACCATACCCAATGGAGCTCGGGAGTGCGATTGCATATACAATCATGTTTTCAGTGTTTGGACATCAGCCGTACATCAGAACAATCATTTCACTAACACAGCTCCATGTTGAGTGACTTCCCTCCAAAAACACAAAGTCACTTTCCCTTAGCAATTATTGCATGGACTTAGATTATCTGCCTTCTGCATCAAGCCCTGTATGATATACTGTACAAAGCCAAGCTTTGGGATAGTGCTTTGTTTGGATCCTTGTCTTGATCCTTTTGGATCCCAGGCTGCTCATTTGCAAATGAGTTTTGACATTAATTATAGTGACTATAGCAATGAGCTGGCACTGTGGTTCACAGAGCTGGGGTCCTGGGTTCAATTCCTGGGGTGCAGTCTGGATGGAATTGTATGTTCTCCCTTCATTTGTGTGGATTTCTTCCAGGTGCTCCAGTTTCTTCCCACAGTCCAAAGACATACAGTACTAGTAGGTTAAGGTGGAACTACAGTCCCAATTTTGCAGACACAAAAGTATTTAATTTCAGTCACAAAATAAAATCATTGACATTATAGAAAAACTTTACAAACTCAAAATTGAGCACAAAATCATGAATTTTGTGAAAGGACTGTAAGTTACGCCATGTTGTAACAAATTCGCATTCAAGTTCCACACAAATTGCAATGTGATGCAGCCCTTCCTGCTCACTAATCACTGTAATGACTAATGCAATGTGATGTAGGAGAGAAAGGGTATAGGTTATGCAGCAAACATTTCACTGCAAAAAACGTTTCATTCCAAGGTTCTTTATGCAGAGTTAACAATGTAGTATTATTTATTGGCAAAAACGTAAAAAAGTTGAGTTATATTTCCATTGGATTAAACGAGATGTATTCACAAGCCTGCTCCTTTACAATGTCATAGGGCCACAACAGATTATAGGAAGTTTTGCTGCCTCGTTCTGAATCGCAGAACATGGTAATTCTTTAACCTTGAAATGTAGTCTATTTTGTGATGTAATGATGCAATGTCCCTTTACTGAGAGCCAGCAATCAACGGATGTGTCTGATCGTGAATGGTTTTCCCTGTTGTTTGTTGTATTACTTGGTGTTGCATTTTAAGCTGTGCATGAGGCAGGACCCGGAGGCTGCTGCTTCTGCTGGTGCTTCTGCTGGGATTGAGGAAGAGCTGAGCGCCATGTAAGGCAAAGACACTGCGTTCCACTTTATCAGGTGCCTGGAGTGTAAGAGCTGCAGATAATATTGAGTCACATTAATCCCAACATATTTCAAATATTATGAAAATTAAATAAATTAAATCAAATAACTTTCATTAAAAAAATCAATCACTCTTTACCTTGCTTTTTCAGTTGTTTTTAAGGAAAATTGATGCCGAGAATGTGTGAATACTGCTTTTTGATGGTTCCAAGACCAATGTGACCTGTTCTATTGCCTGCTAATTGTACGTTCCAGGTTGAAAAATTATTTTTAGGAGGTCAAGGTGTATGAATGATAAGAGAAAAACTGAAATAACCATAGCTACGCAAACACCAGTCCACCAAAACAAAATCATTTAATTAAAATAAGGTAACATTTTTTTTTCATCATCATACGGATGAACTGTGCTAAATGTGTTTCTAAAAAGAAAAAGCAGGACGTGAGTCGTGAGCCAAGATCATGACTCTTTTGCTCTTCTTCACATCAGTTTTCATCTGCGAGGAGGAGGAGGAGGGCGGCTCCTGATGTGCTGACACTTGGGGAAGTGCCTCTGTGCCGGCCTGGGGGCAAAGCGCCGGCCGCAGTGAGGGCAGAGCACGTAGTCGGGGTTTGGATTCGCGGGGGGCTGGGGCAGGTTCACAACTTTCCCTCCTTGCGTGATCACCTGCTGCACCTCCCTGGCCTGTTTGATGCTCCGAATGAAATCCTCGTGCTTCTGCCTCCAGTTGTTCTTTCTCAGCTGGGAACAGGAAATGAAACCAATAAAACAGCTTCCAGAAAAAGTCCAGACTAGCACTGCGTACACAGTCTGGTCGCAAACCATTCACAAGGCAAGAAAATATCAATACAGTAATAACGTAGCTTTCTGGGGCTACCTTTCAGGTCATTGGGTAGAGAGTACAATTTACGTAGTTATGGTTTTGTTTCCTGTGAGTGCTATTTGCTTGATATGTAGATTTTTACAACAGAATTCAGAAGTCACTAAGACACATTTATTCTGTCTGGCAAATGTGCCTTTGCGGCAGTTTTTCAGAAGAGTACTTCATAAAACACTTATTTATTGTTTACATTGATTTATAAGCTGAGTCTGACTCTAGGAGAAAAAAAGGGAAGCTTGGAAAGAGTTTAAGGATAGCCCTTACCACGATTGGCGGTTTAACCTTCTTCTTATGGATGTATGTCTCCAGTTCTGTTCCCTTGGCCCTGTGCTTGAAAGAGTCAAAAACCTTCCTCTTTGAATTCTGAAGCTTCTTGCAGATCTTGCTGTGTTTCTCCGGCCTCTCTACAGCAAACTTCCCGTGACACAGTTCACAGGGCACCAGCTGAGGGTTTCCACTCTGGCTATTCTCATATGGAAATTGCTCAGCGGTAGGGCACATCAGACTTGTAGGGGACAAATATCTGTTTTCCACTGACAGAGTTTGTTCATCCAGACATGTGGTCTTATTTCTGAAGTGGCCCTGTGCGGCCTGTGCCGCTGACACGTCGCTTTCAGGGAGCCTTGCTTTCTTGAGATACTTTCTCCTTCCACAGGGGACGTCTTCTAGCCCACGGCTGCAAGGGCTCACTTGACGTCTCTCCTGATGGGAAAGCGCAGAGGGAAAGTGCGATTCTGCGCATCCGCCATCTTCCATTGGAGAACCATAATCAAGGTTGTCTCCTCTGATAGGAAGGGCTTTCCTTGGAGTGAAGGCTTTTTGCTTCTCCATTCTGCAGGTCAGAAGAGGCACGGCCTTAGAGCGGTGGTTGGCCCATGGTCCTCTGGGGCAAAGCTCGCTCTGCCTCGCCTCTATTTTCCCTTCCGGCCACCTCTCTGGAGTCTTCCATCTCTCTCGGAACCATCCTCAGCTCCTCCTGAGCTCTGAAGAGCTTCGCCTGCATCATGGCCTCCTTCTGGCGAATCTCGTCCTTCATCATGGCCTCCTTCCGGCGCATCTCATCCTGCAGGCTGGCCTCCCTCCGGCGATGCTCCTCCTTCAGCGCGGCCTCTGCCTCGGCCACTTTTCGTAGCTCCTCTTGCAACTGAAAGTGCTCCTTCCCATTGGCATGAGAAGGGCATTGCCCTGGAGGGGTCGCCACCATGGGGAGGACAGTCCTGTCCTTAGGTTTGCGTACTCTTGAGCCCCTCCTGCCCGGCCTCTCGCAGGGCCTCTCATGACCATCCTGAGGCGGGGTGGGGGCAAACAAGGAATCACTCTGTGCGTCCGGGCGGTCCACAGCCCGAACCTCACCAGGGCCGGAGACTTTCCTGTTACCCATAGGCTTCAGGGGGTAAGACCGATCATACCCCACAATGTTCTTCTCGGGGCCCTGTTGGGCTTGGAAGCGATAGCTGTTCCCCATCTTCTTCTCCGCAGCGTATTTGACATATTGGAAACATTTTCTCATCTTCTGTAGAGCTGCCTCCTGCCGCCGATTGTACATGGCGATCATTTTTTTCTCCTTTTCCTGCATCAGTTTCTCTTGGAAGGTGTCCTTCAGAAGCTGTATCTTGGGAGGCGGGCAGTACGTGGAGATCAGATCCTGTTGCCTTAAGGGCGCGGGTCGATTCGAGTCTGTGTCCTTCGGGGAGGGGGACAGAGCACCAGGCTTAGGACTGGGCTCCATTGGCAAATGAGATATGAGCTTTGTTTCCCAGGTATCTGGAAAAGGCAAAAATGGCAAATAAATGATATCCTGCACAGTCTAGTATGGTCTAATAGAAAAGAATAAAAAAAAACAATTCAGGAAATACACAACTTTTTAATATTAAACCTAATGGTGTTGAATGCTGCATGCTGACTCAGTAGGAGACAGATCCTAAACATAAACATTATAATAAACATTTGTTTCCCAAATAACATTCTCAATGTTCAGAATGCTTAAAGTCATGAGCTTTTTTAAAAATGTTTAACTGAAACCTGGAAATGTGCTATTTCATTTCAAAGCTTGTATTATATCTATGATATAAATGTTTTTTTATATAAAATTAACCCATTATGCAACAGGGGTTTGAGCAAAAGTCACTGTGAATAAGGGAATTGATCAATATTAATTAGCCGTTTCACTACATTATAGATAGCTGAAGGATTATGATACAGTATATCGATTTCGCTACAAATTGACAAGCATATTTGATGACACTTACCAAACAAGTTTTAAACAGCGGAGAAATAGTTCACCACGACGATAGCAATGCAATGTTTGACTGCATCTCCCTATGTGATATATCTGTATTTGGGTATATACAGATCACGTAATTCAGGGAGCACTGTTACGTCAGGTCACCAACCATTATTACGACGCTCATATGTCATAGAGCTCCTTAGGATGTTTGTATAATCTTTATCCAAATTTTCATATGGCCGCAGTTACGGCGTTTATTTTACAGTTAATGTAACAGGGTGTCATTATATTTTTCTGTCTTTATGGTGGCAGACCACTTAAATAAATCTGAGTAGGCGGTTTCTACAAGTGGGTCAGATAAAATATTAAATATACAGTAAAAGCTCACACCTATTCATACCCTTTATGTACTGTATATCTACAATTACGTATACTACGTATACAGTTATCGTATACTATAATACGATAACTACCATTACAAAATGTCTCCCTTTTGATTTGAAGTGGTTCTTTTAAATAAGTAAATTGCAATCACTTAGCCTACATCTGAGCTCCTAATTCATCGCGACGACGGACTGAGACTCCAGTCGGATTTGTGAGAAGGGGTGTGCTTGTTTTAAAACCGATTCATACGTCTTAAACACATGGACATAGATAGCAGTCTGTGTTATATAATTTATCTTTTTATTTTATTTAAATTTAAGTATCACATACACATTTTCAAAGTAACTGTACCCCTTTTAATTATGATCCCCATCGCTCACAGCTCCGAAGGTGAGACGAGGGCTACTTCAGATGGGATTTCCAATATTTCTCTCTTAGCTTGTATACCGGTGGAAAGGAGAGGGGTCTTAAAACGTGTTGATAGTAAGATTGGGATGTATTTGCAGTCTAGATATAGTTTTTTTAATGTTCGGAGCCGCCACAGATTCATTTTCTTACGACTGCTTTTCTGGATGACAATGACAATGCAAACGATGGTGTTAAGGCGAGGCTGTGCCTTAAGGCTCCTCTGCTTACAATATTCAGCGCGTAAATCGCAAACGAGCGCCTTCCCTTACGATGAAAATGCAGAAAATAAGACCACGAGATTTAAACCTACGGCTTACAAATTTATGCGTAAACACTAAAACCGTATCTTTAGCAAAACTGGCGAGACAATGTGTTTTATCATTTAAAAAAGTACTGGAAAATAATTAAAGGTTATCACGATAAACAGAGGTTACTGATCTACTACTGTACGCTGTGACCAAAAATGAGAGTCCCCCGATCCTCGCAGCCTTCATGCTTTGGTCTTGGCCTGGCCGTTTTTTTTTAAGATAATGGGGTCAAGTTAAGAAATTATGCAAGTTTCTAATCAAATCCAAGGGCGCCTCGATCTCCTAAACATCTTTAGAAGGCCGACGGACCACACTGCACGGTCCAGGTCCGTTCCCTGACCCGGTTCTGGATAATGCCAGCTTAAAGTGAAAAATTCTACTGTACATATTATGTTTCTTATTATGGTATATATGTATAATATAGCGCGACCGCTTCACGAAGCTAGAAAGAAAGTTATCCGCCATTTTTATTTTACCTGCAATTGAATTTGCCATTAAAATCATTATTAATACCGCAGCTGCTAAATAACTTACCTAAAAGCGTTCAGATACAAAAGCACTTGAGCTGTAATGTTTATATACTGTTGGCCCGATGACCTACTTCAAGAAGAATTGTTACATAGACCGCCAAGGACTGTCATCACACTTTACGTCATAAAGCGCTTTAAAACTTTTGACAAGTTCAACACCTCATATTTTGTACTGTTTATCATGGTAAAAGCAACTCAAAGCAATTCTAAAAATGATCGAAAGGTAAAAATACAAGCTTATACGAGCTGTCGTTTTAACATTTATAACATATATTTAAACAAAACATATATAATCTATTTTAATAAAATAGAAAAGTGTTCTTAGTCTTCACTTAAAAGCTGTTAGAAGCTGCCTTTCTGACAAGAGAGTTCTGTGAGTTCCACAGTCTCAGTGCATTAAAGTCAAAACCAGTTGCTTTTTATTTCCTGTTTTACGACAGAGCAAGGAGGGTGTCCACAGACCACTGTGCACCTGCAGGCTGATATGGGGGGTAAAAAGTCTAGAAGTTAGTAAATAAGATTTTAACATATGTTCTAAAACACACCGGACACCTGTACAGTGATGCCAACACAGTGATCTGAGCTCCTTCTTTGAGTTAAATCCTAGCATCTGCATTTTTTACAAGTTGTTGCTATGGCAGAGCATGACCAGAGCATAACAGAAACCACCCATTTTCTAACCGCTTCATCCAATTCAGGGTCAGGGGGTCAGGGGGTCGCGGGGCACGGGGGAGCCAGAGCCTCAGAAAGTAATAAGCAGGGTAATAAGCAGGAGATACCTGGGACTGGATGGTAGTCCAATGCAGGGAAGACACAGACACTCACCAATTATCCCAGAAGCCAATTAACCTACCAGTAGTTCTTTGAACTGTGGGAGGAAGCCGGAGCACCCAAAGCAAACATGCAAACATGGGGAGAACATACAAGCTCCATACAGATAGCACCCCAGGTCCAGAAGTGTACCCAGGGCCTCAGCACGGTGAGCTAGCAATGCTAAACGCTGGGCTACTGTGCATGCTAATTTCTAAGCATCAGGTGATCAATCAGGTAGTGTTTCTCAGATAAAAGGACACCAGTAATTTAGTATGAGATTCAAATTGACCTCAGAACAAAATATAACTTATGTTATATAACTTATATAGAACTTACTACAGCATAACTGTCTTATTTGGCTCTTGTAGAAAATATTAACAGCATGCCTATTAAACATACAGTATCTAGCAATCAGCAATCAAAATAAAAACATTTCCAAACATGGAAACTGCCCAGTTAATGAAGCATTTCAAAGACATTAATCTATTCAATAATTACAGTTTTAAGTAGATAACAGATTTATATTCAGATTACGAAAGCATCATAACAACTGCTGCTTGTGTAAGGAATCCATGAATACCACTGTACATGAGAATTCCACACCTATTTGTAATCAATACACAAAATCCTATTGAATTTCAGGTACTTGTTTATTCAGCATTGCTTGACTCCGCGGACTCCTTGTTGTTTCAATATTCTAGCAATAGGACTAATCGCCAATACAGTGCCGTTGTAATCTATTCCTTCTGCCAGCAGAGGACGGTATTCGCACAGCCAGTTCAGGATAAGATACGGTCCTCGCAGTTCACAGTACAACTGGCCAAAGCCGTATTCGGAATATGCTCTCGATAACCTCGTTTAGTTTAAGTACGGCCATATTTCATATCAACCCACAGATGCATTGCATAAACACTAGAATTCTGGTTGTACTTAAATTGACCTTATACGTTTTGGATTATGTTTAACCTTCTTCAATTTCTTCAACCATATTTTGAGATGATTACGTTTACAGAAGCAAATATTATTCAGTGCTTTTTCTTCACTCCTTTAATCAAACCCACATTTCTATAAGGAGGGCCATTGTGAAACTCCCCAAAGTGAGCTGAATTAATCTTTTATTCTTCACACCTGCGAAGTCATTCCTACATTGTGTAATATGAAGGCCTTTCATTATTCACGTATACTACAACATCTGAAAATAATGGGTCTTGAAATAGTTGAATGAAAGAAAATCCTGAATAACTCCTCCAAATGCGTGTTACACTTTCATCAAGTACACACACTTTGAATGTGATGAACTATAAAAAGTTATTTTAACCATACCCAATGGAGCTCAGGAGTGCGATTGCATACACAATCATGTTTTCAGTGTTTGGACATCAGCCGTACATCAGAACAATCATTTCACTAACACAGCTCCATGTTGAGTGACTTCCCTCCAAGAACACAAAGTCACTTTCCCTTAGCAATTATTGCATGGACTTTGATTATCTGCCTTCTGCATCAAGCCCTGTATTATATACGGTACAAAGCCAAGCTTTGGGATAGTGCTTTGTTTGGATCCTTGTCTTGATCCTTTTGGATCCCAGGCTGCTCATTTGCAAATGAGTTTTGACATTAATTATAGTGACTATAGCAATGAGCTGGCACTGTGGTTCACAGAGCTGGGGTCCTGGGTTCAATTCCTGGGGTGCAGTCTGGATGGAATTGTATGTTCTCCCTTCATTTGTGTGGATTTCTTCCAGGTGCTCCATTTTCTTCCCACAGTCCAAAGACATACAGTACTTGTAGGTTAAGGTGGAACTACAGTCCCAATTTTGCAGACACAAAATTATTTAATTTCAGTCACAAAATAAAATCATTGACATTATAGAAAAACTTTACAAACTCAAAATTGAGCACAAAATCATGAATTTTGTGAAAGGACTGTAAGTTACGCCATGTTGTAACAAATTCGCATTCAAGTTCCACACAAATTGCGATGTGATGCAGCCCTTCCTGCTCACTAATCACTGTAATGACTAATGCAATGTGATGTAGGAGAGAAAGGGTATAGGTTATGCAGCAAACATTTCACTGCAAAAAACGTTCCATTCCAAGGTTCTTTATGCAGAGTTAACAATGTAGTATTATTTATTGGCAAAAACGTAAAAAAGTTGAGAGTTATATTTCCATTGGATTAAACGAGATGTATTCACAAGCCTGCTCCTTTACAATGTCATAGGGCCACAACAGATTATAGGAAGTTTTGCTGCCTCGTTCTGAATCGCAGAACATGGTAATTCTTTAACCTTGAAATGTAGTCTATTTTGTGATGTAATGATGCAATGTCCCTTTACTGAGAGCCAGCAATCAACGGATGTGTCTGATCGTGAATGGTTTTCCCTGTTGTTTGTTGTATTACTTGGTGTTGCATTTTAAGCTGTGCATGAGGCAGGACCCGGAGGCTGCTGCTTCTGCTGGTGCTTCTGCTGGGATTGAGGAAGAGCTGAGCGCCATGTAAGGCAAAGACACTGCGTTCCACTTTATCAGGTGCCTGGTGTGTAAGAGCTGCAGATAATATTGAGTCACATTAATCCCAACATATTTCAAATATTATGAAAATTAAATAAATTAAATCAAATAACTTTCATTAAAAAAATCAATCACTCTTTACCTTGCTTTTTCAGTTGTTTTTAAGGAAAATTGATGCCGAGAATGTGTGAATACTGCTTTTTGATGGTTCCAAGACCAATGTGACCTGTTCTATTGCCTGCTAATTGTACGTTCCAGGTTGAAAAATTATTTTTAGGAGGTCAAGGTGTATGAATGATAAGAGAAAAACTGAAATAACCACAGCTACGCAAACACCAGTCCACCCAAAAAAAATCATTTAATTAAAATAAGGTAACATTATTTTTTCATCATCATACGGATGAACTGTGCTAAATGTGTTTCTAAAAAGAAAAAGCAGGACGTGAGTCGTGAGCCAAGATCATGACTCTTTTGCTCTTCTTCACATCAGTTTTCATCTGCGAGGAGGAGGAGGAGGGCGGCTCCTGATGTGCTGACACTTGGGGAAGTGCCTCTGTGCCAGCCTGGGGGCAAAGCGCCGGCCGCAGTGAGGGCAGGGCACGTAGTCGGGGTTTGGATTCGCGGGGGGCTGGGGCAGGTTCACAACTTTCCCTCCTTGCGTGATCACCTGCTGCACCTCCCTGGCCTGTTTGATGCTCCGAATGAAATCCTCGTGCTTCTGCCTCCAGTTGTTCTTTCTCAGCTGGGAACAGGAAATGAAACCAATAAAACAGCTTCCAGAAAAAGTCCAGACTAGCACTGCGTACACAGTCTGGTCGCAAACCATTCACAAGGCAAGAAAATATCAATACAGTAATAACGTAGCTTTCTGGGGCTACCTTTCAGGTCATTGGGTAGAGAGTACAATTTACGTAGTTATGGTTTTGTTTCCTGTGAGTGCTATTTGCTTGATATGTAGATTTTTACAACAGAATTCAGAAGTCACTAAGACACATTTATTCTGTCTGGCAAATGTGCCTTTGCGGCAGTTTTTCAGAAGAGTACTTCATAAAACACTTATTTATTGTTTACATTGATTTATAAGCTGAGTCTGACTCTAGGAGAAAAAAAGGGAAGCTTGGAAAGAGTTTAAGGATAGCCCTTACCACGATTGGCGGTTTAACCTTCTTCTTATGGATGTATGTCTCCAGTTCTGTTCCCTTGGCCCTGTGCTTGAAAGAGTCAAAAACCTTCCTCTTTGAATTCTGAAGCTTCTTGCAGATCTTGCTGTGTTTCTCCAGCCTCTCTACAGCAAACTTCCCGTGACACAGTTCACAGGGCACCAGCTGAGGGTTTCCACTCTGGCTATTCTCATATGGAAATTGCTCAGCGGTAGGGCACATCAGACTTGTAGGGGACAAATATCTGTTTTCCACTGACAGAGTTTGTTCATCCAGACATGTGGTGTTATTTCTGAAGTGGCCCTGAGCGGCCTGTGCCGCTGACACGTCGCTTTCAGGGAGCCTTGCTTTCTTGAGATACTTTCTCCTTCCACAGGGGACGTCTTCTAGCCCACGGCTGCAAGGGCTCACTTGACGTCTCTCCTGATGGGAAAGCGCAGAGGGAAAGTGCGATTCTGCGCATCCGCCATCTTCCATTGGAGAACCATAATCAAGGTTGTCTCCTCTGATAGGAAGGGCTTTCCTTGGAGTGAAGGCTTTTTGCTTCTCCATTCTGCAGGTCAGAAGAGGCACGGCCTTAGAGCGGTGGTTGGCCCATGGTCCTCTGGGGCAAAGCTCGCTCTGCCTCGCCTCTATTTTCCCTTCCGGCCACCTCTCTGGAGTCTTCCATCTCTCTTGGAACCATCCTCAGCTCCTCCTGAGCTCTGAAGAGCTTCGCCTGCATCATGGCCTCCTTCTGGCGAATCTCGTCCTTCATCATGGCCTCCTTCCGGCGCATCTCATCCTGCAGGCTGGCCTCCCTCCGGCGATGCTCCTCCTTCAGCGCGGCCTCTGCCTCGGCCACTTTTCGTAGCTCCTCTTGCAACTGAAAGTGCTCCTTCCCATTGGCATGAGAAGGGCATTGCCCTGGAGGGGTCGCCACCATGGGGAGGACAGTCCTGTCCTTAGGTTTGCGTACTCTTGAGCCCCTCCTGCCCGGCCTCTCGCAGGGCCTCTCATGACCATCCTGAGGCGGGGTGGGGGCAAACAAGGAATCACTCTTTGCGTCCGGGCGGTCCACAGCCCGAACCTCACCAGGGCCGGAGACTTTCCTGTTACCCATAGGCTTCAGGGGGTAAGACCGATCATACCCCACAATGTTCTTCTCGGGGCCCTGTTGGGCTTGGAAGCGATAGCTGTTCCCCATCTTCTTCTCCGCAGCGTATTTGACATATTGGAAACATTTTCTCATCTTCTGTAGAGCTGCCTCCTGCCGCCGATTGTACATGGCGATCATTTTTTTCTCCTTTTCCTGCATCAGTTTCTCTTGGAAGGTGTCCTTCAGAAGCTGTATCTTGGGAGGCGGGCAGTACGTGGAGATCAGATCCTGTTGCCTTAAGGGCGCGGGTCGATTCGAGTCTGTGTCCTTCGGGGAGGGGGACAGAGCACCAGGCTTAGGACTGGGCTCCATTGGCAAATGAGATATGAGCTTTGTTTCCCAGGTATCTGGAAAAGGCAAAAATGGCAAATAAATGATATCCTGCACAGTCTAGTATGGTCTAATAGAAAAGAATAAAAAAAAACAATTCAGGAAATACACAACTTTTTAATATTAAACCTAATGGTGTTGAATGCTGCATGCTGACTCAGTCGGAGACAGATCCTAAACATAAACATTATAATAAACATTTGTTTCCCAAATAACATTCTCAATGTTCAGAATGCTTAAAGTCATGAGCTTTTTTAAAAATGTTTAACTGAAACCTGGAAATGTGCTATTTCATTTCAAAGCTTGTATTATATCTATGATATAAATGTTTTTTTATATAAAATTAACCCATTATGCAACAGGGGTTTGAGCAAAAGTCACTGTGAATAAGGGAATTTATCAATATTAATTAGCCGTTTCACTACATTATAGATAGCTGAAGGATTATGATACAGTATATCGATTTCGCTACAAATTGACAAGCATATTTGATGACACTTACCAAACAAGTTTTAAACAGCGGAGAAATAGTTCACCACGACGATAGCAATGCAATGTTTGACTGCATCTCCCTATGTGATATATCTGTATTTGGGTATATACAGATCACGTAATTCAGGGAGCACTGTTACGTCAGGTCACCAACCATTATTACGACGCTCATATGTCATAGAGCTCCTTAGGATGTTTGTATAATCTTTATCCAAATTTTCATATGGCCGCAGTTACGGCGTTTATTTTACAGTTAATGTAACAGGGTGTCATTATATTTTTCTGTCTTTATGGTGGCAGACCACTTAAATAAATCTGAGTAGGCGGTTTCTACAAGTGGGTCGGATAAAATATTAAATATACAGTAAAAGCTCACACCTATTCATACCCTTTATGTACTGTATATTGTAGCGTTTTGCAGGTTCTTTTTCAGAACTAAAGAACAGTGGAGACGCGATTTTTAACCGATTTTCAAGAACTTTATTTTCTTTTCACAAAAAAATACAGGAAATCACAAATCAGAAAGCTTTACATTAATATACATACTTAAAACAGTATATATGATCACATCTCATTACATTTTGACACGGTAACAGTTACATAGCAACAATTTTCTTTTTTTCTGGTGCAAATCACATTCTTTATTTAAACATGATAATGTTTTTCACAGTTTCTTGAGATACTGTCCAATGCTCTCTATTTCCCACAGATTTTCTGCTTCCTCCCTCCCTTCTCTCCACAGATCTCTGAGGTAATAGTTCTCTCGGGTGATGAACAGGGCCAGGCTACCTGCTGCCTTGACTGGGACCTCGATGCCTTTGAACAGCCCCATGTTCCTCACTCTCCACAGGGCGTCTTTCCCACTGTTCACCACGGCCCAGATCCTGTCAAACACGTCAGGGGGAAGTTTGACAGGAGAGATGCCGTATATGATGAAAGCAGCGGTCAGGGTAAATTGGGGCGAGAGAGCCTGCAACCAATCTTCAAACTGTGCCCAGAAAGCCTTAGCAAAAAAGCAGGACCACAGGAGATGGGTCACAGTCTCCTCCTCGCCGCAGCCCACCCTAACGCAGCGAGGGCTGGGGGTGAGGCCCCTACGGTACAAGAAAGTTCGTACCGGTAAGCACTGGTGGACGACACTCCAGGCTAAATCTCTGTGAATGTTGCACAGAAATTTAGAGGATGTGTGTTTCCACACCTTCCTTGTTTGGGCTGATGTTAAAATGCCCACAGGGGTCTGCCTATTGTTCTGGGGTGCTACGAAATCTTCCAGTTTTTGGACGCTGACATCTCGGAGGGGAATATGGCCAATTGGGTGAGATCTTAGAAAACTTTTAACTGTCCCATAAATTGCAGGGCATGTGTCAGAGAGTGGGACGTCCAGCTTGGGTCTGACACCCCACACTCTGAACACCTCCCTACCTACCCAGAGCCTGGAAAAATAAGTCCAGGTACGCGCTGCAGGTGCTGTTGCAAAGCCTCTCAGCACAGAGGCCAGGAAAATGCACAGCAGCTTCGTAGCAATATCTGGGACAGACTTCCCCCCTGAGGGTAGCGGCCTGTACATTATTTCCCTTCTGAGTCTTTCCTGCTTCCCACCCCATAGAAATTGAAACATCAATCTCCTCAGCACCGCCGCAACACGGTGTGGGATTGGGAAGGTAGAAGCCAGAAAATTCAAGACAGGCAAGAGCTCGGCTTTGATGACCAGCACCTTCCCTGTCATGGTGAGGTCTCGGTCCTTCCATTGCATCAGTTTTTTGTTTAAGATTGGCAATTTGTTCTGCCAATTTACTGTTCCCATCTCTTCTCCAAAATACACCCCCAGGACCTTAATTCTCTTCTCTTGCAGCCTGAGATCATGTCCTTCTTTTGGCTCCCTCCAGTTCTGATAAAAAATCTCACTCTTAGATGTGTTAATTTTTGCGGAGGAAGCCAAAGAGAACCGATCACAGCACTGCAGAGCTCTGCTAATTGAGGCATTGTCAGAGAGGAGCAGGGTGACGTCATCCATGTATAGAGATGTCTTTACCTCTCCTCCCCCACTTCCAGGCACTGGTATCCCATTAATGGCCTGATCCTGGCGCAAGGCACAGGCTAAGGGCTCCATAGCCAAAACGAATAACAAGGGGGATAATGGGCAGCCCTGCCTCACCCCTGAACAGACTTCAAAGGTGCGTGATCTATTGCCATTAACCATGACTCTGCTGTTGCTACCTGTGTACAGCAGGTTAATCCACTTTCTCATGATGGGGCCAAACTTCATGTGCTCAAGTACCGATGTTAAGTACTGCCGGTTTAGGCGGTCAAAGGCCTTTTCTAGGTCTACACCTAAAATGCACAGAGGGAGGGAGCGATCCTCAGAGTACAGACAGACATCCCTCAACAAGGCCAGGTTGTCGCTCATCAGGCGTCCTGCTATCCCACAAGTCTGTTCTTTCCCTACCAGTGAGGCCACTACATTTTGTAGGCGCAGGAAAAGGGCTTTGGACAGGATCTTAGTGTCCACGCCTAACAGGCTGAGGGGTCTCCAGTTCTTTATGTCATTTTTTGCTCCTTTCTTAAACAAGAGAGAGATAGTGCCTTCTCTTAAGGAGTCAGGCAGCAATTCTGTCTTGTAGCTTTCCTCGAATAGGAGCAGTAGCGGATCCTGAAGCAGATCCCAAAAGGTGCAATAAAATTCTTTAGGGAGCCCGTCAGCACCCGGAGTTTTCCCCTTCTGTAAGCTCTCCATAGCCTGTCTCAGCTCTTCTACTGTCAAATCCCTCTCAAGTACTTCCCTATCTTCTTCACTCAAAATGTTTTCTAGCTTTGAGGTAAAAAAATGAATATCTTCATCCTTTACCTCTGTAGAGCTGTACAGTCTTGAGTAGAAGGCCTCGGTGCAGGAGAGGATAGCACTCGGCTCTGTTCTCTCTCGTCCCTCCTCATCAACTACACTTTCCATGACAGTCTTGGAGCCTACCACTTTCCTGAAAAAGAAGCGAGTACACTTCTCATTTTCTTCCAAGAACTGCACTCTGCTTCTTAACAGCACTCCTCGACTACTTTCTTCGGCTATGCTCCGGATGTCCTTTTTTAAAAGGGCGATATCCTCGAGCACATCGAAGCCACTGTGCAGCATCGTGTAGAGACGCTGCAGCTGCCTCTGTTTCCTGGCTAGCACTCCTCTCCGTCTGGCAGCAGCCTTCCTTCCCTCAGCCATGAAAAAGGCCTTTGTCCTCACCTTCACCTCCTCCCACCACTCTCCTACTGACCCGTACAGACACTGCAAGGACAGCCACTGTGATAGTTTCTCCTTGTAGCGGGATACTACCCCCTCGTTCTCTAGCAGCTTTGTGTTGAGTTTCCAGAGGCCTGGGCCAAAGACAGTCCCGCCCTGGAGTTCCACTCTACACCCTAAAGCCTGATGATCTGAGAAGAAGACAGGCTGAAGAGTGACCCCAACAACTTTCACTCTCTCTGAGACAAAGCAATAGTCAATTCTGGAGCTGCTATTCCTCCCTGACCATGTATATCCTGCTGTTGTGGGATATATACATCTATATGTGTCTGAGAGTTTAAAGTCTTGAACTAAGTTTTGCAGGGCCAGTGAGCTGGAATCCAATTTTATCGGCGAGCTAGACTGCCTGTCTGTGTGCTCTAAGATACAATTAAAATCCCCTCCCACTATCACGTCTGTGCTGCATAACAATAGGGGGGAGAGTGCCTTGAGTAGCTCCACCCTTCCTCCTACGTCAGTAGGGCAATACACATTGATTAGCCGCAGGTTAACGGTCCCCCATTCCACATCCACACACAGCAACCTGCCATCTATGACCCTCTGAATACTTTTCAATTTGAATGCCCATCCTTTGAAAAGAATGGCCACGCCAGAGGCTCTGTTGTTATTGTCCCCTGACCAAACAGAAGGCCCTTTATCCCACCTATCTTCAAAACTTTTATACCTCTCTTGATAGGCTAAAGCACACTCCTGCAACATCAACACATCTCCCTCTCTCTGCTGGAGGTAATCAAAGACAGACTGGCATTTAACTCTGTCATTGATACCTCTTGTGTTAAGAGAAATTATGTTAAGAGCCATATTACATAAGAAAGTGGAACCAGTCTTTACAAAACACATTTCTCTTC
This sequence comes from Lepisosteus oculatus, assembly GCF_040954835.1. Lineage (NCBI taxonomy): Eukaryota > Metazoa > Chordata > Actinopteri > Semionotiformes > Lepisosteidae > Lepisosteus > Lepisosteus oculatus. The sequence goes on along the minus strand of NW_027167945.1, from coordinate 1,116,036 downwards.
GGTCTCACCTGTTACCTTTTTCTTTTTCTTTTTCTTCTTACCAATTTCCTGCCAGCCATCCTCTGAATGAGCCTTCATCAGGGTGGCAGCAGTAAAAGCGTTCACAGAGTCCATTTCAAGGAAGGGGGTAGAGGGAGGGGTGGAGGGGTTCCAGCTGTCCCCATCGCCATGCTCTCCTTCCTCCTCGCTCGGGGAGAAAACAGAGTCATTTTTTCTTTTCCTCAAGTCCAGCTCCTGGGAGCACTGAGGGGAAAGGGGTGCAGCCGATGCACCAGTCTCCTCTTCCCCCTCACCCACCAGCTGCTGCAGATCCTCCGTGATGGACTGGATGGAGGAGAGGAGGGCATCTGTAGCACTTGCAGAGTCTGAGAAAAGCAGCTCCGCTGAATCCTGGGTATCCTCGCTGGACCCGCTCCACCGGGGGGCCCCACACTGGCCCTCGTTCTGAGTAGCAGGAGTGGGGGAGGGGTCCTCGCTGTTCTCGGGGGTTTTCAAACCCTCGTGCTTGTCTGGTGCAGTCTGCGGTTGTGGGGGCGTAGTGGATTTCTCTTCCACCAGCCCCGGAGCCACAGCAGGACTGATCCTGGCTGGAGGCTGAGAGTCTTTGTCCAACAAGGGTTCTTTGTTTGACTTGTTGTTTGCTTTGGATTTTCGGGCCGGTTTGGCTGAAACAAGCACTGCCTCATCCTTTCTCATTTTGAGTTTATTGGCGTAGGCGTGAGGGCAGTTCTTAAAAACGTGTCCTTCCGAGCCACATAAATTGCACTTTGGCAGCATTGAACAGTCAGAGGCTAAATGTCCCTGTTTGCCACAGGTCTTGCAGCATTTCACAGTGCAGGACGATGCCAGGTGTCCCACAGCACCACAGCGCCGACACACCTTTGGTTGTCCCACATAAAACACATAGCCATTGCAGGCGCCCAGCCGGATTGTAGAGGGCAGGTGCCTTAAGCCTCCATTTACGCTGTCCGGTAGCAAGCGAACCTCGAATTTCCTTGCTCCTGTTTTTATACCATCAACATCTCTAACCTCAGTTCCATGGTGGACGGTGCAGTACTGGTTAAGCCAGGTGTGAATGTCCTCCGTCTTTGCCAGTTCCGAGAACATAACAACATGCACCGTTTTCCTCTCTCTCTGTGTCAGAGGCTGCAAGTTGATCTTCTCAAGTGCAGGAACTTTGCCTCTTTTTGCCTCAAACACATCCACGCATTGTTCAAACAGAGGATAGGTAGCAAATACAACCTCAAATGCTTTCTGACCTGGGAGAGCGAAGATGAAATCCAAGTGCCGAGGTTCAAAGCCAAGTTCCTTCTGTAACACTTTTCTGCTGAACTGCATACGATCCATGAAGAGGTCATCCAAGAGCTCAAAACGTACAGCATTCTTACGGGATCCAAAGGTTGCCATTTCAAAAACCGCAAATCGAACACTGCTTCCAACAAAAGAAAAACAATCCAACTACTCCACCTACAGGCTGATCAAGGTATCTCCCCTGCCAGGTAAGTATGGAGACGCGATTAACCAAGCACTGGCTTTATTTTACAACCACACCAAAACCAAACACAGGATCTACACACACATGAGGAGACTGACGAACACGTACACACATTTAGGGTGGTAATTACCTAACAACACACTCTACTTTTACAGGACTACACAGGGCACTAGAATTACTAGGACATTATTTACACAGGTAGGGTCAGCCGCTGGTCATCGTGCTGACCCTCAGACTCTTCCCGGCTACCACTCCCAGCATGCCCAGCGGTACTACGAGCGCCTAGGGGCGCTTCCTCCTCACCACCAGGCGAGGGCGTTACACTGCCCCCACCTGAAGCGTCTGGCGTCTCGCCGACGTCGAACACCCCCCTCAGGCTGTACTCGTATTCGGCCAACTGCTGCGGAACCCTGCGTGAGCGGCCGCTGCGCCGCGGTGACGGCTGGCGATCCACGGACGCCCCACTATCGGCCGGCTCCGGCCCCGGCTGCTCCTCTGGAGCCTCCCCACACGGCTCCTCCTCCCGGGCCCGGTAGGGGGCCAGGCGGTCTCGGTGCAGGACCACCACTCTCCCCCGTGTTCGCAACCGGACACGGTAGCAGACCTCGCCCACCACCCCGAGTACCTCAGCGGGCCCCTCCCACGACGGCGCCAGCTTAGGACTGAGGCCTTTGCGGCGCTGCGGGTTGTACACCCAAACCGAGTCCCCGGGCTGGAAGGCAGGCCCCCTGCAGCGCAGGTCGTAGTACCGCTTCTGCCGGACCCCCGCCTGTGTCAGGTGGGTCCGTGCAAAGCTGTGCACCCGCTGCATCCGCTGCCGCAGGTCCCACTCGTAGTCCGGTCCAGCCGGCGGTGCCGACCCGTCTCCGGGCGGCGGGCCGAAGACCAGGTCCACCGGTGTTCGCATTTCCCGGCCCAGCATGAGCGAGGCAGGGGTGCACCCGGTGGATTCCTGGACCGCGGTCCGATACGCCCAGAGCGCAAGGGGGAGGTGGCGGTCCCAGTCCCGTTGGTGCCGGGACACCAGGGTGGCCAGCTGGGTGGCGAGCGTCCGATTAAACCGCTCTACCAACCCGTCGCTCTGGGGATGCAGCGGGGTGGTCCGCGTCTTAGTAATCCCCAGGCGCTGGCACACTCTGGCGAAGACCTGGGACTCGAAGTTACGCCCCTGGTCACTGTGTAACTCCTCCGGCACCCCCAGCCTGGCAAACATCCCCTCCAGCAGTGCATCGGCCACCGTGGGGGCACTCTGGTCCGGGAGGGCGTAGGCCTCCGGCCACTTCGTAAAGTAATCCATAGCCACCAAGACGTAGCGGTTCCCGGCCTCGGTGCGCGGAAACGGGCCCAAAACGTCCACTCCCACCCGCTCCATAGGAGCCCCCACCTGGTGTTGTTGGAGGGGGGCCCGAGAGCGCTCGGGGGGACCCTTCTGCGCCACGCACACCGCACACGTTCGGCAGTACCGCTCCACGTCCCGGTGGCAAAGACCCCAATAAAAATGGCCTCGGAGACGCTGCAGGGTTTTTTTACCGCCGAAGTGCCCCACACCCGGTTGGCCGTGCACCGCTCGGAGCACCGCCCCGCGGAGCGACCGAGGCACCACCAGCTGCCACCGTACCTCGCCACTGGAGGGTACCCGCCACCCCCGGCGCAGCACCCCGTCCTTTACCTCCAAGGCCTCCCACAGGGCGCAGAGGGCCTTGACGGACTTCGGGTGCGGGGCGAGCTCCTCTCGTGTAGGCCGCACTCCTGCTGCCCTCCAGCGGAGCACCGGGCCCACGTCAGGATCAGCTGCCTGACGCTGCGCCAGGTCTGGCAGGCCCACCCCCAGCGGCCCCTCCCGGGCCGTGGCCGCGGCGCTCACCCCCGCCACGGTGCGGACAGCCTCCTCACGCTGCTCCCGCCGGGCGCAGTGATGGCAGTCCGTGGCCTCGCAGGGGCGCCGCGAGAGAGCGTCGGCATTGAGATGGCGAGACCCCGCACGGTGCACGACAGTGAAGTCGTACTGCAGGATCTCTATCCATCGCGCCATCTGTCCCTCTGGCTCCTTAAAGTGGAGCAGCCAGGTGAGGGACGCATGGTCGGTCCTCAACCGGAACCGGGTCCCGAACAGGTACGGCCTGAAATGGTGGACCGCCGCCATCACCGCCAGCAGCTCGCGACGGGTCACGCAGTAGTTCCGCTCAGGCCTAGTCAGAGCCCGACTATAGTAGGCCACTACGCGCTCCCCATCCGGCCCCTCCTGCGCCAACACCGCCCCCACCCCCGAGTCACTCGCGTCGGTGTCGAGAATATACGGCAACCGCGGGTCGGGGTAGGCCAGCACGGGGGCCCCCACCAGAGCTTCGCGCAACCGGCCAAAGGCAGTCTCACAGCCCGAGTCCCAGTCAAAACGGCGGCCCTTGTCGGTGAGGCGGTGCAGCGGGGCGGCGATGCTGGCAAAGTCCCGGACGAACCTCCGATAGTACGAGGCCAACCCCAGAAAGCTGCGGAGCTCCGCGACGGTGCGTGGAGTCGGCCAGCCCCTCACTGCGGCGACCTTACCTGGGTCCGTAGCCACCCCTCGCGGTCCAACAACATGTCCCAGGAAGGTCACCTCCCGCCGCAGGAGCTCGCACTTGCGGGGGTTGAGCCTCAGGCCAGCACGGCGGATGCAGGCCAGCACCGCCTGGAGGTTCGTCAAGGCCTGGTCGAAACTCCGTGCATGAACCAGCAGATCGTCCAGATATAACACGCACTGGTTCCGCGGGACCGATGCCAGCACCCTCTCCATCAGCCTCTCGAACGTCGCCGGGGCATTGCACAGGCCAAAAGGCATGACAGTAAACTGCCAGAGGCCCTGGCCGATGGAAAAGGCCGTCTTCGGGCGAGCATCGGGAGCAAGCGGTACCTGCCAGTAGCCGCAGCGGAGGTCCAGGGAGCTGAACCAGGTCGACCCGGTGATGTAGTCCAGGGCGTCATCTATCCTCGGCAGGGGGTAGGAATCTTTCCGGGTGACCTCATTCAGCTTGCGGTAGTTGACGCAGAACCTCCACGAGCCGTCTTTTTTTTTAACCAGTACGGCTGGCGCCGACCACGGGCTCGCGGAGGGCTCAATCACCCCCGCTGCGGCCATCTCCCGGATCTTTTCCTCGGCGGCGGTCACGCTTGGCGTGGACCATGCGTCCTGGTGGGATGCGGATGGGCCGAGCGTCGCCGGTGTTGATCTCGTGTTGGACCAGGGCAGTGCGGGTGCAGTCCTCATCCCTCGCCGCAAAGAGGTCTTCGTTCTGGGCGAGTAGCTCCTGGAGCCACTGCCGCTGGTCCTGATCGAGGCCCTCGCAGCTCCGCTGGAAGAGGTCCTCAACGGCACGCTTCGCTTCCACGCAACGCTCGGCCCCCGCCGCCGCCGCCTTGTCTGGCCCACCGGCCGACTCAGGGGCAGGATCCGGCACGCTCGCTCCCCGGCTCGCATGCCTGGTCTGCCCCGGCGACTGACGCCGCCGCCGCCGCCGCTGCCTCTTGTTCCCCCGGCTCCGGCAAGCCCGCGTCCCTCGGCCTTCGCCGGACCTGCCCTCCACCAGGTGCAGTCGCTCCCCCTGCCACACCAACTCCTGCCGGTCCAAGTCCAACCTGGCCCCCACTCGATGCAGTAGGTCCAGCCCCAGAATGCAGTCCTCCTGGATGGGTGCAAGGTAGCAGGGGTGGCGCACCGTCGCTGCACCCAGACGGAAGGCAAGCACCCGTTTCCCCCGGACTGCAGCGAGCTGTCCCGTCACGGTCCTCAGCCGCAGGCTGGAGGCCTCCCATCCTGGGGGGTTGGTGCCCTCGGTGTCGGGGAGGACACCCGGCCGAAGTAGGGTCACTGATGAACCGGTGTCGAGTAGGGCCAGGCAGGGTTGGTCCTCAATCCGGCAGTGGAGGTACAGGCCCCGGCTACAGCCGACTCGCCCCACGGTGGCGTGAGGGGCGCCGGTTTTTACAGCGCTCTCCGGAGCGGGGGTTGAGGTGTTCAAGGGCGGCCTTCCCCGCGCTGAGCCGCCCCGTTCCCGTTTCCCGACGCCGATCGGGGAGAGCGAGGTTCGGGTGCCCGGCAGAACCGGGCTCGGTGTCCTCTTTTTCCGCAGCGGTCGCAAATCAGCGTGCGGGGCTGTTCCCCCGGCGGTCGCTGCACGGGCTGGCTCCTCTTCCCCCTCGCTGGATTCCTCCGTCGCCGCCTCGGTCAGCCGGCAGGGCGCACTGCGTCTGCTGGCGCTGCCAGTCACCCCGAACACTACCTCAGCCCGTGTAGCAAGGGCCAAGGCCTGCTCCAGCAATGTTGGCGCGGCCAGCTGCACGTGGCGCCGCAGCTCCTCGGGCGAGAGGGCCTTGAGAAAGGCCTGGAGAGCCATCTCCCGCTGCGCCTCCCGGGGGAAAGTTGGGTATCCTCGGCGGGCGAGGAACATGACATCCGCGGCGACCGGGCCCAGTCGCTCTCCTGGTCGGCGCCGCCGCAGGGCCAGCCTCTCCCGCATCAAGTCCGGCGCCTCCTCTACACTGAAGCGCAGCTGGAGGGCTGCTGCCAGCGCCGTGTAGTCGCCTCTGTCCTCCTCCGGGACGTCCAGGAGCACCTGGCAGGCCGCTCCTTCCAGCGCCGCCGCCAGGTGGCCGGCCATCTCCGCCCGGCTCCAGCCATTCGTCCGGGCCGCGAGCTGGAACTGCGCCTCATAGGTCTCCCAAGGCGCCTCACCATCGTAGCGACCTGGTCGCACCCGCGCCGATGGGTGTGGGAATCGCTGATCGGCTCCGGCAGGGAGGGCATCCTCTCTCCGGGGCGGCCGCCCCAATTCTACTGGCGGGACCACTACTGGGTAGCCCTGGTAAGGGCTGTGGCCACCTGTCGCACCCAGGAGTTGCTCAGGCTCCCTATGTGCGCCGCCGATGGGTTCTGCGTCTTCCAGCGTCAGCCGGCGCTTTATGGAATTGGGTAGTGTCTGCCACAAGTTGTTCATTCTGCCCGCTTCTGACACCAATGTAACGCAACGGGGGCTCAGGCGGGCGCCCTTGCCGCATTTGGTCGGCCCCTGGACCCTCCGGGGCTCGAACCCGGGACTTCCGCGTCTCTCTGCAGCGACCCAGCCCCGTGAGCTAAAGAGAGATCTCTCTTTAGCTCACGGGGCTAGGTTGCTGCAGAGAGACGCGGAAGTCCCGGGTTCGAGCCTCCAGTCGGGATGGGGCCGACCAGATGCGGCAAGGGCGCCCGCCTGAGCCCCCGTTGCGTTACATTGGTGTCAGAAGCGGGGCGGGATAGCCCTTCGCCGGGGACGGCGATTTAAGCGGGGGAGAGTGTAACGCTTACGGCCGACAAGCACTGTGTGTAAGAGCCGGCGTACCAGAGCGGGTGACGTCACCGCCCTTCCCTGTGATAGCAGGACCACAGCTAGTGGGCTGTGGAGAGATCTCTCTTTAGCTCACGGGGCTGGGTCGCTGCAGAGAGACGCGGAAGTCCCGGGTTCGAGCCCCGGAGGGTGCAGGGGCCGACCAAATGCGGCAAGGGCGCCCGCCTGAGCCCCCGTTGCGTTACAATATCTACAATTACGTATACTACGTATACAGTTATCGTATACTATAATACGATAACTACCATTACAAAATGTCTCCCTTTTGAATTGAAGTGGTTCTTTTAAATAAGTAAATTGCAATCACTTAGCCTACATCTGAGCTCCTAATTCATCGCGACGACGGACTGAGACTCCAGTCGGATTTGTGAGAAGGGGTGTGCCTGTTTTAAAACCGATTCATACGTCTTAAACACATGGACATAGATAGCAGTCTGTGTTATATAATTTATCTTTTTATTTTATTTAAATTTAAGTATCACATACACATTTTCAAAGTAACTGTACCCCTTTTAATTATGATCCCCATCGCTCACAGCTCCGAAGGTGAGACGAGGGCTACTTCAGATGGGATTTCCAATATTTCTCTCTTAGCTTGTATACCGGTGGAAAGGAGAGGGGTCTTAAAACGTGTTGATAGTAAGATTGGGATGTATTTGCAGTCTAGATATAGTTTTTTTAATGTTCGGAGCCGCCACAGATTCATTTTCTTACGACTGCTTTTCTGGATGACAATGACAATGCAAACGATGGTGTTAAGGCGAGGCTGTGCCTTAAGGCTCCTCTGCTTACAATATTCAGCGCGTAAATCGCAAACGAGCGCCTTCCCTTACGATGAAAATGCAGAAAATAAGACCACGAGATTTAAACCTACGGCTTACAAATTTATGCGTAAACACTAAAACCGTATCTTTAGCAAAACTGGCGAGACAATGTGTTTTATCATTTAAAAAAGTACTGGAAAATAATTAAAGGTTATCACGATAAACAGAGGTTACTGATCTACTACTGTACGCTGTGACCAAAAATGAGAGTCCGCCGATCCTCGCAGCCTTCATGCTTTGGTCTTGGCCTGGCCGTTTTTTTTAAGATAATGGGGTCAAGTTAAGAAATTATGCAAGTTTCTAATCAAATCCAAGGGCGCCTCGATCTCCTAAACATCTTTAGAAGGCCGGCGGACCACACTGCACGGTCCGGGTCCGGGCCCTGACCCGGTTCTGGATAATGCCAGCTTAAAGTGAAAAATTCTACTGTACATATTATGTTTCTTATTATGGTATATATGCATAATATAGCGCGACCGCTTCACGAAGCTAGAAAGAAAGTTATCCGCCATTTTTATTTTACCTGCAATTGAATTTGCCATTAAAATCATTATTAATACCGCAGCTGCTAAATAACTTACCTAAAAGCGTTCAGATACAAAAGCACTTGAGCTGTAATGTTTATATACTGTTGGCCCGATGACCTACTTCAAGAAGAATTGTTACATAGACCGCCAAGGACTGTCATCACACTTTACGTCATAAAGCGCTTTAAAACTTAAGACAAGTTCAACACCTCATATTTTGTACTGTTTATCATGGTAAAAGCAACTCAAAGCAATTCTAAAAATGATCGAAAGGTAAAAATACAAGCTTATACGAGCTGTCGTTTTAACATTTATAACATATATTTAAACAAAACATATATAATCTATTTTAATAAAATAGAAAAGTGTTCTTAGTCTTCACTTAAAAGCTGTTAGAAGCTGCCTTTCTGACAAGAGATTTCTGTGAGTTCCACAGTCTCAGTGCATTAAAGTCAAAACCAGTTGCTTTTTATTTCCTCTTTTACGACAGAGCAAGGAGGGTGTCCACAGACCACTGTGCACCTGCAGACTGATATGGGGGGTAAAAAGTCTAGAAGTTAGTAAATAAGATTTTAACACATGTTCTAAAACACACCGGACACCTGTACAGTGATGCCAACACAGTGATCTGAGCTCCTTCTTTGAGTTAAATCCTAGCATCTGCATTTTTTACAAGTTGTTGCTATGGCAGAGCATGACCAGAGCATAACAGAAACCACCCATTTTCTAACCGCTTCATCCAATTCAGGGTCAGGGGGTCAGGGGGTCGCGGGGCACGGGGGAGCCAGAGCCTCAGAAAGTAATAAGCAGGAGATACCTGGGACTGGATGGTAGTCCAATGCAGGGAAGACACAGACACTCACCAATTATCCCAGAAGCCAATTAACCTACCAGTAGTTCTTTGAACTGTGGGAGGAAGCCGGAGCACCCAAAGCAAACTCATGCAAACATGGGGAGAACATACAAGCTCCATACAGATAGCACCCCAGGTCCAGAAGTGTACCCAGGGCCTCAGCACTGTGAGCTAGCAATGCTAAACGCTGGGCTACTGTGCATGCTAATTTCTAGGCATCAGGTGATCAATCAGGTAGTGTTTCTCAGATAAAAGGACACCAGTTATTTAGTATGAGATTCAAATTGACCTCAGAACAAAATATAACTTATGTTATATAACTTATATAGAACTTACTACAGCATAACTGTCTTATTTGGCTCTTGTAGAAAATATTAACAGCATGCCTATTAAACATACAGTATCTAGCAATCAGCAATCAAAATAAAAACATTTCCAAACATGGAAACTGCCCAGTTAATGAAGCATTTCAAAGACATTAATCTATTCAATAATTACAGTTTTAAGTAGATAACAGATTTATATTCAGATTACGAAAGCATCATAACAACTGCTGCTTGTGTAAGGAATCCATGAATACCACTGTACATGAGAATTCCACACCTATTTGTAATCAATACACAAAATCCTATTGAATTTCAGGTACTTGTTTATTCAGCATTGCTTGACTCCGCGGACTCCTTGTTGTTTCAATATTCTAGCAATAGGACTAATCGCCAATACAGTGCCGTTGTAATCTATTCCTTCTGCCAGCAGAGGACGGTATTCGCACAGCCAGTTCAGGATAAGATACGGTCCTCGCAGTTCACAGTACAACTGGCCAAAGCCGTATTCGGAATATGCTCTCGATAACCTTGTTTAGTTTAAGTACGGCCATATTTCATATCAACCCACAGATGCATTGCATAAACACTAGAATTCTGGTTGTACATAAATTGACCTTATACGTTTTGGATTATGTTTAACCTTCTTCAATTTCTTCATCCATATTTTGAGATGATTACGTTTACAGAAGCAAATATTATTCAGTGCTTTTTCTTCACTCCTTTAATCAAACCCACATTTCTATAAGGAGGGCCATTGTGAAACTCCCCAAAGTGAGCTGAATTAATCTTTCATTCTTCACACCTGCGAAGTCATTCCTTCATTGTGTAATATGAAGGCCTTTCATTATTCACGTATACTACAACATCTGAAAATAATGGGTCTTGAAATAGTTGAATGAAAGAAAATCCTGAATAACTCCTCCAAATGCGTGTTACACTTTCATCAAGTACACACACTTTGAATGTGATGAACTATAAAAAGTTATTTTAACCATACCCAATGGAGCTCAGGAGTGCGATTGCATACACAATCATGTTTTCAGTGTTTGGACATCAGCCGTACATCAGAACAATCATTTCACTAACACAGCTCCGTGTTGAGTGACTTCCCTCCAAGAACACAAAGTCACTTTCCCTTAGCAATTATTGCATGGACTTTGATTATCTGCCTTCTGCATCAAGCCCTGTATTATATACGGTACAAAGCCAAGCTTTGGGATAGTGCTTTGTTTGGATCCTTGTCTTGATCCTTTTGGATCCCAGGCTGCTCATTTGCAAATGAGTTTTGACATTAATTATAGTGACTATAGCAATGAGCTGGCACTGTGGTTCACAGAGCTGGGGTCCTGGGTTCAATTCCTGGGGTGCAGTCTGGATGGAATTGTATGTTCTCCCTTCATTTGTGTGGATTTCTTCCAGGTGCTCCAGTTTCTTCCCACAGTCCAAAGACATACAGTACTAGTAGGTTAAGGTGGAACTACAGTCCCAATTTTGCAGACACAAAATTATTTAATTTCAGTCACAAAATAAAATCATTGACATTATAGAAAAACTTTACAAACTCAAAATTGAGCACAAAATCATGAATTTTGTGAAAGGACTGTAAGTTACGCCATGTTGTAACAAATTCGCATTCAAGTTCCACACAAATTGCGATGTGATGCAGCCCTTCCTGCTCACTAATCACTGTAATGACTAATGCAATGTGATGTAGGAGAGAAAGGGTATAGGTTATGCAGCAAACATTTCACTGCAAAAAACGTTCCATTCCAAGGTTCTTTATGCAGAGTTAACAATGTAGTATTATTTATTGGCAAAAACGTAAAAAAGTTGAGAGTTATATCTCCATTGGATTAAACGAGATGTATTCACAAGCCTGCTCCTTTACAATGTCATAGGGCCACAACAGATTATAGGAAGTTTTGCTGCCTCATTCTGAATCGCAGAACATGGTAATTCTTTAACCTTGAAATGTAGTCTATTTTGTGATGTAATGATGCAATGTCCCTTTACTGAGAGCCAGCAATCAACGGATGTGTCTGATCGTGAATGGTTTTCCCTGTTGTTTGTTGTATTACTTGGTGTTGCATTTTAAGCTGTGCATGAGGCCATGTAAGGCAAAGACACTGCGTTCCACTTTATCAGGTGCCTGGAGTGTAAGAGCTGCAGATAATATTGAGTCACATTAATCCCAACATATTTCAAATATTATGAAAATTAAATAAATTAAATCAAATAACTTTCATTAAAAAAATCAATCACTCTTTACCTTGCTTTTTCAGTTGTTTTTAAGGAAAATTGATGCCGAGAATGTGTGAATACTGCTTTTTGATGGTTCCAAGACCAATGTGACCTGTTCTATTGCCTGCTAATTGTACGTTCCAGGTTGAAAAATTATTTTTAGGAGGTCAAGGTGTATGAATGATAAGAGAAAAACTGAAATAACCACAGCTACGCAAACACCAGTCCACCAAAAAAAAATCATTTAATTAAAATAAGGTAACATTTTTTTTTCATCATCATACGGATGAACTGTGCTAAATGTGTTTCTAAAAAGAAAAAGCAGGACGTGAGTCGTGAGCCAAGATCATGACTCTTTTGCTCTTCTTCACATCAGTTTTCATCTGCGAGGAGGAGGAGGAGGGCGGCTCCTGATGTGCTGACACTTGGGGATGTGCCTCTGTGCCGGCCTGGGGGCAAAGCGCCGGCCGCAGTGAGGGCAGGGCACGTAGTCGGGGTTTGGATTCGCGGGGGGCTGGGGCAGGTTCACAACTTTCCCTCCTTGCGTGATCACCTGCTGCACCTCCCTGGCCTGTTTGATGCTCCGAATGAAATCCTCGTGCTTCTGCCTCCAGTTGTTCTTTCTCAGCTGGGAACAGGAAATGAAACCAATAAAACAGCTTCCAGAAAAAGTCCAGACTAGCACTGCGTACACAGTCTGGTCGCAAACCATTCACAAGGCAAGAAAATATCAATACAGTAATAACGTAGCTTTCTGGGGCCACCTTTCAGGTCATTGGGTAGAGAGTACAATTTACATAGTTATGGTTTTGTTTCCTGTGAGTGCTATTTGCTTGATATGTAGATTTTTACAACAGAATTCAGAAGTCACTAAGACACATTTATTCTGTCTGGCAAATGTGCCTTTGCGGCAGTATTTCAGAAGAGTACTTCATAAAACACTTATTTATTGTTTACATTGATTTATAAGCTGAGTCTGACTCTAGGAGAAAAAAAGGGAAGCTTGGAAAGAGTTTAAGGATAGCCCTTACCACGATTGGCGGTTTAACCTTCTTCTTATGGATGTATGTCTCCAGTTCTGTTCCCTTGGCCCTGTGCTTGAAAGAGTCAAAAACCTTCCTCTTTGAATTCTGAAGCTTCTTGCACCATGGGGAGGACAGTCCTGTCCTTAGGTTTGAGTACTCTTGAGCCCCTCCTGCCCGGCCTCTCGCAGGGCCTCTCATGACCATCCTGAGGCGGGGTGGGGGCAAACAAGGAATCACTCTGTGCGTCCGGGCGGTCCACAGCCCGAACCTCACCAGGGCCGGAGACATTCCTGTTACCCATAGGCTTCAGGGGGTAAGACCGATCATACCCCACATTGTTCTTCTCGGGGCCCTGTTGGGCTTGGAAGCGATAGCTGTTCCCCATCTTCTTCTCCGCAGCGTATTTGACATATTGGAAACATTTTCTCATCTTCTGTAGAGCTGCCTCCTGCCGCCGATTGTACATGGCGATCATTTTTTTCTCCTTTTCCTGCATCAGTTTCTCTTGGAAGGTGTCCTTCAGAAGCTGTATCTTGGGAGGCGGGCAGTACGTGGAGATCAGATCCTGTTGCCTTAAGGGCGCGGGTCGATTCGAGTCTGTGTCCTTCGGGGAGGGGGACAGAGCACCAGGCTTAGGACTGGGCTCCATTGGCAAATGAGATATGAGCTTTGTTTCCCATGTATCTGGAAAAGGCAAAAATGGCAAATAAATGATATCCTGCACAGTCTAGTATGGTCTAATAGAAAAGAATAAAAAAAAACAATTCAGGAAATACACAACTTTTTAATATTAAACCTAATGGTGTTGAATGCTGCATGCTGACTCAGTAGGAGACAGATCCTAAACATAAACATTATAATAAACATTTGTTTCCCAAATAACATTCTCAATGTTCAGAATGCTTAAAGTCATGAGCTTTTTTAAAAATGTTTAACTGAAACCTGGAAATGTGCTATTTCATTTCAAAGCTTGTATTATATCTATGATATAAATGTTTTTTTATATAAAATTAACCCATTATGCAACAGGGGTTTGAGCAAAAGTCACTGTGAATAAGGGAATTTATCAATATTAATTAGCCGTTTCACTACATTATAGATAGCTGAAGGATTATGATACAGTATATCGATTTCGCTACAAATTGACAAGCATATTTGATGACACTTACCAAACAAGTTTTAAACAGCGGAGAAATAGTTCACCACGACGATAGCAATGCAATGTTTGACTGCATCTCCCTATGTGATATATCTGTATTTGGGTATATACAGATCACGTAATTCAGGGAGCACTGTTACGTCAGGTCACCAACCATTATTACGACGCTCATATGTCATAGAGCTCCTTAGGATGTTTGTATAATCTTTATCCAAATTTTCATATGGCCGCAGTTACGGCGTTTATTTTACAGTTAATGTAACAGGGTGTCATTATATTTTTCTGTCTTTATGGTGGCAGACCACTTAAATAAATCTGAGTAGGCGGTTTCTACAAGTGGGTCAGATAAAATATTAAATATACAGTAAAAGCTCACACCTATTCATACCCTTTATGTACTGTATATCTACAATTACGTATACTACGTATACAGTTATCGTATACTATAATACGATAACTACCATTACAAAATGTCTCCCTTTTGATTTGAAGTGGTTCTTTTAAATAAGTAAATTGCAATCACTTAGCCTACATCTGAGCTCCTAATTCATCGCGACGACGGACTGAGACTCCAGTCGGATTTGTGAGAAGGGGTGTGCCTGTTTTAAAACCGATTCATACGTCTTAAACACATGGACATAGATAGCAGTCTGTGTTATATAATTTATCTTTTTATTTTATTTAAATTTAAGTATCACATACACATTTTCAAAGTAACTGGACCCCTTTTAATTATGATCCCCATCGCTCACAGCTCCGAAGGTGAGACGAGGGCTACTTCAGATGGGATTTCCAATATTTCTCTCTTAGCTTGTACAGTATACCGGTGGAAAGGAGAGGGGTCTTAAAACGTGTTGATAGTAAGATTGGGATGTATTTGCAGTCTAGATATAGTTTTTTTAATGTTCGGAGCCGCCACAGATTCATTTTCTTACGACTGCTTTTCTGGATGACAATGACAATGCAAACGATGGTGTTAAGGCGAGGCTGTGCCTTAAGGCTCCTCTGCTTACAATATTCAGCGCGTAAATCGCAAACGAGCGCCTTCCCTTACGATGAAAATGCAGAAAATAAGACCACGAGATTTAAACCTACGGCTTACAAATTTATGCGTAAACACTAAAACCGTATCTTTAGCAAAACTGGCGAGACAATGTGTTTTATCATTTAAAAAAGTACTGGAAAATAATTAAAGGTTATCACGATAAACAGAGGTTACTGATCTACTACTGTACGCTGTGACCAAAAATGAGAGTCCCCCGATCCTCGCAGCCTTCATGCTTTGGTCTTGGCCTGGCCGTTTTTTTTTAGATAATGGGGTCAAGTTAAGAAATTATGCAAGTTTCTAATCAAATCCAAGGGCGCCCCGATCTCCTAAACATCTTTAGAAGGCCGACGGACCACACTGCACGGTCCGGGTCCGGGCCCTGACCCGGTTCTGGATAATGCCAGCTTAAAGTGAAAAATTCTACTGTACATATTATGTTTCTTATTATGGTATATATGTATAATGTGGCGCGACCGCTTCACGAAGCTAGAAAGAAAGTTATCCGCCATTTTTATTTTACCTGCAATTGAATTTGCCATTAAAATCACGATTAATACCGCAGCTGCTAAATTACTTACCTAAAAGCGTTCAGATACAAAAGCACTTGAGCTGTAATGTTTATATACTGTTGGCCCGATGACCTACTTCAAGAAGAATTGTTACATAGACCGCCAAGGACTGTCATCACACTTTACGTCATAAAGCGCTTTAAAACTTTTGACAAGTTCAACACCTCATATTTTGTACTGTTTATCATGGTAAAAGCAACTCAAAGCAATTCTAAAAATGATCGAAAGGTAAAAATACAAGCTTATACGAGCTGTCGTTTTAACATTTATAACATATATTTAAACAAAACATATATAATCTATTTTAATAAAATAGAAAAGTGTTCTTAGTCTTCACTTAAAAGCTGTTAGAAGCTGCCTTTCTGACAAGAGAGTTCTGTGAGTTCCACAGTCTCAGTGCATTAAAGTCAAAACCAGTTGCTTTTTATTTCCTGTTTTACGACAGAGCAAGGAGGGTGTCCACAGACCACTGTGCACCTGCAGACTGATATGGGGGGTAAAAAGTCTAGAAGTTAGTAAATAAGATTTTAACACATGTTCTAAAACACACCGGACACCTGTACAGTGATGCCAACACAGTGATCTGAGCTCCTTCTTTGAGTTAAATCCTAGCATCTGCATTTTTTACAAGTTGTTGCTATGGCAGAGCATGACCAGAGCATAACAGAAACCACCCATTTTCTAACCGCTTCATCCAATTCAGGGTCAGGTGGTCAGGGGGTCGGGGGGTCACGGGGGAGCCAGAGCCTCAGAAAGTAATAAGCAGGAGATACCTGGGACTGGATGGTAGTCCAATGCAGGGAAGACACAGACACTCACCAATTATGAATTGGCTCTCTATGAATTGGCTACATTACTCTGCTCTCCTCCCCACTGATAGCTGATGTGTGGTGAGCGTTCTGGCGCACTATGGCTGCCGTCGCATCATCCAGGTTGATGCTGCACATTGGTGGTGGTGGAGGGGAGTCCCCATTACCTGTAAAGCGCTTTGAGTGGAGTGTCCAGAAAAGCGCTATATAAGTGTAAGCAATTATTATTATTATTATTATTAATTATCCCAGAAGCCAATTAACCTACCAGTAGTTCTTTGAAGTGTGGGAGGAAGCCGGAGCACCCAAAGCAAACTCATGCAAACATGGGGAGAACATACAAGCACCATACAGATAGCACCCCAGGTCCAGAAGTGTACCCAGGGCCTCAGCACTGTGAGCTAGCAATGCTAAACACTGGGCTACTGTGCATGCTAATTTCTAGGCATCAGGTGATCAATCAGGTAGTGTTTCTCAGATAAAAGGACACCAGTTATTTAGTATGAGATTCAAATTGACCTCAGAACAAAATATAACTTATGTTATATAACTTATATAGAACTTACTACAGCATAACTGTCTTATTTGGCTCTTGTAGAAAATATTAACAGCATGCCTATTAAACATACAGTATCTAGCAATCAGCAATCAAAATAAAAACATTTCCAAACATGGAAACTGCCCAGTTAATGAAGCATTTCAAAGACATTAATCTATTCAATAATTACAGTTTCAAGTAGATAACAGATTTATATTCAGATTACGAAAGTATCATAACAACGGCTGCTTGTGTAAGGAATCCATGAATACCACTGTACATGAGAATTTCACACCTATTTGTAATCAATACACAAAATCCTATTGAATTTCAGGTACTTGTTCATTCAGCATTGCTTGACTCCGCGGACTCCTTGTTGTTTCAATATTCTAGCAATAGGACTAATCGCCAATACAGTGCCGTTGTAATCTATTCCTTCTGCCAGCAGAGGACGGTATTCGCACAGCCAGTTCAGGATAAGATACGGTCCTCGCAGTTCACAGTACAACTGGCCACAGCCGTACTCGGAATATGCTCTCGATAACCTCGTTTAGTTTAAGAACGGCCGTATTTCATATCAACCCACAGATGCATTGCATAAACACTAGAATTCTGGTTGTACTTAAATTGACCTTATACGTTTTGGATTATGTTTAACCTTCTTCAATTTCTTTAACCATATTTTGAGATGATTACGTTTACAGAAGCAAATATTATTCAGTGCTTTTTCTTCACTCCTTTAATCAAACCCACATTTCTTTAAGGAGGGCCATTGTGAAACTCCCCAAAGTGAGCTGAATTAATCTTTTATTCTTCACACCTGCGAAGTCATTCCTTCATTGTGTAATATGAAGGCCTTTCATTATTCACGTATACTACAACATCTGAAAATAATCGGTCTTGAAATAGTTGAATGAAAGAAAATCCTGAATAACTCCTCCAAATGCGTGTTACACTTTCATCAGGTACACACACTTTGAATGTGATGAACTATAAAAAGTTATTTTAACCATACCCAATGGAGCTCGGGAGTGCGATTGCATACACAATCATGTTTTCAGTGTTTGGACATCAGCCGTACATCAGAACAATCATTTCACTAACACAGCTCCATGTTGAGTGACTTCCCTCCAAAAACACAAAGTCACTTTCCCTTAGCAATTATTGCATGGACTTAGATTATCTGCCTTCTGCATCAAGCCCTGTATGATATACTATACAAAGCCAAGCTTTGGGATAGTGCTTTGTTTGGATCCTTGTCTTGATCCTTTTGGATCCCAGGCTGCTCATTTGCAAATGAGTTTTGACATTAATTAAAGTGACTATAGCAATGAGGTGGCACTGTGGTTCACAGAGCTGGGGTCCTGGGTTCAATTCCTGGGGTGCAGTCTGGATGGAATTGTATGTTCTCCCTTCATTTGTGCGGATTTCTTCCAGGTGCTCCAGTTTCTTCCCACAGTCCAAAGACATACAGTACTAGTAGGTTAAGGTGGAACTACAGTCCCAATTTTGCAGACACAAAAGTATTTAATTTCAGTCACAAAATAAAATAATTGACATTATAGAAAAACTTTACATACTCAAAATTGAGCACAAAATCATGAATTTTGTGAAAGGACTGTAAGTTACGCCATGTTGTAACAAATTCGCATTCAAGTTCCACACAAATTGCGATGTGATGCAGCCCTTCCTGCTCACTAATCACTGTAATGACTAATGCAATGTGATGTAGGAGAGAAAAGGTATAGGTTATGCAGCAAACATTTCACTGCAAAAAACGTTCCATTCCAAGGTTCTTTATGCAGAGTTAACAATGTAATATTATTTATTGGCAAAAACGTAAAAAAGTTGAGAGCAATATTTCCATTGGATTAAACGAGATGTATTCACAAGCCTGCTCCTTTACAATGTCACAGGGCCACATCAGATTACAGGAAGTTTTGCTGCCTCGTTCTGAATCGCAGAACATGGTAATTCTTTAACCTTGAAATGTAGTCTATTTTGTGATGTAATGATGCAATGTCCCTTTACTGAGAGCCAGCAATCAACGGATGTGTCTGATCGTGAATGGTTTTCCGTGTTGTTTGTTGTATTACTTGGTGTTGCATTTTAAGCTGTGCATGAGGCAGGACCCGGAGGCTGCTGCTTCTGCTGGTGCTTCTGCTGGGATTGAGGAAGAGCTGAGCGCCATGTAAGGCAAAGACACTGCGTTCCACTTTATCAGGTGCCTGGAGTGTAAGAGCTGCAGATAATATTGAGTCACATTAATCCCAACATATTTCAAATATTATGAAAATTAAATAAATTAAATCAAATAACTTTCATTAAAAAAATCAATCACTCTTTACCTTGCTTTTTCAGTTGTTTTTAAGGAAAATTGATGCCGAGAATGTGTGAATACTGCTTTTTGATGGTTCCAAGACCAATGTGACCTGTTCTATTGCCTGCTAATTGTACGTTCCAGGTTGAAAAATTATTTTTAGGAGGTCAAGGTGTATGAATGATAAGAGAAAAACTGAAATAACCACAGCTACGCAAACACCAGTCCACCAAAAAAAAATCATTTAATTAAAATAAGGTAACATTTTTTTTTCATCATCATACGGATGAACTGTGCTAAATGTGTTTCTAAAAAGAAAAAGCAGGACGTGAGTCGTGAGCCAAGATCATGACTCTTTTGCTCTTCTTCACATCAGTTTTCATCTGCGAGGAGGAGGAGGAGGGCGGCTCCTGATGTGCTGACACTTGGGGAAGTGCCTCTGTGGAAAGCTTGGAAAGAGTTTAAGGATAGCCCTTACCACGATTGGCGGTTTAACCTTCTTCTTATGGATGTATGTCTCCAGTTCTGTTCCCTTGGCCCTGTGCTTGAAAGAGTCAAAAACCTTCCTCTTTGAATTCTGAAGCTTCTTGCAGATCTTGCTGTGTTTCTCCAGCCTCTCTACAGCAAACTTCCCGTGACACAGTTCACAGGGCACCAGCTGAGGGTTTCCACTCTGGCTATTCTCATATGGAAATTGCTCAGCGGTAGGGCACATCAGACTTGTAGGGGACAAATATCTGTTTTCCACTGACAGAGTTTGTTCATCCAGACATGTGGTGTTATTTCTGAAGTGGCCCTGCGCGGCCTGTGCCGCTGACACGTCGCTTTCAGGGAGCCTTGCTTTCTTGAGATACTTTCTCCTTCCACAGGGGACGTCTTCTAGCCCACGGCTGCAAGGGCTCACTTGACGTCTCTCCTGATGGGAAAGCGCAGAGGGAAAGTGCGATTCTGCGCATCCGCCATCTTCCATTGGAGAACCATAATCAAGGTTGTCTCCTCTGATAGGAAGGGCTTTCCTTGGAGTGAAGGCTTTTTGCTTCTCCATTCTGCAGGTCAGAAGAGGCACGGCCTTAGAGCGGTGGTTGGCCCATGGTCCTCTGGGGCAAAGCTCGCTCTGCCTCGCCTCTATTTTCCCTTCCGGCCACCTCTCTGGAGTCTTCCATCTCTCTCGGAACCATCCTCAGCTCCTCCTGAGCTCTGAAGAGCTTCGCCTGCATCATGGCCTCCTTCTGGCGAATCTCGTCCTTCATCATGGCCTCCTTCCGGCGCATCTCATCCTGCAGGCTGGCCTCCCTCCGGCGATGCTCCTCCTTCAGCGCGGCCTCTGCCTCGGCCACTTTTCGTAGCTCCTCTTGCAACTGAAAGTGCTCCTTCCCATTGGCATGAGAAGGGCATTGCCCTGGAGGGGTCACCACCATGGGGAGGACAGTCCTGTCCTTAGGTTTGCGTACTCTTGAGCCCCTCCTGCCCGGCCTCTCGCAGGGCCTCTCATGACCATCCTGAGGCGGGGTGGGGGCAAACAAGGAATCACTCTGTGCGTCCGGGCGGTCCACAGCCCGAACCTCACCAGGGCCGGAGACTTTCCTGTTACCCATAGGCTTCAGGGGGTAAGACCGATCATACCCCACAATGTTCTTCTCGGGGCCCTGTTGGGCTTGGAAGCGATAGCTGTTCCCCATCTTCTTCTCCGCAGCGTATTTGACATATTGGAAACATTTTCTCATCTTCTGTAGAGCTGCCTCCTGCCGCCGATTGTACATGGCGATCATTTTTTTCTCCTTTTCCTGCATCAGTTTCTCTTGGAAGGTGTCCTTCAGAAGCTGTATCTTGGGAGGCGGGCAGTACGTGGAGATCAGATCCTGTTGCCTTAAGGGCGCGGGTCGATTCGAGTCTGTGTCCTTCGGGGAGGGGGACAGAGCACCAGGCTTAGGACTGGGCTCCATTGGCAAATGAGATATGAGCTTTGTTTCCCAGGTATCTGGAAAAGGCAAAAATGGCAAATAAATGATATCCTGCACAGTCTAGTATGGTCTAATAGAAAAGAATAAAAAAAAACAATTCAGGAAATACACAACTTTTTAATATTAAACCTAATGGTGTTGAATGCTGCATGCTGACTCAGTAGGAGACAGATCCTAAACATAAACATTATAATAAACATTTGTTTCCCAAATAACATTCTCAATGTTCAGAATGCTTAAAGTCATGAGCTTTTTTAAAAATGTTTAACTGAAACCTGGAAATGTGCTATTTCATTTCAAAGCTTGTATTATATCTATGATATAAATGTTTTTTTATATAAAATTAACCCATTATGCAACAGGGGTTTGAGCAAAAGTCACTGTGAATAAGGGAATTTATCAATATTAATTAGCCGTTTCACTACATTATAGATAGCTGAAGGATTATGATACAGTATATCGATTTCGCTACAAATTGACAAGCATATTTGATGACACTTACCAAACAAGTTTTAAACAGCGGAGAAATAGTTCACCACGACGATAGCAATGCAATGTTTGACTGCATCTCCCTATGTGATATATCTGTATTTGGGTATATACAGATCACGTAATTCAGGGAGCACTGTTACGTCAGGTCACCAACCATTATTACGACGCTCATATGTCATAGAGCTCCTTAGGATGTTTGTATAATCTTTATCCAAATTTTCATATGGCCGCAGTTACGGCGTTTATTTTACAGTTAATGTAACAGGGTGTCATTATATTTTTCTGTCTTTATGGTGGCAGACCACTTAAATAAATCTGAGTAGGCGGTTTCTACAAGTGGGTCAGATAAAATATTAAATATACAGTAAAAGCTCACACCTATTCATACCCTTTATGTACTGTATATCTACAATTACGTATACTACGTATACAGTTATCGTATACTATAATACGATAACTACCATTACAAAATGTCTCCCTTTTGATTTGAAGTGGTTCTTTTAAATAAGTAAATTGCAATCACTTAGCCTACATCTGAGCTCCTAATTCATCGCGACGACGGACTGAGACTCCAGTCGGATTTGTGAGAAGGGGTGTGCCTGTTTTAAAACCGATTCATACGTCTTAAACACATGGACATAGATAGCAGTCTGTGTTATATAATTTATCTTTTTATTTTATTTAAATTTAAGTATCACATACACATTTTCAAAGTAACTGTACCCCTTTTAATTATGATCCCCATCGCTCACAGCTCCGAAGGTGAGACGAGGGCTACTTCAGATGGGATTTCCAATATTTCTCTCTTAGCTTGTATACCGGTGGAAAGGAGAGGGGTCTTAAAACGTGTTGATAGTAAGATTGGGATGTATTTGCAGTCTAGATATAGTTTTTTTAATGTTCGGAGCCGCCACAGATTCATTTTCTTACGACTGCTTTTCTGGATGACAATGACAATGCAAACGATGGTGTTAAGGCGAGGCTGTGCCTTAAGGCTCCTCTGCTTACAATATTCAGCGCGTAAATCGCAAACGAGCGCCTTCCCTTACGATGAAAATGCAGAAAATAAGACCACGAGATTTAAACCTACGGCTTACAAATTTATGCGTAAACACTAAAACCGTATCTTTAGCAAAACTGGCGAGACAATGTGTTTTATCATTTAAAAAAGTACTGGAAAATAATTAAAGGTTATCACGATAAACAGAGGTTACTGATCTACTACTGTACGCTGTGACCAAAAATGAGAGTCCCCCGATCCTCGCAGCCTTCATGCTTTGGTCTTGGCCTGGCCGTTTTTTTTAAGATAATGGGGTCAAGTTAAGAAATTATGCAAGTTTCTAATCAAATCCAAGGGCGCCTCGATCTCCTAAACATCTTTAGAAGGCCGACGGACAACACTGCACGGTCCGGGTCCGTTCCCTGACCCGGTTCTGGATAATGCCAGCTTAAAGTGAAAAATTCTACTGTACATATTATGTTTCTTATTATGGTATATATGTATAATATAGCGCGACCGCTTCACGAAGCTAGAATGAAAGTTATCCGCCATTTTTATTTTACCTGCAATTGAATTTGCCATTAAAATCATTATTAATACCGCAGCTGCTAAATAACTTACCTAAAAGCGTTCAGATACAAAAGCACTTGAGCTGTAATGTTTGTATACTGTTGGCCCGATGACCTACTTCAAGAAGAATTGTTACATAGACCGCCAAGGACTGTCATCACACTTTACGTCATAAAGCGCTTTAAAACTTTAGACAAGTTCAACACCTCATATTTTGTACTGTTTATCATGGTAAAAGCAACTCAAAGCAATTCTAAAAATGATCGAAAGGTAAAAATACAAGCTTATACGAGCTGTCGTTTTAACATTTATAACATATATTTAAACAAAACATATATAATCTATTTTAATAAAATAGAAAAGTGTTCTTAGTCTTCACTTAAAAGCTGTTAGAAGCTGCCTTTCTGACAAGAGAGTTCTGTGAGTTCCACAGTCTCAGTGCATTAAAGTCAAAACCAGTTGCTTTTTATTTCCTCTTTTACGACAGAGCAAGGAGGGTGTCCACAGACCACTGTGCACCTGCAGACTGATATGGGGGGTAAAAAGTCTAGAAGTTAGTAAATAAGATTTTAGCACATGTTCTAAAACAAACCGGACACCTGTACAGTGATGCCAACACAGTGCTCTGAGCTCCTTCTTTGAGTTAAATCCTAGCATCTGCATTTTTTACAAGTTGTTGCTATGGCAGAGCATGACCAGAGCATAACAGAAACCACCCATTTTCTAACCGCTTCATCCAATTCAGGGTCAGGGGGTCAGGGGGTCGCGGGGCACGGGGGAGCCAGAGCCTCAGAAAGTAATAAGCAGGAGATACCTGGGACTGGATGGTAGTCCAATGCAGGGAAGACACAGACACTCACCAATTATCCCAGAAGCCAATTAACCTACCAGTAGTTCTTTGAACTGTGGGAGGAAGCCGGAGCACCCAAAGCAAACTCATGCAAACATGGGGAGAACATACAAGCTCCATACAGATAGCACCCCAGGTCCAGAAGTGTACCCAGGGCCTCAGCACTGTGAGCTAGCAATGCTAAACGCTGGGCTACTGTGCATGCTAATTTCTAGGCATCAGGTGATCAATCAGGTAGTGTTTCTCAGATAAAAGGACACCAGTTATTTAGTATGAGATTCAAATTGACCTCAGAACAAAATATAACTTATGTTATATAACTTATATAGAACTTACTACAGCATAACTGTCTTATTTGGCTCTTGTAGAAAATATTAACAGCATGCCTATTAAACATACAGTATCTAGCAATCAGCAATCAAAATAAAAACATTTCCAAACATGGAAACTGCCCAGTTAATGAAGCATTTCAAAGACATTAATCTATTCAATAATTACAGTTTTAAGTAGATAACAGATTTATATTCAGATTACGAAAGCATCATAACAACTGCTGCTTGTGTAAGGAATCCATGAATACCACTGTACATGAGAATTCCACACCTATTTGTAATCAATACACAAAATCCTATTGAATTTCAGGTACTTGTTTATTCAGCATTGCTTGACTCCGCGGACTCCTTGTTGTTTCAATATTCTAGCAATAGGACTAATCGCCAATACAGTGCCGTTGTAATCTATTCCTTCTGCCAGCAGAGGACGGTATTCGCACAGCCAGTTCAGGATAAGATACGGTCCTCGCAGTTCACAGTACAACTGGCCAAAGCCGTATTCGGAATATGCTCTCGATAACCTCGTTTAGTTTAAGTACGGCCATATTTCATATCAACCCACAGATGCATTGCATAAACACTAGAATTCTGGTTGTACTTAAATTGACCTTATACGTTTTGGATTATGTTTAACCTTCTTCAATTTCTTCAACCATATTTTGAGATGATTACGTTTACAGAAGCAAATATTATTCAGTGCTTTTTCTTCACTCCTTTAATCAAACCCACATTTCTATAAGGAGGGCCATTGTGAAACTCCCCAAAGTGAGCTGAATTAATCTTTTATTCTTCACACCTGCGAAGTCATTCCTTCATTGTGTAATATGAAGGCCTTTCATTATTCACGTATACTACAACATCTGAAAATAATGGGTCTTGAAATAGTTGAATGAAAGAAAATCCTGAATAACTCCTCCAAATGCGTGTTACACTTTCATCAAGTACACACACTTTGAATGTGATGAACTATAAAAAGTTATTTTAACCATACCCAATGGAGCTCAGGAGTGCGATTGCATACACAATCATGTTTTCAGTGTTTGGACATCAGCCGTACATCAGAACAATCATTTCACTAACACAGCTCCGTGTTGAGTGACTTCCCTCCAAGAACACAAAGTCACTTTCCCTTAGCAATTATTGCATGGACTTTGATTATCTGCCTTCTGCATCAAGCCCTGTATTATATACGGTACAAAGCCAAGCTTTGGGATAGTGCTTTGTTTGGATCCTTGTCTTGATCCTTTTGGATCCCAGGCTGCTCATTTGCAAATGAGTTTTGACATTAATTATAGTGACTATAGCAATGAGGTGGCACTGTGGTTCACAGATCTGGGGTCCTGGGTTCAATTCCTGGGGTGCAGTCTGGATGGAATTGTATGTTCTCCCTTCATTTGTGTGGATTTCTTCCAGGTGCTCCAGTTTCTTCCCACAGTCCAAAGACATACAGTACTAGTAGGTTAAGGTGGAACTACAGTCCCAATTTTGCAGACACAAAAGTATTTAATTTCAGTCACAAAATAAAATCATTGACATTATAGAAAAACTTTACAAACTCAAAATTGAGCACAAAATCATGAATTTTGTGAAAGGACTGTAAGTTACGCCATGTTGTAACAAATTCGCATTCAAGTTCCACACAAATTGCGATGTGATGCAGCCCTTCCTGCTCACTAATCACTGTAATGACTAATGCAATGTGATGTAGGAGAGAAAGGGTATAGGTTATGCAGCAAACATTTCACTGCAAAAAACGTTCCATTCCAAGGTTCTTTATGCAGAGTTAACAATGTAGTATTATTTATTGGCAAAAACGTAAAAAAGTTGAGAGCAATATTTCCATTGGATTAAACGAGATGTATTCACAAGCCTGCTCCTTTACAATGTCACAGGGCCACAACAGATTATAGGAAGTTTTGCTGCCTCGTTCTGAATCGCAGAACATGGTAATTCTTTAACCTTGAAATGTAGTCTATTTTGTGATGTAATGATGCAATGTCCCTTTACTGAGAGCCAGCAATCAACGGATGTGTCTGATCGTGAATGGTTTTCCCTGTAGTTTGTTGTATTACTTGGTGTTGCATTTTAAGCTGTGCATGAGGCAGGACCCGGAGGCTGCTGCTTCTGCTGGTGCTTCTGCTGGGATTGAGGAAGAGCTGAGCGCCATGTAAGGCAAAGACACTGCGTTCCACTTTATCAGGTGCCTGGAGTGTAAGAGCTGCAGATAATATTGAGTCACATTAATCCCAACATATTTCAAATATTATGAAAATTAAATAAATTAAATCAAATAACTTTCATTAAAAAAATCAATCACTCTTTACCTTGCTTTTTCAGTTGTTTTTAAGGAAAATTGATGCCGAGAATGTGTGAATACTGCTTTTTGATGGTTCCAAGACCAATGTGACCTGTTCTATTGCCTGCTAATTGTACGTTCCAGGTTGAAAAATTATTTTTAGGAGGTCAAGGTGTATGAATGATAAGAGAAAAACTGAAATAACCACAGCTACGCAAACACCAGTCCACCAAAAAAAAATCATTTAATTAAAATAAGGTAACATTTTTTTTTCATCATCATACGGATGAACTGTGCTAAATGTGTTTCTAAAAAGAAAAAGCAGGACGTGAGTCGTGAGCCAAGATCATGACTCTTTTGCTCTTCTTCACATCAGTTTTCATCTGCAAGGAGGAGGAGGAGGGCGGCTCCTGATGTGCTGACACTTGGGGAAGTGCCTCTGTGCCGGCCTGGGGGCAAAGCGCCGGCCGCAGTGAGGGCAGGGCACGTAGTCGGGGTTTGGATTCGCGGGGGGCTGGGGCAGGTTCACAACTTTCCCTCCTTGCGTGATCACCTGCTGCACCTCCCTGGCCTGTTTGATGCTCCGAATGAAATCCTCGTGCTTCTGCCTCCAGTTGTTCTTTCTCAGCTGGGAACAGGAAATGAAACCAATAAAACAGCTTCCAGAAAAAGTCCAGACTAGCACTGCGTACACAGTCTGGTCGCAAACCATTCACAAGGCAAGAAAATATCAATACAGTAATAACGTAGCTTTCTGGGGCTACCTTTCAGGTCATTGGGTAGAGAGTACAATTTACGTAGTTATGGTTTTGTTTCCTGTGAGTGCTATTTGCTTGATATGTAGATTTTTACAACAGAATTCAGAAGTCACTAAGACACATTTATTCTGTCTGGCAAATGTGCCTTTGCGGCAGTTTTTCAGAAGAGTACTTCATAAAACACTTATTTATTGTTTACATTGATTTATAAGCTGAGTCTGACTCTAGGAGAAAAAAAGGGAAGCTTGGAAAGAGTTTAAGGATAGCCCTTACCACGATTGGCGGTTTAACCTTCTTCTTATGGATGTATGTCTCCAGTTCTGTTCCCTTGGCCCTGTGCTTGAAAGAGTCAAAAACCTTCCTCTTTGAATTCTGAAGCTTCTTGCAGATCTTGCTGTGTTTCTCCAGCCTCTCTACAGCAAACTTCCCGTGACACAGTTCACAGGGCACCAGCTGAGGGTTTCCACTCTGGCTATTCTCATATGGAAATTGCTCAGCGGTAGGGCACATCAGACTTGTAGGGGACAAATATCTGTTTTCCACTGACAGAGTTTGTTCATCCAGACATGTGGTGTTATTTCTGAAGTGGCCCTGCGCGGCCTGTGCCGCTGACACGTCGCTTTCAGGGAGCCTTGCTTTCTTGAGATACTTTCTCCTTCCACAGGGGACGTCTTCTAGCCCACGGCTGCAAGGGCTCACTTGACGTCTCTCCTGATGGGAAAGCGCAGAGGGAAAGTGCGATTCTGCGCATCCGCCATCTTCCATTGGAGAACCATAATCAAGGTTGTCTCCTCTGATAGGAAGGGCTTTCCTTGGAGTGAAGGCTTTTTGCTTCTCCATTCTGCAGGTCAGAAGAGGCACGGCCTTAGAGCGGTGGTTGGCCCATGGTCCTCTGGGGCAAAGCTCGCTCTGCCTCGCCTCTATTTTCCCTTCCGGCCACCTCTCTGGAGTCTTCCATCTCTCTCGGAACCATCCTCAGCTCCTCCTGAGCTCTGAAGAGCTTCGCCTGCATCATGGCCTCCTTCTGGCGAATCTCATCCTTCATCATGGCCTCCTTCCGGCGCATCTCATCCTGCAGGCTGGCCTCCCTCCGGCGATGCTCCTCCTTCAGCGCGGCCTCTGCCTCGGCCACTTTTCGTAGCTCCTCTTGCAACTGAAAGTGCTCCTTCCCATTGGCATGAGAAGGGCATTGCCCTGGAGGGGTCGCCACCATGGGGAGGACAGTCCTGTCCTTAGGTTTGCGTACTCTTGAGCCCCTCCTGCCCGGCCTCTCGCAGGGCCTCTCATGACCATCCTGAGGCGGGGTGGGGGCAAACAAGGAATCACTCTGTGCGTCCGGGCGGTCCACAGCCCGAACCTCACCAGGGCCGCAGACTTTCCTGTTACCCATAGGCTTCAGGGGGTAAGACCGATCATACCCCACAATGTTCTTCTCGGGGCCCTGTTGGGCTTGGAAGCGATAGCTGTTCCCCATCTTCTTCTCCGCAGCGTATTTGACATATTGGAAACATTTTCTCATCTTCTGTAGAGCTGCCTCCTGCCGCTGATTGTACATGGCGATCATTTTTTTCTCCTTTTCCTGCATCAGTTTCTCTTGGAAGGTGTCCTTCAGAAGCTGTATCTTGGGAGGCGGGCAGTACGTGGAGATCAGATCCTGTTGCCTTAAGGGCGCGGGTCGATTCGAGTCTGTGTCCTTCGGGGAGGGGGACAGAGCACCAGGCTTAGGACTGGGCTCCATTGGCAAATGAGATATGAGCTTTGTTTCCCAGGTATCTGGAAAAGGCAAAAATGGCAAATAAATGATATCCTGCACAGTCTAGTATGGTCTAATAGAAAAGAATAAAAAAAAACAATTCAGGAAATACACAACTTTTTAATATTAAACCTAATGGTGTTGAATGCTGCATGCTGACTCAGTAGGAGACAGATCCTAAACATAAACATTATAATAAACATTTGTTTCCCAAATAACATTCTCAATGTTCAGAATGCTTAAAGTCATGAGCTTTTTTAAAAATGTTTAACTGAAACCTGGAAATGTGCTATTTCATTTCAAAGCTTGTATTATATCTATGATATAAATGTTTTTTTATATAAAATTAACCCATTATGCAACAGGGGTTTGAGCAAAAGTCACTGTGAATAAGGGAATTTATCAATATTAATTAGCCGTTTCACTACATTATAGATAGCTGAAGGATTATGATACAGTATATCGATTTCGCTACAAATTGACAAGCATATTTGATGACACTTACCAAACAAGTTTTAAACAGCGGAGAAATAGTTCACCACGACGATAGCAATGCAATGTTTGACTGCATCTCCCTATGTGATATATCTGTATTTGGGTATATACAGATCACGTAATTCAGGGAGCACTGTTACGTCAGGTCACCAACCATTATTACGACGCTCATATGTCATAGAGCTCCTTAGGATGTTTGTATAATCTTTATCCAAATTTTCATATGGCCGCAGTTACGGCGTTTATTTTACAGTTAATGTAACAGGGTGTCATTATATTTTTCTGTCTTTATGGTGGCAGACCACTTAAATAAATCTGAGTAGGCGGTTTCTACAAGTGGGTCAGATAAAATATTAAATATACAGTAAAAGCTCACACCTATTCATACCCTTTATGTACTGTATATCTACAATTACGTATACTACGTATACAGTTATCGTATACTATAATACGATAACTACCATTACAAAATGTCTCCCTTTTGATTTGAAGTGGTTCTTTTAAATAAGTAAATTGCAATCACTTAGCCTACATCTGAGCTCCTAATTCATCGCGACGACGGACTGAGACTCCAGTCGGATTTGTGAGAAGTAAAGGGGTGTGCCTGTTTTAAAACCGATTCATACGTCTTAAACACATGGACATAGATAGCAGTCTGTGTTATATAATTTATCTTTTTATTTTATTTAAATTTAAGTATCACATACACATTTTCAAAGTAACTGTATCCCTTTTAATTATGATCCCCATCGCTCACAGCTCCGAAGGTGAGACGAGGGCTACTTCAGATGGGATTTCCAATATTTCTCTCTTAGCTTGTATACCGGTGGAAAGGAGAGGGGTCTTAAAACGTGTTGATAGTAAGATTGGGATGTATTTGCAGTCTAGATATAGTTTTTTTAATGTTCGGAGCCGCCACAGATTCATTTTCTTACGACTGCTTTTCTGGATGACAATGACAATGCAAACGATGGTGTTAAGGCGAGGCTGTGCCTTAAGGCTCCTCTGCTTACAATATTCAGCGCGTAAATCGCAAACGAGCGCCTTCCCTTACGATGAAAATGCAGAAAATAAGACCACGAGATTTAAACCTACGGCTTACAAATTTATGCGTAAACACTAAAACCGTATCTTTAGCAAAACTGGCGAGACAATGTGTTTTATCATTTAAAAAAGTACTGGAAAATAATTAAAGGTTATCACGATAAACAGAGGTTACTGATCTACTACTGTACGCTGTGACCAAAAATGAGAGTCCCCCGATCCTCGCAGCCTTCATGCTTTGGTCTTGGCCTGGCCGTTTTTTTTAAGATAATGGGGTCAAGTTAAGAAATTATGCAAGTTTCTAATCAAATCCAAGGGCGCCTCGATCTCCTAAACATCTTTAGAAGGCCGACGGACCACACTGCACGGTCCGGGTCCGTTCCCTGACCCGGTTCTGGATAATGCCAGCTTAAAGTGAAAAATTCTACTGTACATATTATGTTTCTTATTATGGTATATATGTATAATATAGCGCGACCGCTTCACGAAGCTAGAAAGAAAGTTATCCGCCATTTTTATTTTACCTGCAATTGAATTTGCCATTAAAATCATTATTAATACCGCAGCTGCTAAATAACTTACCTAAAAGCGTTCAGATACAAAAGCACTTGAGCTGTAATGTTTGTATACTGTTGGCCCGATGACCTACTTCAAGAAGAATTGTTACATAGACCGCCAAGGACTGTCATCACACTTTACGTCATAAAGCGCTTTAAAACTTTAGACAAGTTCAACACCTCATATTTTGTACTGTTTATCATGGTAAAAGCAACTCAGAGCAATTATAAAAATGATCGAAAGGTAAAAATACAAGCTTATACGAGCTGTCGTTTTAACATTTATAACATATATTTAAACAAAACATATATAATCTATTTTAATAAAATAGAAAAGTGTTCTTAGTCTTCACTTAAAAGCTGTTAGAAGCTGCCTTTCTGACAAGAGAGTTCTGTGAGTTCCACAGTCTCAGTGCATTAAAGTCAAAACCAGTTGCTTTTTATTTCCTGTTTTACGACAGAGCAAGGAGGGTGTCCACAGACCACTGTGCACCTGCAGGCTGATATGGGGGGTAAAAAGTCTAGAAGTTAGTAAATAAGATTTTAACATATGTTCTAAAACACACCGGACACCTGTACAGTGATGCCAACACAGTGATCTGAGCTCCTTCTTTGAGTTAAATCCTAGCATCTGCATTTTTTACAAGTTGTTGCTATGGCAGAGCATGACCAGAGCATAACAGAAACCACCCATTTTCTAACCGCTTCATCCAATTCAGGGTCAGGGGGTCAGGGGGTCGCGGGGCACGGGGGAGCCAGAGCCTCAGAAAGTAATAAGCAGGAGATACCTGGGACTGGATGGTAGTCCAATGCAGGGAAGACACAGACACTCACCAATTATCCCAGAAGCCAATTAACCTACCAGTAGTTCTTTGAACTGTGGGAGGAAGCCGGAGCACCCAAAGCAAACTCATGCAAACATGGGGAGAACATACAAGCTCCATACAGATAGCACCCCAGGTCCAGAAGTGTACCCAGGGCCTCAGCACTGTGAGCTAGCAATGCTAAACGCTGGGCTACTGTGCATGCTAATTTCTAGGCATCAGGTGATCAATCAGGTAGTGTTTCTCAGATAAAAGGACACCAGTTATTTAGTATGAGATTCAAATTGACCTCAGAACAAAATATAACTTATGTTATATAACTTACATAGAACTTACTACAGCATAACTGTCTTATTTGGCTCTTGTAGAAAATATTAACAGCATGCCTATTAAACATACAGTATCTAGCAATCAGCAATCAAAATAAAAACATTTCCAAACATGGAAACTGCCCAGTTAATGAAGCATTTCAAAGACATTAATCTATTCAATAATTACAGTTTTAAGTAGATAACAGATTTATATTCAGATTACGAAAGCATCATAACAACTGCTGCTTGTGTAAGGAATCCATGAATACCACTGTACATGAGAATTCCACACCTATTTGTAATCAATACACAAAATCCTATTGAATTTCAGGTACTTGTTTATTCAGCATTGCTTGACTCCGCGGACTCCTTGTTGTTTCAATATTCTAGCAATAGGACTAATCGCCAATACAGTGCCGTTGTAATCTATTCCTTCTGCCAGCAGAGGACGGTATTCGCACAGCCAGTTCAGGATAAGATACGGTCCTCGCAGTTCACAGTACAACTGGCCAAAGCCGTATTCGGAATATGCTCTCGATAACCTCGTTTAGTTTAAGTACGGCCATATTTCATATCAACCCACAGATGCATTGCATAAACACTAGAATTCTGGTTGTACTTAAATTGACCTTATACGTTTTGGATTATGTTTAACCTTCTTCAATTTCTTCAACCATATTTTGAGATGATTACGTTTACAGAAGCAAATATTATTCAGTGCTTTTTCTTCACTCCTTTAATCAAACCCACATTTCTATAAGGAGGGCCATTGTGAAACTCCCCAAAGTGAGCTGAATTAATCTTTTATTCTTCACACCTGCGAAGTCATTCCTTCATTGTGTAATATGAAGGCCTTTCATTATTCACGTATACTACAACATCTGAAAATAATGGGTCTTGAAATAGTTGAATGAAAGAAAATCCTGAATAACTCCTCCAAATGCGTGTTACACTTTCATCAAGTACACACACTTTGAATGTGATGAACTATAAAAAGTTATTTTAACCATACCCAATAGAGCTCAGGAGTGCGATTGCATACACAATCATGTTTTCAGTGTTTGGACATCAGCCGTACATCAGAACAATCATTTCACTAACACAGCTCCGTCTTGAGTGACTTCCCTCCAAGAACACAAAGTCACTTTCCCTTAGCAATTATTGCATGGACTTTGATTATCTGCCTTCTGCATCAAGCCCTGTATTATATACGGTACAAAGCCAAGCTTTGGGATAGTGCTTTGTTTGGATCCTTGTCTTGATCCTTTTGGATCCCAGGCTGCTCATTTGCAAATGAGTTTTGACATTAATTATACTGACTATAGCAATGAGCTGGCACTGTGGTTCACAGATCTGGGGTCCTGGGTTCAATTCCTGGGGTGCAGTCTGGATGGAATTGTATGTTCTCCCTTCATTTGTGTGGATTTCTTCCAGGTGCTCCAGTTTCTTCCCACAGTCCAAAGACATACAGTACTAGTAGGTTAAGGTGGAACTACAGTCCCAATTTTGCAGACACAAAATTATTTAATTTCAGTCACAAAATAAAATCATTGACATTATAGAAAAACTTTACAAACTCAAAATTGAGCACAAAATCATGAATTTTGTGAAAGGACTGTAAGTTACGCCATGTTGTAACAAATTCGCATTCAAGTTCCACACAAATTGCGATGTGATGCAGCCCTTCCTGCTCACTAATCACTGTAATGACTAATGCAATGTGATGTAGGAGAGAAAGGGTATAGGTTATGCAGCAAACATTTCACTGCAAAAAACGTTCCATTCCAAGGTTCTTTATGCAGAGTTTACAATGTAGTATTATTTATTGGCAAAAACGTAAAAAAGTTATGAGTTATATTTCCATTGGATTAAACCAGATGTATTCACAAGCCTGCTCCTTTACAATGTCATAGGGCCACAACAGATTATAGGAAGTTTTGCTGCCTCGTTCTGAATCGCAGAACATGGTAATTCTTTAACCTTGAAATGTAGTCTATTTTGTGATGTAATGATGCAATGTCCCTTTACTGAGAGCCAGCAATCAACGGATGTGTCTGATCGTGAATGGTTTTCCCTGTTGTTTGTTGTATTACTTGGTGTTGCATTTTAAGCTGTGCATGAGGCAGGACCCGGAGGCTGCTGCTTCTGCTGGTGCTTTGCTGGGATTGAGGAAGAGCTGAGCGCCATGTAAGGCAAAGACACTGCGTTCCACTTTATCAGGTGCCTGGAGTGTAAGAGCTGCAGATAATATTGAGTCACATTAATCCCAACATATTTCAAATATTATGAAAATTAAATAAATTAAATCAAATAACTTTCATTAAAAAAATCAATCACTCTTTACCTTGCTTTTTCAGTTGTTTTTAAGGAAAATTGATGCCGAGAATGTGTGAATACTGCTTTTTGATGGTTCCAAGACCAATGTGACCTGTTCTATTGCCTGCTAATTGTACGTTCCAGGTTGAAAAATTATTATTAGGAGGTCAAGGTGTATGAATGATAAGAGAAAAACTGAAATAACCACAGCTACGCAAACACCAGTCCACCAAAAAAAAATCATTTAATTAAAATAAGGTAACATTTTTTTTTCATCATCATACGGATGAACTGTGCTAAATGTGTTTCTAAAAAGAAAAAGCAGGACGTGAGTCGTGAGCCAAGATCATGACTCTTTTGCTCTTCTTCACATCAGTTTTCATCTGCGAGGAGGAGGAGGAGGGCGGCTCCTGATGTGCTGACACTTGGGGAAGTGCCTCTGTGCCGGCCTGGGGGCAAAGCGCCGGCCACAGTGAGGGCAGGGCACGTAGTCGGGGTTTGGATTCGCGGGGGGCTGGGGCAGGTTCACAACTTTCCCTCCTTGCGTGATCACCTGCTGCACCTCCCTGGCCTGTTTGATGCTCCGAATGAAATCCTCGTGCTTCTGCCTCCAGTTGTTCTTTCTCAGCTGGGAACAGGAAATGAAACCAATAAAACAGCTTCCAGAAAAAGTCCAGACTAGCACTGCGTACACAGTCTGGTCGCAAACCATTCACAAGGCAAGAAAATATCAATACAGTAATAACGTAGCTTTCTGGGGCTACCTTTCAGGTCATTGGGTAGAGAGTACAATTTACGTAGTTATGGTTTTGTTTCCTGTGAGTGCTATTTGCTTGATATGTAGATTTTTACAACAGAATTCAGAAGTCACTAAGACACATTTATTCTGTCTGGCAAATGTGCCTTTGTGGCAGTTTTTCAGAAGAGTACTTCATAAAACACTTATTTATTGTTTACATTGATTTATAAGCTGAGTCTGACTCTAGGAGAAAAAAAGGGAAGCTTGGAAAGAGTTTAAGGATAGCCCTTACCACGATTGGCGGCTTAACCTTCTTCTTATGGATGTATGTGTCCAGTTCTGTTCCCTTGGCCCTGTGCTTGAAAGAGTCAAAAACCTTCCTCTTTGAATTCTGAAGCTTCTTGCAGATCTTGCTGTGTTTCTCCAGCCTCTCTACAGCAAACTTCCCGTGACACAGTTCACAGGGCACCAGCTGAGGGTTTCCACTCTGGCTATTCTCATATGGAAATTGCTCAGCGGTAGGGCACATCAGACTTGTAGGGGACAAATATCTGTTTTCCACTGACAGAGTTTGTTCATCCAGACATGTGGTGTTATTTCTGAAGTGGCCCTGCGCGGCCTGTGCCGCTGACACGTCGCTTTCAGGGAGCCTTGCTTTCTTGAGATACTTTCTCCTTCCACAGGGGACGTCTTCTAGCCCACGGCTGCAAGGGCTCACTTGACGTCTCTCCTGATGGGAAAGCGCAGAGGGAAAGTGCGATTCTGCGCATCCGCCATCTTCCATTGGAGAACCATAATCAAGGTTGTCTCCTCTGATAGGAAGGGCTTTCCTTGGAGTGAAGGCTTTTTGCTTCTCCATTCTGCAGGTCAGAAGAGGCACGGCCTTAGAGCGGTGGTTGGCCCATGGTCCTCTGGGGCAAAGCTCGCTCTGCCTCGCCTCTATTTTCCCTTCCGGCCACCTCTCTGGAGTCTTCCATCTCTCTCGGAACCATCCTCAGCTCCTCCTGAGCTCTGAAGAGCTTCGCCTGCATCATGGCCTCCTTCTGGCGAATCTCGTCCTTCATCATGGCCTCCTTCCGGCGCATCTCATCCTGCAGGCTGGCCTCCCTCCGGCGATGCTCCTCCTTCAGCGCGGCCTCTGCCTCGGCCACTTTTCGTAGCTCCTCTTGCAACTGAAAGTGCTCCTTCCCATTGGCATGAGAAGGGCATTGCCCTGGAGGGGTCGCCACCATGGGGAGGACAGTCCTGTCCTTAGGTTTGCGTACTCTTGAGCCCCTCCTGCCCGGCCTCTCGCAGGGCCTCTCATGACCATCCTGAGGCGGGGTGGGGGCAAACAAGGAATCACTCTGTGCGTCCGGGCGGTCCACAGCCCGAACCTCACCAGGGCCGGAGACTTTCCTGTTACCCATAGGCTTCAGGGGGTAAGACCGATCATACCCCACAATGTTCTTCTCGGGGCCCTGTTGGGCTTGGAAGCGATAGCTGTTCCCCATCTTCTTCTCCGCAGCGTATTTGACATATTGGAAACATTTTCTCGTCTTCTGTAGAGCTGCCTCCTGCCGCCGATTGTACATGGCGATCATTTTTTTCTCCTTTTCCTGCATCAGTTTCTCTTGGAAGGTGTCCTTCAGAAGCTGTATCTTGGGAGGCGGGCAGTACGTGGAGATCAGATCCTGTTGCCTTAAGGGCGCGGGTCGATTCGAGTCTGTGTCCTTCGGGGAGGGGGACAGAGCACCAGGCTTAGGACTGGGCTCCATTGGCAAATGAGATATGAGCTTTGTTTCCCAGGTATCTGGAAAAGGCAAAAATGGCAAATAAATGATATCCTGCACAGTCTAGTATGGTCTAATAGAAAAGAATAAAAAAAAACAATTCAGGAAATACACAACTTTTTAATATTAAACCTAATGGTGTTGAATGCTGCATGCTGACTCAGTAGGAGACAGATCCTAAACATAAACATTATAATAAACATTTGTTTCCCAAATAACATTCTCAATGTTCAGAATGCTTAAAGTCATGAGCTTTTTTAAAAATGTTTAACTGAAACCTGGAAATGTGCTATTTCATTTCAAAGCTTGTATTATATCTATGATATAAATGTTTTTTTATATAAAATTAACCCATTATGCAACAGGGGTTTGAGCAAAAGTCACTGTGAATAAGGGAATTGATCAATATTAATTAGCCGTTTCACTACATTATAGATAGCTGAAGGATTATGATACAGTATATCGATTTCGCTACAAATTGACAAGCATATTTGATGACACTTACCAAACAAGTTTTAAACAGCGGAGAAATAGTTCACCACGACGATAGCAATGCAATGTTTGACTGCATCTCCCTATGTGATATATCTGTATTTGGGTATATAC
The DNA here is from genome assembly GCF_040954835.1 of Lepisosteus oculatus. Classification (NCBI taxonomy): domain Eukaryota; kingdom Metazoa; phylum Chordata; class Actinopteri; order Semionotiformes; family Lepisosteidae; genus Lepisosteus; species Lepisosteus oculatus. The sequence continues at coordinate 1,078,269 of NW_027167945.1, read as the reverse complement.
AGATCACGTAATTCAGGGAGCACTGTTACGTCAGGTCACCAACCATTATTACGACGCTCATATGTCATAGAGCTCCTTAGGATGTTTGTATAATCTTTATCCAAATTTTCATATGGCCGCAGTTACGGCGTTTATTTTACAGTTAATGTAACAGGGTGTCATTATATTTTTCTGTCTTTATGGTGGCAGACCACTTAAATAAATCTGAGTAGGCGGTTTCTACAAGTGGGTCAGATAAAATATTAAATATACAGTAAAAGCTCACACCTATTCATACCCTTTATGTACTGTATATCTACAATTACGTATACTACGTATACAGTTATCGTATACTATAATACGATAACTACCATTACAAAATGTCTCCCTTTTGATTTGAAGTGGTTCTTTTAAATAAGTAAATTGCAATCACTTAGCCTACATCTGAGCTCCTAATTCATCGCGACGACGGACTGAGACTCCAGTCGGATTTGTGAGAAGTAAAGGGGTGTGCCTGTTTTAAAACCGATTCATACGTCTTAAACACATGGACATAGATAGCAGTCTGTGTTATATAATTTATCTTTTTATTTTATTTAAATTTAAGTATCACATACACATTTTCAAAGTAACTGTACCCCTTTTAATTATGATCCCCATCGCTCACAGCTCCGAAGGTGAGACGAGGGCTACTTCAGATGGGATTTCCAATATTTCTCTCTTAGCTTGTATACCGGTGGAAAGGAGAGGGGTCTTAAAACGTGTTGATAGTAAGATTGGGATGTATTTGCAGTCTAGATATAGTTTTTTTAATGTTCGGAGCCGCCACAGATTCATTTTCTTACGACTGCTTTTCTGGATGACAATGACAATGCAAACGATGGTGTTAAGGCGAGGCTGTGCCTTAAGGCTCCTCTGCTTACAATATTCAGCGCGTAAATCGCAAACGAGCGCCTTCCCTTACGATGAAAATGCAGAAAATTAGACCACGAGATTTAAACCTACGGCTTACAAATTTATGCGTAAACACTAAAACCGTATCTTTAGCAAAACTGGCGAGACAATGTGTTTTATCATTTAAAAAAGTACTGGAAAATAATTAAAGGTTATCACGATAAACAGAGGTTACTGATCTACTACTGTACGCTGTGACCAAAAATGAGAGTCCCCCGATCCTCGCAGCCTTCATGCTTTGGTCTTGGCCTGGCCGTTTTTTTTAAGATAATGGGGTCAAGTTAAGAAATTATGCAAGTTTCTAATCAAATCCAAGGGCGCCTCGATCTCCTAAACATCTTTAGAAGGCCGGCGGACCACACTGCACGGTCCGGGTCCGGGCCCTGACCCGGTTCTGGATAATGCCAGCTTAAAGTGAAAATTATACTGTACATATTATGTTTCTTATTATGGTATATATGTATAATATAGCGCGACCGCTTCACGAAGCTAGAATGAAAGTTATCCGCCATTTTTATTTTACCTGCAATTGAATTTGCCATTAAAATCATTATTAATACCGCAGCTGCTAAATAACTTACCTAAAAGCGTTCAGATACAAAAGCACTTGAGCTGTAATGTTTGTATACTGTTGGCCCGATGACCTACTTCAAGAAGAATTGTTACATAGACCGCCAAGGACTGTCATCACACTTTACGTCATAAAGCGCTTTAAAACTTTAGACAAGTTCAACACCTCATATTTTGTACTGTTTATCATGGTAAAAGCAACTCAAAGCAATTATAAAAATGATCGAAAGGTAAAAATACAAGCTTATACGAGCTGTCGTTTTAACATTTATAACATATATTTAAACAAAACATATATAATCTATTTTAATAAAATAGAAAAGTGTTCTTAGTCTTCACTTAAAAGCTGTTAGAAGCTGCCTTTCTGACAAGAGAGTTCTGTGAGTTCCACAGTCTCAGTGCATTAAAGTCAAAACCAGTTGCTTTTTATTTCCTGTTTTACGACAGAGCAAGGAGGGTGTCCACAGACCACTGTGCACCTGCAGACTGATATGGGGGGTAAAAAGTCTAGAAGTTAGTAAATAAGATTTTAACATATGTTCTAAAACACACCGGACACCTGTACAGTGATGCGAACACAGTGATCTGAGCTCCTTCTTTGAGTTAAATCCTAGCATCTGCATTTTTTACAAGTTGTTGCTATGGCAGAGCATGACCAGAGCATAACAGAAACCACCCATTTTCTAACCGCTTCATCCAATTCAGGGTCAGGGGGTCAGGGGGTCGCGGGGCACGGGGGAGCCAGAGCCTCAGAAAGTAATAAGCAGGAGATACCTGGGACTGGATGGTAGTCCAATGCAGGGAAGACACAGACACTCACCAATTATCCCAGAAGCCAATTAACCTACCAGTAGTTCTTTGAACTGTGGGAGGAAGCCGGAGCACCCAAAGCAAACTCATGCAAACATGGGGAGAACATACAAGCTCCATACAGATAGCACCCCAGGTCCAGAAGTGTACCCAGGGCCTCAGCACTGTGAGCTAGCAATGCTAAACGCTGGGCTACTGTGCATGCTAATTTCTAGGCATCAGGTGATCAATCAGGTAGTGTTTCTCAGATAAAAGGACACCAGTTATTTAGTATGAGATTCAAATTGACCTCAGAACAAAATATAACTTATGTTATATAACTTATATAGAACTTACTACAGCATAACTGTCTTATTTGGCTCTTGTAGAAAATATTAACAGCATGCCTATTAAACATACAGTATCTAGCAATCAGCAATCAAAATAAAAACATTTCCAAACATGGAAACTGCCCAGTTAATGAAGCATTTCAAAGACATTAATCTATTCAATAATTACAGTTTTAAGTAGATAACAGATTTATATTCAGATTATGAAAGCATCATAACAACTGCTGCTTGTGTAAGGAATCCATGAATACCACTGTACATGAGAATTCCACACCTATTTGTAATCAATACACAAAATCCTATTGAATTTCAGGTACTTGTTTATTCAGCATTGCTTGACTCCGCGGACTCCTTGTTGTTTCAATATTCTAGCAATAGGACTAATCGCCAATACAGTGCCGTTGTAATCTATTCCTTCTGCCAGCAGAGGACGGTATTCGCACAGCCAGTTCAGGATAAGATACGGTCCTCGCAGTTCACAGCACAACTGGCCAAAGCCGTATTCGGAATATGCTCTCGATAACCTCGTTTAGTTTAAGTACGGCCATATTTCATATCAACCCACAGATGCATTGCATAAACACTAGAATTCTGGTTGTACTTAAATTGACCTTATACGTTTTGGATTATGTTTAACCTTCTTCAATTTCTTCAACCATATTTTGAGATGATTACGTTTACAGAAGCAAATATTATTCAGTGCTTTTTCTTCACTCCTTTAATCAAACCCACATTTCTATAAGGAGGGCCATTGTGAAACTCCCCAAAGTGAGCTGAATTAATCTTTTATTCTTCACACCTGCGAAGTCATTCCTTCATTGTGTAATATGAAGGCCTTTCATTATTCACGTATACTACAACATCTGAAAATAATGGGTCTTGAAATAGTTGAATGAAAGAAAATCCTGAATAACTCCTCCAAATGCGTGTTACACTTTCATCAAGTACACACACTTTGAATGTGATGAACTATAAAAAGTTATTTTAACCATACCCAATGGAGCTCAGGAGTGCGATTGCATACACAATCATGTTTTCAGTGTTTGGACATCAGCCGTACATCAGAACAATCATTTCACTAACACAGCTCCGTCTTGAGTGACTTCCCTCCAAGAACACAAAGTCACTTTCCCTTAGCAATTATTGCATGGACTTTGATTATCTGCCTTCTGCATCAAGCCCTGTATTATATACGGTACAAAGCCAAGCTTTGGGATAGTGCTTTGTTTGGATCCTTGTCTTGATCCTTTTGGATCCCAGGCTGCTCATTTGCAAATGAGTTTTGACATTAATTATACTGACTATAGCAATGAGCTGGCACTGTGGTTCACAGAGCTGGGGTCCTGGGTTCAATTCCTGGGGTGCAGTCTGGATGGAATTGTATGTTCTCCCTTCATTTGTGTGGATTTCTTCCAGGTGCTCCAGTTTCTTCCCACAGTCCAAAGACATACAGTACTAGTAGGTTAAGGTGGAACTACAGTCCCAATTTTGCAGACACAAAATTATTTAATTTCAGTCACAAAATAAAATCATTGACATTATAGAAAAACTTTACAAACTCAAAATTGAGCACAAAATCATGAATTTTGTGAAAGGACTGTAAGGATTTCAAGTTCCACACAAATTGCGATGTGATGCAGCCCTTCCTGCTCACTAATCACTGTAATGACTAATGCAATGTGATGTAGGAGAGAAAGGGTATAGGTTATGCAGCAAACATTTCACTGCAAAAAACGTTCCATTCCAAGGTTCTTTATGCAGAGTTTACAATGTAGTATTATTTATTGGCAAAAACGTAAAAAAGTTGAGAGCAATATTTCCATTGGATTAAACGAGATGTATTCACAAGCCTGCTCCTTTACAATGTCATAGGGCCACAACAGATTATAGGAAGTTTTGCTGCCTCGTTCTGAATCGCAGAACATGGTAATTCTTTAACCTTGAAATGTAGTCTATTTTGTGATGTAATGATGCAATGTCCCTTTACTGAGAGCCAGCAATCAACGGATGTGTCTGATCGTGAATGGTTTTCCCTGTTGTTTGTTGTATTACTTGGTGTTGCATTTTAAGCTGTGCATGAGGCAGGACCCGGAGGCTGCTGCTTCTGCTGGTGCTTCTGCTGGGATTGAGGAAGAGCTGAGCGCCATGTAAGGCAAAGACACTGCGTTCCACTTTATCAGGTGCCTGGAGTGTAAGAGCTGCAGATAATATTGAGTCACATTAATCCCAACATATTTCAAATATTATGAAAATTAAATAAATTAAATCAAATAACTTTCATTAAAAAAATCAATCACTCTTTACCTTGCTTTTTCAGTTGTTTTTAAGGAAAATTGATGCCGAGAATGTGTGAATACTGCTTTTTGATGGTTCCAAGACCAATGTGACCTGTTCTATTGCCTGCTAATTGTACGTTCCAGGTTGAAAAATTATTTTTAGGAGGTCAAGGTGTATGAATGATAAGAGAAAAACTGAAATAACCACAGCTACGCAAACACCAGTCCACCAAAAAAAAATCATTTAATTAAAATAAGGTAACATTTTTTTTTCATCATCATACGGATGAACTGTGCTAAATGTGTTTCTAAAAAGAAAAAGCAGGACGTGAGTCGTGAGCCAAGATCATGACTCTTTTGCTCTTCTTCACATCAGTTTTCATCTGCGAGGAGGAGGAGGAGGGCGGCTCCTGATGTGCTGACACTTGGGGAAGTGCCTCTGTGCCGGCCTGGGGGCAAAGCGCCGGCCGCAGTGAGGGCAGAGCACGTAGTCGGGGTTTGGATTCGCGGGGGGCTGGGGCAGGTTCACAACTTTCCCTCCTTGCGTGATCACCTGCTGCACCTCCCTGGCCTGTTTGATGCTCCGAATGAAATCCTCGTGCTTCTGCCTCCAGTTGTTCTTTCTCAGCTGGGAACAGGAAATGAAACCAATAAAACAGCTTCCAGAAAAAGTCCAGACTAGCACTGCGTACACAGTCTGGTCGCAAACCATTCACAAGGCAAGAAAATATCAATACAGTAATAACGTAGCTTTCTGGGGCTACCTTTCAGGTCATTGGGTAGAGAGTACAATTTACGTAGTTATGGTTTTGTTTCCTGTGAGTGCTATTTGCTTGATATGTAGATTTTTACAACAGAATTCAGAAGTCACTAAGACACATTTATTCTGTCTGGCAAATGTGCCTTTGCGGCAGTTTTTCAGAAGAGTACTTCATAAAACACTTATTTATTGTTTACATTGATTTATAAGCTGAGTCTGACTCTAGGAGAAAAAAAGGGAAGCTTGGAAAGAGTTTAAGGATAGCCCTTACCACGATTGGCGGTTTAACCTTCTTCTTATGGATGTATGTCTCCAGTTCTGTTCCCTTGGCCCTGTGCTTGAAAGAGTCAAAAACCCTCCTCTTTGAATTCTGAAGCTTCTTGCAGATCTTGCTGTGTTTCTCCAGCCTCTCTACAGCAAACTTCCCGTGACACAGTTCACAGGGCACCAGCTGAGGGTTTCCACTCTGGCTATTCTCATATGGAAATTGCTCAGTGGTAGGGCACATCAGACTTGTAGGGGACAAATATCTGTTTTCCACTGACAGAGTTTGTTCATCCAGACATGTGGTGTTATTTCTGAAGTGGCCCTGCGCGGCCTGTGCCGCTGACACGTCGCTTTCAGGGAGCCTTGCTTTCTTGAGATACTTTCTCCTTCCACAGGGGACGTCTTCTAGCCCACGGCTGCAAGGGCTCACTTGACGTCTCTCCTGATGGGAAAGCGCAGAGGGAAAGTGCGATTCTGCGCATCCGCCATCTTCCATTGGAGAACCATAATCAAGGTTGTCTCCTCTGATAGGAAGGGCTTTCCTTGGAGTGAAGGCTTTTTGCTTCTCCATTCTGCAGGTCAGAAGAGGCACGGCCTTAGAGCGGTGGTTGGCCCATGGTCCTCTGGGGCAAAGCTCGCTCTGCCTCGCCTCTATTTTCCCTTCCGGGCACCTCTCTGGAGTCTTCCATCTCTCTCGGAACCATCCTCAGCTCCTCCTGAGCTCTGAAGAGCTTCGCCTGCATCATGGCCTCCTTCTGGCGAATCTCGTCCTTCATCATGGCCTCCTTCCGGCGCATCTCATCCTGCAGGCTGGCCTCCCTCCGGCGATGCTCCTCCTTCAGCGCGGCCTCTGCCTCGGCCACTTTTCGTAGCTCCTCTTGCAACTGAGAGTGCTCCTTCCCATTGGCATGAGAAGGGCATTGCCCTGGAGGGGTCGCCACCATGGGGAGGACAGTCCTGTCCTTAGGTTTGCGTACTCTTGAGCCCCTCCTGCCCGGCCTCTCGCAGGGCCTCTCATGACCATCCTGAGGCGGGGTGGGGGCAAACAAGGAATCACTCTGTGCGTCCGGGCGGTCCACAGCCCGAACCTCACCAGGGCCGGAGACTTTCCTGTTACCCATAGGCTTCAGGGGGTAAGACCGATCATACCCCACAATGTTCTTCTCGGGGCCCTGTTGGGCTTGGAAGCGATAGCTGTTCCCCATCTTCTTCTCCGCAGCGTATTTGACATATTGGAAACATTTTCTCATCTTCTGTAGAACTGCCTCCTGCCGCCGATTGTACATGTCGATCATTTTTTTCTCCTTTTCCTGCATCAGTTTCTCTTGGAAGGTGTCCTTCAGAAGCTGTATCTTGGGAGGCGGGCAGTACGTGGAGATCAGATCCTGTTGCCTTAAGGGCGCGGGTCGATTCGAGTCTGTGTCCTTCGGGGAGGGGGACAGAGCACCAGGCTTAGGACTGGGCTCCATTGGCAAATGAGATATGAGCTTTGTTTCCCAGGTATCTGGAAAAGGCAAAAATGGCAAATAAATGATATCCTGCACAGTCTAGTATGGTCTAATAGAAAAGAATAAAAAAAAACAATTCAGGAAATACACAACTTTTTAATATTAAACCTAATGGTGTTGAATGCTGCATGCTGACTCAGTAGGAGACAGATCCTAAACATAAACATTATAATAAACATTTGTTTCCCAAATAACATTCTCAATGTTCAGAATGCTTAAAGTCATGAGCTTTTTTAAAAATGTTTAACTGAAACCTGGAAATGTGCTATTTCATTTCAAAGCTTGTATTATATCTATGATATAAATGTTTTTTTATATAAAATTAACCCATTATGCAACAGGGGTTTGAGCAAAAGTCACTGTGAATAAGGGAATTGATCAATATTAATTAGCCGTTTCACTACATTATAGATAGCTGAAGGATTATGATACAGTATATCGATTTCGCTACAAATTGACAAGCATATTTGATGACACTTACCAAACAAGTTTTAAACAGCGGAGAAATAGTTCACCACGACGATAGCAATGCAATGTTTGACTGCATCTCCCTATGTGATATATCTGTATTTGGGTATATACAGATCACGTAATTCAGGGAGCACTGTTACGTCAGGTCACCAACCATTATTACGACGCTCATATGTCATAGAGCTCCTTAGGATGTTTGTATAATCTTTATCCAAATTTTCATATGGCCGCAGTTACGGCGTTTATTTTACAGTTAATGTAACAGGGTGTCATTATATTTTTCTGTCTTTATGGTGGCAGACCACTTAAATAAATCTGAGTAGGCGGTTTCTACAAGTGGGTCAGATAAAATATTAAATATACAGTAAAAGCTCACACCTATTCATACCCTTTATGTACTGTATATCTACAATTACGTATACTACGTATACAGTTATCGTATACTATAATACGATAACTACCATTACAAAATGTCTCCCTTTTGATTTGAAGTGGTTCTTTTAAATAAGTAAATTGCAATCACTTAGCCTACATCTGAGCTCCTAATTCATCGCGACGACGGACTGAGACTCCAGTCGGATTTGTGAGAAGTAAAGGGGTGTGCCTGTTTTAAAACCGATTCATACGTCTTAAACACATGGACATAGATAGCAGTCTGTGTTATATAATTTATCTTTTTATTTTATTTAAATTTAAGTATCACATACACATTTTCAAAGTAACTGTACCCCTTTTAATTATGATCCCCATCGCTCACAGCTCCGAAGGTGAGACGAGGGCTACTTCAGATGGGATTTCCAATATTTCTCTCTTAGCTTGTATACCGGTGGAAAGGAGAGGGGTCTTAAAACGTGTTGATAGTAAGATTGGGATGTATTTGCAGTCTAGATATAGTTTTTTTAATGTTCGGAGCCGCCACAGATTCATTTTCTTACGACTGCTTTTCTGGATGACAATGACAATGCAAACGATGGTGTTAAGGCGAGGCTGTGCCTTAAGGCTCCTCTGCTTACAATATTCAGCGCGTAAATCGCAAACGAGCGCCTTCCCTTACGATGAAAATGCAGAAAATTAGACCACGAGATTTAAACCTACGGCTTACAAATTTATGCGTAAACACTAAAACCGTATCTTTAGCAAAACTGGCGAGACAATGTGTTTTATCATTTAAAAAAGTACTGGAAAATAATTAAAGGTTATCACGATAAACAGAGGTTACTGATCTACTACTGTACGCTGTGACCAAAAATGAGAGTCCCCCGATCCTCGCAGCCTTCATGCTTTGGTCTTGGCCTGGCCGTTTTTTTTAAGATAATGGGGTCAAGTTAAGAAATTATGCAAGTTTCTAATCAAATCCAAGGGCGCCTCGATCTCCTAAACATCTTTAGAAGGCCGGCGGACCACACTGCACGGTCCGGGTCCGGGCCCTGACCCGGTTCTGGATAATGCCAGCTTAAAGTGAAAATTATACTGTACATATTATGTTTCTTATTATGGTATATATGTATAATATAGCGCGACCGCTTCACGAAGCTAGAATGAAAGTTATCCGCCATTTTTATTTTACCTGCAATTGAATTTGCCATTAAAATCATTATTAATACCGCAGCTGCTAAATAACTTACCTAAAAGCGTTCAGATACAAAAGCACTTGAGCTGTAATGTTTGTATACTGTTGGCCCGATGACCTACTTCAAGAAGAATTGTTACATAGACCGCCAAGGACTGTCATCACACTTTACGTCATAAAGCGCTTTAAAACTTTAGACAAGTTCAACACCTCATATTTTGTACTGTTTATCATGGTAAAAGCAACTCAAAGCAATTATAAAAATGATCGAAAGGTAAAAATACAAGCTTATACGAGCTGTCGTTTTAACATTTATAACATATATTTAAACAAAACATATATAATCTATTTTAATAAAATAGAAAAGTGTTCTTAGTCTTCACTTAAAAGCTGTTAGAAGCTGCCTTTCTGACAAGAGAGTTCTGTGAGTTCCACAGTCTCAGTGCATTAAAGTCAAAACCAGTTGCTTTTTATTTCCTGTTTTACGACAGAGCAAGGAGGGTGTCCACAGACCACTGTGCACCTGCAGACTGATATGGGGGGTAAAAAGTCTAGAAGTTAGTAAATAAGATTTTAACATATGTTCTAAAACACACCGGACACCTGTACAGTGATGCGAACACAGTGATCTGAGCTCCTTCTTTGAGTTAAATCCTAGCATCTGCATTTTTTACAAGTTGTTGCTATGGCAGAGCATGACCAGAGCATAACAGAAACCACCCATTTTCTAACCGCTTCATCCAATTCAGGGTCAGGGGGTCAGGGGGTCGCGGGGCACGGGGGAGCCAGAGCCTCAGAAAGTAATAAGCAGGAGATACCTGGGACTGGATGGTAGTCCAATGCAGGGAAGACACAGACACTCACCAATTATCCCAGAAGCCAATTAACCTACCAGTAGTTCTTTGAACTGTGGGAGGAAGCCGGAGCACCCAAAGCAAACTCATGCAAACATGGGGAGAACATACAAGCTCCATACAGATAGCACCCCAGGTCCAGAAGTGTACCCAGGGCCTCAGCACTGTGAGCTAGCAATGCTAAACGCTGGGCTACTGTGCATGCTAATTTCTAGGCATCAGGTGATCAATCAGGTAGTGTTTCTCAGATAAAAGGACACCAGTTATTTAGTATGAGATTCAAATTGACCTCAGAACAAAATATAACTTATGTTATATAACTTATATAGAACTTACTACAGCATAACTGTCTTATTTGGCTCTTGTAGAAAATATTAACAGCATGCCTATTAAACATACAGTATCTAGCAATCAGCAATCAAAATAAAAACATTTCCAAACATGGAAACTGCCCAGTTAATGAAGCATTTCAAAGACATTAATCTATTCAATAATTACAGTTTTAAGTAGATAACAGATTTATATTCAGATTATGAAAGCATCATAACAACTGCTGCTTGTGTAAGGAATCCATGAATACCACTGTACATGAGAATTCCACACCTATTTGTAATCAATACACAAAATCCTATTGAATTTCAGGTACTTGTTTATTCAGCATTGCTTGACTCCGCGGACTCCTTGTTGTTTCAATATTCTAGCAATAGGACTAATCGCCAGTACAGTGCCGTTGTAATCTATTCCTTCTGCCAGCAGAGGACGGTATTCGCACAGCCAGTTCAGGATAAGATACGGTCCTCGCAGTTCACAGTACAACTGGCCAAAGCCGTATTCGGAATATGCTCTCGATAACCTCGTTTAGTTTAAGTACGGCCATATTTCATATCAACCCACAGATGCATTGCATAAACACTAGAATTCTGGTTGTACTTAAATTGACCTTATACGTTTTGGATTATGTTTAACCTTCTTCAATTTCTTCAACCATATTTTGAGATGATTACGTTTACAGAAGCAAATATTATTCAGTGCTTTTTCTTCACTCCTTTAATCAAACCCACATTTCTATAAGGAGGGCCATTGTGAAACTCCCCAAAGTGAGCTGAATTAATCTTTTATTCTTCACACCTGCGAAGTCATTCCTTCATTGTGTAATATGAAGGCCTTTCATTATTCACGTATACTACAACATCTGAAAATAATGGGTCTTGAAATAGTTGAATGAAAGAAAATCCTGAATAACTCCTCCAAATGCGTGTTACACTTTCATCAAGTACACACACTTTGAATGTGATGAACTATAAAAAGTTATTTTAACCATACCCAATGGAGCTCAGGAGTGCGATTGCATACACAATCATGTTTTCAGTGTTTGGACATCAGCCGTACATCAGAACAATCATTTCACTAACACAGCTCCGTCTTGAGTGACTTCCCTCCAAGAACACAAAGTCACTTTCCCTTAGCAATTATTGCATGGACTTTGATTATCTGCCTTCTGCATCAAGCCCTGTATTATATACGGTACAAAGCCAAGCTTTGGGATAGTGCTTTGTTTGGATCCTTGTCTTGATCCTTTTGGATCCCAGGCTGCTCATTTGCAAATGAGTTTTGACATTAATTATACTGACTATAGCAATGAGCTGGCACTGTGGTTCACAGAGCTGGGGTCCTGGGTTCAATTCCTGGGGTGCAGTCTGGATGGAATTGTATGTTCTCCCTTCATTTGTGTGGATTTCTTCCAGGTGCTCCAGTTTCTTCCCACAGTCCAAAGACATACAGTACTAGTAGGTTAAGGTGGAACTACAGTCCCAATTTTGCAGACACAAAATTATTTAATTTCAGTCACAAAATAAAATCATTGACATTATAGAAAAACTTTACAAACTCAAAATTGAGCACAAAATCATGAATTTTGTGAAAGGACTGTAAGGATTTCAAGTTCCACACAAATTGCGATGTGATGCAGCCCTTCCTGCTCACTAATCACTGTAATGACTAATGCAATGTGATGTAGGAGAGAAAGGGTATAGGTTATGCAGCAAACATTTCACTGCAAAAAACGTTCCATTCCAAGGTTCTTTATGCAGAGTTTACAATGTAGTATTATTTATTGGCAAAAACGTAAAAAAGTTTAGAGTTATATTTCCATTGGATTAAACGAGATGTATTCACAAGCCTGCTCCTTTACAATGTCATAGGGCCACAACAGATTATAGGAAGTTTTGCTGCCTCGTTCTGAATCGCAGAACATGGTAATTCTTTAACCTTGAAATGTAGTCTATTTTGTGATGTAATGATGCAATGTCCCTTTACTGAGAGCCAGCAATCAACGGATGTGTCTGATCGTGAATGGTTTTCCCTGTTGTTTGTTGTATTACTTGGTGTTGCATTTTAAGCTGTGCATGAGGCAGGACCCGGAGGCTGCTGCTTCTGCTGGTGCTTCTGCTGGGATTGAGGAAGAGCTGAGCGCCATGTAAGGCAAAGACACTGCGTTCCACTTTATCAGGTGCCTGGAGTGTAAGAGCTGCAGATAATATTGAGTCACATTAATCCCAACATATTTCAAATATTATGAAAATTAAATAAATTAAATCAAATAACTTTCATTAAAAAAATCAATCACTCTTTACCTTGCTTTTTCAGTTGTTTTTAAGGAAAATTGATGCCGAGAATGTGTGAATACTGCTTTTTGATGGTTCCAAGACCAATGTGACCTGTTCTATTGCCTGCTAATTGTACGTTCCAGGTTGAAAAATTATTTTTAGGAGGTCAAGGTGTATGAATGATAAGAGAAAAACTGAAATAACCACAGCTACGCAAACACCAGTCCACCAAAAAAAAATCATTTAATTAAAATAAGGTAACATTTTTTTTTCATCATCATACGGATGAACTGTGCTAAATGTGTTTCTAAAAAGAAAAAGCAGGACGTGAGTCGTGAGCCAAGATCATGACTCTTTTGCTCTTCTTCACATCAGTTTTCATCTGCGAGGAGGAGGAGGAGGGCGGCTCCTGATGTGCTGACACTTGGGGAAGTGCCTCTGTGCCGGCCTGGGGGCAAAGCGCCGGCCGCAGTGAGGGCAGAGCACGTAGTCGGGGTTTGGATTCGCGGGGGGCTGGGGCAGGTTCACAACTTTCCCTCCTTGCGTGATCACCTGCTGCACCTCCCTGGCCTGTTTGATGCTCCGAATGAAATCCTCGTGCTTCTGCCTCCAGTTGTTCTTTCTCAGCTGGGAACAGGAAATGAAACCAATAAAACAGCTTCCAGAAAAAGTCCAGACTAGCACTGCGTACACAGTCTGGTCGCAAACCATTCACAAGGCAAGAAAATATCAATACAGTAATAACGTAGCTTTCTGGGGCTACCTTTCAGGTCATTGGGTAGAGAGTACAATTTACGTAGTTATGGTTTTGTTTCCTGTGAGTGCTATTTGCTTGATATGTAGATTTTTACAACAGAATTCAGAAGTCACTAAGACACATTTATTCTGTCTGGCAAATGTGCCTTTGCGGCAGTTTTTCAGAAGAGTACTTCATAAAACACTTATTTATTGTTTACATTGATTTATAAGCTGAGTCTGACTCTAGGAGAAAAAAAGGGAAGCTTGGAAAGAGTTTAAGGATAGCCCTTACCACGATTGGCGGTTTAACCTTCTTCTTATGGATGTATGTCTCCAGTTCTGTTCCCTTGGCCCTGTGCTTGAAAGAGTCAAAAACCCTCCTCTTTGAATTCTGAAGCTTCTTGCAGATCTTGCTGTGTTTCTCCAGCCTCTCTACAGCAAACTTCCCGTGACACAGTTCACAGGGCACCAGCTGAGGGTTTCCACTCTGGCTATTCTCATATGGAAATTGCTCAGCGGTAGGGCACATCAGACTTGTAGGGGACAAATATCTGTTTTCCACTGACAGAGTTTGTTCATCCAGACATGTGGTGTTATTTCTGAAGTGGCCCTGCGCGGCCTGTCCCGCTGACACGTCGCTTTCAGGGAGCCTTGCTTTCTTGAGATACTTTCTCCTTCCACAGGGGACGTCTTCTAGCCCACGGCTGCAAGGGCTCACTTGACGTCTCTCCTGATGGGAAAGCGCAGAGGGAAAGTGCGATTCTGCGCATCCGCCATCTTCCATTGGAGAACCATAATCAAGGTTGTCTCCTCTGATAGGAAGGGCTTTCCTTGGAGTGAAGGCTTTTTGCTTCTCCATTCTGCAGGTCAGAAGAGGCACGGCCTTAGAGCGGTGGTTGGCCCATGGTCCTCTGGGGCAAAGCTCGCTCTGCCTCGCCTCTATTTTCCCTTCCGGGCACCTCTCTGGAGTCTTCCATCTCTCTCGGAACCATCCTCAGCTCCTCCTGAGCTCTGAAGAGCTTCGCCTGCATCATGGCCTCCTTCTGGCGAATCTCGTCCTTCATCATGGCCTCCTTCCGGCGCATCTCATCCTGCAGGCTGGCCTCCCTCCGGCGATGCTCCTCCTTCAGCGCGGCCTCTGCCTCGGCCACTTTTCGTAGCTCCTCTTGCAACTGAGAGTGCTCCTTCCCATTGGCATGAGAAGGGCATTGCCCTGGAGGGGTCGCCACCATGGGGAGGACAGTCCTGTCCTTAGGTTTGCGTACTCTTGAGCCCCTCCTGCCCGGCCTCTCGCAGGGCCTCTCATGACCATCCTGAGGCGGGGTGGGGGCAAACAAGGAATCACTCTGTGCGTCCGGGCGGTCCACAGCCCGAACCTCACCAGGGCCGGAGACTTTCCTGTTACCCATAGGCTTCAGGGGGTAAGACCGATCATACCCCACAATGTTCTTCTCGGGGCCCTGTTGGGCTTGGAAGCGATAGCTGTTCCCCATCTTCTTCTCCGCAGCGTATTTGACATATTGGAAACATTTTCTCATCTTCTGTAGAACTGCCTCCTGCCGCCGATTGTACATGTCGATCATTTTTTTCTCCTTTTCCTGCATCAGTTTCTCTTGGAAGGTGTCCTTCAGAAGCTGTATCTTGGGAGGCGGGCAGTACGTGGAGATCAGATCCTGTTGCCTTAAGGGCGCGGGTCGATTCGAGTCTGTGTCCTTCGGGGAGGGGGACAGAGCACCAGGCTTAGGACTGGGCTCCATTGGCAAATGAGATATGAGCTTTGTTTCCCAGGTATCTGGAAAAGGCAAAAATGGCAAATAAATGATATCCTGCACAGTCTAGTATGGTCTAATAGAAAAGAATAAAAAAAAACAATTCAGGAAATACACAACTTTTGAATATTAAACCTAATGGTGTTGAATGCTGCATGCTGACTCAGTAGGAGACAGATCCTAAACATAAACATTATAATAAACATTTGTTTCCCAAATAACATTCTCAATGTTCAGAATGCTTAAAGTCATGAGCTTTTTTAAAAATGTTTAACTGAAACCTGGAAATGTGCTATTTCATTTCAAAGCTTGTATTATATCTATGATATAAATGTTTTTTTATATAAAATTAACCCATTATGCAACAGGGGTTTGAGCAAAAGTCACTGTGAATAAGGGAATTGATCAATATTAATTAGCCGTTTCACTACATTATAGATAGCTGAAGGATTATGATACAGTATATCGATTTCGCTACAAATTGACAAGCATATTTGATGACACTTACCAAACAAGTTTTAAACAGCGGAGAAATAGTTCACCACGACGATAGCAATGCAATGTTTGACTGCATCTCCCTATGTGATATATCTGTATTTGGGTATATACAGATCACGTAATTCAGGGAGCACTGTTACGTCAGGTCACCAACCATTATTACGACGCTCATATGTCATAGAGCTCCTTAGGATGTTTGTATAATCTTTATCCAAATTTTCATATGGCCGCAGTTACGGTGTTTATTTTACAGTTAATGTAACAGGGTGTCATTATATTTTTCTGTCTTTATGGTGGCAGACCACTTAAATAAATCTGAGTAGGCGGTTTCTACAAGTGGGTCAGATAAAATATTAAATATACAGTAAAAGCTCACACCTATTCATACCCTTTATGTACTGTATATCTACAATTACGTATACTACGTATACAGTTATCGTATACTATAATACGATAACTACCATTACAAAATGTCTCCCTTTTGATTTGAAGTGGTTCTTTTAAATAAGTAAATTGCAATCACTTAGCCTACATCTGAGCTCCTAATTCATCGCGACGACGGACTGAGACTCCAGTCGGATTTGTGAGAAGTAAAGGGGTGTGCCTGTTTTAAAACCGATTCATACGTCTTAAACACATGGACATAGATAGCAGTCTGTGTTATATAATTTATCTTTTTATTTTATTTAAATTTAAGTATCACATACACATTTTCAAAGTAACTGTACCCCTTTTAATTATGATCCCCATCGCTCACAGCTCCGAAGGTGAGACGAGGGCTACTTCAGATGGGATTTCCAATATTTCTCTCTTAGCTTGTATACCGGTGGAAAGGAGAGGGGTCTTAAAACGTGTTGATAGTAAGATTGGGATGTATTTGCAGTCTAGATATAGTTTTTTTAATGTTCGGAGCCGCCACAGATTCATTTTCTTATGACTGCTTTTCTGGATGACAATGACAATGCAAACGATGGTGTTAAGGCGAGGCTGTGCCTTAAGGCTCCTCTGCTTACAATATTCAGCGCGTAAATCGCAAACGAGCGCCTTCCCTTACGATGAAAATGCAGAAAATAAGACCACGAGATTTAAACCTACGGCTTACAAATTTATGCGTAAACACTAAAACCGTATCTTTAGCAAAACTGGGGAGACAATGTGTTTTATCATTTAAAAAAGTACTGGAAAATAATTAAAGGTTATCACGATAAACAGAGGTTACTGATCTACTACTGTACGCTGTGACCAAAAATGAGAGTCCCCCGATCCTCGCAGCCTTCATGCTTTGGTCTTGGCCTGGCCGTTTTTTTTTAAGATAATGGGGTCAAGTTAAGAAATTATGCAAGTTTCTAATCAAATCCAAGGGCGCCTCGATCTCCTAAACATCTTTAGAAGGCCGACGGACCACACTGCACGGTCCGGGTCCGGGCCCTGACCCGGTTCTGGATAATGCCAGCTTAAAGTGAAAAATTCTACTGTACATATTATGTTTCTTATTATGGTATATATGTATAATGTGGCGCGACCGGTTCACGAAGCTAGAAAGAAAGTTATCCGCCATTTTTATTTTACCTGCAATTGAATTTGCCATTAAAATCACGATTAATACCGCAGCTGCTAAATTACTTACCTAAAAGCGTTCAGATACAAAAGCACTTGAGCTGTAATGTTTATATACTGTTGGCCCGATGACCTACTTCAAGAAGAATTGTTACATAGACCGCCAAGGACTGTCATCACACTTTACGTCATAAAGCGCTTTAAAACTTTAGACAAGTTCAACACCTCATATTTTGTACTGTTTATCATGGTAAAAGCAACTCAAAGCAATTCTAAAAATGATCGAAAGGTAAAAATACAAGCTTATACGAGCTGTCGTTTTAACATTTATAACATATATTTAAACAAAACATATATAATCTATTTTAATAAAATAGAAAAGTGTTCTTAGTCTTCACTTAAAAGCTGTTAGAAGCTGCCTTTCTGACAAGAGAGTTCTGTGAGTTCCACAGTCTCAGTGCATTAAAGTCAAAACCAGTTGCTTTTTATTTCCTGTTTTACGACAGAGCAAGGAGGGTGTCCACAGACCACTGTGCACCTGCAGACTGATATGGGGGGTAAAAAGTCTAGAAGTTAGTAAATAAGATTTTAACATATGTTCTAAAACACACCGGACACCTGTACAGTGATGCCAACACAGTGATCTGAGCTCCTTCTTTGAGTTAAATCCTAGGATCTGCATTTTTTACAAGTTGTTGCTATGGCAGAGCATGACCAGAGCATAACAGAAACCACCCATTTTCTAACCGCTTCATCCAATTCAGGGTCAGGTGGTCAGGGGGTCGGGGGGTCACGGGGGAGCCAGAGCCTCAGAAAGTAATAAGCAGGAGATACCTGGGACTGGATGGTAGTCCAATGCAGGGAAGACACAGACACTCACCAATTATCCCAGAAGCCAATTAACCTACCAGTAGTTCTTTGAACTTTGGGAGGAAGCCGGAGCACCCAAAGCAAACTCATGCAAACATGGGGAGAACATACAAGCACCATACAGATAGCACCCCAGGTCCAGAAGTGTACCCAGGGCCTCAGCACTGTGAGCTAGCAATGCTAAACGCTGGGCTACTGTGCATGCTAATTTTTAGGCATCAGGTGATCAATCAGGTAGTGTTTCTCAGATAAAAGGACACCAGTAATTTAGTATGAGATTCAAATTGACCTCAGAACAAAATATAACTTATGCTATATAACTTATATAGAACTTACTACAGCATAACTGTCTTATTTGTAGAAAATATTAACAGCATGCCTATTAAACATACAGTATCTAGCAATCAGCAATCAAAATAAAAACATTTCCAAACATGGAAACTGCCCAGTTAATGAAGCATTTCAAAGACATTAATCTATTCAATAATTACAGTTTCAAGTAGATAACAGATTTATATTCAGATTACGAAAGCATCATAACAACGGCTGCTTGTGTAAGGAATCCATGAATACCACTGTACATGAGAAATTCACACCTATTTGTAATCAATACACAAAATCCTATTGAATTTCAGGTACTTGTTTATTCAGCATTGCTTGACTCCGCGGACTCCTTGTTGTTTCAATATTCTAGCAATAGGACTAATCGCCAATACAGTGCCGTTGTAATCTATTCCTTCTGCCAGCAGAGGACGGTATTCGCACAGTCAGTTCAGGATAAGATACGGTCCTCGCAGTTCACAGTACAACTGGCCACAGCCGTACTCGGAATATGCTCTCGATAACCTCGTTTAGTTTAAGAACGGCCGTATTTCATATCAACCCACAGATGCATTGCATAAACACTAGAATTCTGGTTGTATTTAAATTGACCTTATACGTTTTGGATTATGTTTAACCTTCTTCAATTTCTTTAACCATATTTTGAGATGATTACGTTTACAGAAGCAAATATTATTCAGTGCTTTTTCTTCACTCCTTTAATCAAACCCACATTTCTTTAAGGAGGGCCATTCTGAAACTCCCCAAAGTGAGCTGAATTAATCTTTTATTCTTCACACCTGCGAAGTCATTCCTTCATTGTGTAATATGAAGGCCTTTCATTATTCACGTATACTACAACATCTGAAAATAATGGGTCTTGAAATAGTTGAATGAAAGAAAATCCTGAATAACTCCTCCAAATGCGTGTTACACTTTCATCAAGTACACACACTTTGAATGTGATGAACTATAAAAAGTTATTTTAACCATACCCAATGGAGCTCGGGAGTGCGATTGCATACACAATCATGTTTTCAGTGTTTGGACATCAGCCGTACATCAGAACAATCATTTCACTAACACAGCTCCATGTTGAGTGACTTCCCTCCAAAAACACAAAGTCACTTTCCCTTAGCAATTATTGCATGGACTTAGATTATCTGCCTTCTGCATCAAGCCCTGTATGATATACTGTACAAAGCCAAGCTTTGGGATAGTGCTTTGTTTGGATCCTTGTCTTGATCCTTTTGGATCCCAGGCTGCTCATTTGCAAATGAGTTTTGACATTAATTATAGTGACTATAGCAATGAGGTGGCACTGTGGTTCACAGAGCTGGGGTCCTGGGTTCAATTCCTGGGGTGCAGTCTGGATGGAATTGTATGTTCTCCCTTCATTTGTGTGGATTTCTTCCAGGTGCTCCAGTTTCTTCCCACAGTCCAAAGACATACAGTACTAGTAGGTTAAGGTGGAACTACAGTCCCAATTTTGCAGACACAAAAGTATTTAATTTCAGTCACAAAATAAAATCATTGACATTATAGAAAAACTTTACAAACTCAAAATTGAGCACAAAATCATGAATTTTGTGAAAGGACTGTAAGTTACGCCATGTTGTAACAAATTCGCATTCAAGTTCCACACAAATTGCGATGTGATGCAGCCCTTCCTGCTCACTAATCACTGTAATGACTAATGCAATGTGATGTAGGAGAGAAAGGGTATAGGTTATGCAGCAAACATTTCACTGCAAAAAACGTTCCATTCCAAGGTTCTTTATGCAGAGTTAACAATGTAGTATTATTTATTGGCAAAAACGTAAAAAAGTTGAGAGTTATATTTCCATTGGATTAAACGAGATGTATTCACAAGCCTGCTCCTTTACAATGTCACAGGGCCACAACAGATTATAGGAAGTTTTGCTGCCTCGTTCTGAATCGCAGAACATGGTAATTCTTTAACCTTGAAATGTAGTCTATTTTGTGATGTAATGATGCAATGTCCCTTTACTGAGAGCCAGCAATCAACGGATGTGTCTGATCGTGAATGGTTTTCCCTGTTGTTTGTTGTATTACTTGGTGTTGCATTTTAAGCTGTGCATGAGGCAGGACCCGGAGGCTGCTGCTTCTGCTGGTGCTTCTGCTGGGATTGAGGAAGAGCTGAGCGCCATGTAAGGCAAAGACACTGCGTTCCACTTTATCAGGTGCCTGGAGTGTAAGAGCTGCAGATAATATTGAGTCACATTAATCCCAACATATTTCAAATATTATGAAAATTAAATAAATTAAATCAAATAACTTTCATTAAAAAAATCAATCACTCTTTACCTTGCTTTTTCAGTTGTTTTTAAGGAAAATTGATGCCGAGAATGCGTGAATACTGCTTTTTGATGGTTCCAAGACCAATGTGACCTGTTCTATTGCCTGCTAATTGTACGTTCCAGGTTGAAAAATTATTTTTAGGAGGTCAAGGTGTATGAATGATAAGAGAAAAACTGAAATAACCACAGCTACGCAAACACCAGTCCACCAAAAAAAAATCATTTAATTAAAATAAGGTAACATTTTTTTTTCATCATCATACGGATGAACTGTGCTAAATGTGTTTCTAAAAAGAAAAAGCAGGACGTGAGTCGTGAGCCAAGATCATGACTCTTTTGCTCTTCTTCACATCAGTTTTCATCTGCGAGGAGGAGGAGGAGGGCGGCTCCTGATGTGCTGACACTTGGGGAAGTGCCTCTGTGCCGGCCTGGGGGCAAAGCGCCGGCCGCAGTGAGGGCAGGGCACGTAGTCGGGGTTTGGATTCGCGGGGGGCTGGGGCAGGTTCACAACTTTCCCTCCTTGCGTGATCACCTGCTGCACCTCCCTGGCCTGTTTGATGCTCCGAATGAAATCCTCGTGCTTCTGCCTCCAGTTGTTCTTTCTCAGCTGGGAACAGGAAATGAAACCAATAAAACAGCTTCCAGAAAAAGTCCAGACTAGCACTGCGTACACAGTCTGGTCGCAAACCATTCACAAGGCAAGAAAATATCAATACAGTAATAACGTAGCTTTCTGGGGCTACCTTTCAGGTCATTGGGTAGAGAGTCCAATTTACGTAGTTATGGTTTTGTTTCCTGTGAGTGCTATTTGCTTGATATGTAGATTTTTACAACAGAATTCAGAAGTCACTAAGACACATTTATTCTGTCTGGCAAATGTGCCTTTGCGGTAGTTTTTCAGAAGAGTACTTCATAAAACACTTGTTTATTGTTTACATTGATTTATAAGCTGAGTCTGACTCTAGGAGCAAAAAAGGGAAGCTTGGAAAGAGTTTAAGGATAGCCCTTACCACGATTGGCGGTTTAACCTTCTTCTTATGGATGTATGTCTCCAGTTCTGTTCCCTTGGCCCTGTGCTTGAAAGAGTCAAAAACCTTCCTCTTTGAATTCTGAAGCTTCTTGCAGATCTTGCTGTGTTTCTCCAGCCTCTCTACAGCAAACTTCCCGTGACACAGTTCACAGGGCACCAGCTGAGGGTTTCCACTCTGGCTATTCTCATATGGAAATTGCTCAGCGGTAGGGCAGATCAGACTTGTAGGGGACAAATATCTGTTTTCCACTGACAGAGTTTGTTCATCCAGACATGTGGTGTTATTTCTGAAGTGGCCCTGCGCGGCCTGTGCCGCTGACACGTCGCTTTCAGGGAGCCTTGCTTTCTTGAGATACTTTCTCCTTCCACAGGGGACGTCTTCTAGCCCACGGCTGCAAGGGCTCACTTGACGTCTCTCCTGATGGGAAAGCGCAGAGGGAAAGTGCGATTCTGCGCATCCGCCATCTTCCATTGGAGAACCATAATCAAGGTTGTCTCCTCTGATAGGAAGGGCTTTCCTTGGAGTGAAGGCTTTTTGCTTCTCCATTCTGCAGGTCAGAAGAGGCACGGCCTTAGAGCGGTGGTTGGCCCATGGTCCTCTGGGGCAAAGCTCGCTCTGCCTCACCTCTATTTTCCCTTCCGGCCACCTCTCTGGAGTCTTCCATCTCTCTCGGAACCATCCTCAGCTCCTCCTGAGCTCTGAAGAGCTTCGCCTGCATCATGGCCTCCTTCTGGCGAATCTCGTCCTTCATCATGGCCTCCTTCCGGCGCATCTCATCCTGCAGGCTGGCCTCCCTCCGGCGATGCTCCTCCTTCAGCGCGGCCTCTGCCTCGGCCACTTTTCGTAGCTCCTCTTGCAACTGAAAGTGCTCCTTCCCATTGGCATGAGAAGGGCATTGCCCTGGAGGGGTCGCCACCATGGGGAGGACAGTCCTGTCCTTAGGTTTGCGTACTCTTGAGCCCCTCCTGCCCGGCCTCTCGCAGGGCCTCTCATGACCATCCTGAGGCGGGGTGGGGGCAATCAAGGAATCACTCTGTGCGTCCGGGCGGTCCACAGCCCGAACCTCACCAGGGCCGGAGACTTTCCTGTTACCCATAGGCTTCAGGGGGTAAGACCGATCATACCCCACAATGTTCTTCTCGGGGCCCTGTTGGGCTTGGAAGCGATAGCTGTTCCCCATCTTCTTCTCCGCAGCGTATTTGACATATTGGAAACATTTTCTCATCTTCTGTAGAGCTGCCTCCTGCCGCCGATTGTACATGGCGATCATTTTTTTCTCCTTTTCCTGCATCAGTTTCTCTTGGAAGGTGTCCTTCAAAAGCTGTATCTTGGGTGGCGGGCAGTACGTGGAGATCAGATCCTGTTGCCTTAAGGGCGCGGGTCGATTCGAGTCTGTGTCCTTCGGGGAGGGGGACAGAGCACCAGGCTTAGGACTGGGCTCCATTGGCAAATGAGATATGAGCTTTGTTTCCCAGGTATCTGGAAAAGGCAAAAATGGCAAATAAATGATATCCTGCACAGTCTAGTATGGTCTAATAGAAAAGAATAAAAAAAAAACAATTCAGGAAATACACAACTTTTGAATATTAAACCTAATGGTGTTGAATGCTGCATGCTGACTCAGTAGGAGACAGATCCTAAACATAAACATTATAATAAACATTTGTTTCCCAAATAACATTCTCAATGTTCAGAATGCTTAAAGTCATGAGCTTTTTTAAAAATGTTTAACTGAAACCTGGAAATGTGCTATTTCATTTCAAAGCTTGTATTATATCTATGATATAAATGTTTTTTTATATAAAATTAACCCATTATGCAACAGGGGTTTGAGCAAAAGTCACTGTGAATAAGGGAATTGATCAATATTAATTAGCCGTTTCACTACATTATAGATAGCTGAAGGATTATGATACAGTATATCGATTTCGCTACAAATTGACAAGCATATTTGATGACACTTACCAAACAAGTTTTAAACAGCGGAGAAATAGTTCACCACGACGATAGCAATGCAATGTTTGACTGCATCTCCCTATGTGATATATCTGTATTTGGGTATATACAGATCACGTAATTCAGGGAGCACTGTTACGTCAGGTCACCAACCATTATTACGACGCTCATATGTCATAGAGCTCCTTAGGATGTTTGTATAATCTTTATCCAAATTTTCATATGGCCGCAGTTACGGCGTTTATTTTACAGTTAATGTAACAGGGTGTCATTATATTTTTCTGTATTTATGGTGGCAGACCACTTAAATAAATCTGAGTAGGCGGTTTCTACAAGTGGGTCAGATAAAATATTAAATATACAGTAAAAGCTCACACCTATTCATACCCTTTATGTACTGTATATCTACAATTACGTATACTACGTATACAGTTATCGTATACTATAATACGATAACTACCATTACAAAATGTCTCCCTTTTGATTTGAAGTGGTTCTTTTAAATAAGTAAATTGCAATCACTTAGCCTACATCTGAGCTCCTAATTCATCGCGACGACGGACTGAGACTCCAGTCGGATTTGTGAGAAGGGGTGTGCCTGTTTTAAAACCGATTCATACGTCTTAAACACATGGACATAGATAGCAGTCTGTGTTATATAATTTATCTTTTTATTTTATTTAAATTTAAGTATCACATACACATTTTCAAAGTAACTGTACCCCTTTTAATTATGATCCCCATCGCTCACAGCTCCGAAGGTGAGACGAGGGCTACTTCAGATGGGATTTCCAATATTTCTCTCTTAGCTTGTATACCGGTGGAAAGGAGAGGGGTCTTAAAACGTGTTGATAGTAAGATTGGGATGTATTTGCAGTCTAGATATAGTTTTTTTAATGTTCGGAGCCGCCACAGATTCATTTTCTTACGACTGCTTTTCTGGATGACAATGACAATGCAAACGATGGTGTTAAGGCGAGGCTGTGCCTTAAGGCTCCTCTGCTTACAATATTCAGCGCGTAAATCGCAAACGAGCGCCTTCCCTTACGATGAAAATGCAGAAAATAAGACCACGAGATTTAAACCTACGGCTTACAAATGTATGCGTAAACACTAAAACAGTATCTTTAGCAAAACTGGCGAGACAATGTGTTTTATCATTTAAAAAGGTAGTGGAAAATAATTAAAGGTTATCACGATAAACAGAGGTTACTGATCTACTACTGTACGCTGTGACCAAAAATGAGAGTCCCCCGATCCTCGCAGCCTTCATGCTTTGGTCTTGGCCTGGCCGTTTTTTTTAAGATAATGGGGTCAAGTTAAGAAATTATGCAAGTTTCTAATCAAATCCAAGGGCGCCCCGATCTCCTAAACATCTTTAGAAGGCCAACGGACCACACTGCACGGTCCGGGTCCGGGCCCTGACCCGGTTCTGGATAATGCCAGCTTAAAGTGAAAAATTCTACTGTACATATTATGTTTCTTATTATGGTATATATGTATAATATAGCGCGACCGCTTCACGAAGCTAGAAAGAAAGTTATCCGCCATTTTTATTTTACCTGCAATTGAATTTGCCATTAAAATCATTATTAATACCGCAGCTGCTAAATAACTTACCTAAAAGCGTTCAGATACAAAAGCACTTGAGCTCTAATGTTTGTATACTGTTGGCCCGATGACCTACTTCAAGAAGAATTGTTACATAGACCGCCAAGGACTGTCATCACACTTTACGTCATAAAGCGCTTTAAAACTTTAGACAAGTTCAACACCTCATATTTTGTACTGTTTATCATGGTAAAAGCAACTCAAAGCAATTATAAAAATGATCGAAAGGTAAAAATACAAGCTTATACGAGCTGTCGTTTTAACATTTATAACATATATTTAAACAAAACATATATAATCTATTTTAATAAAATAGAAAAGTGTTCTTAGTCTTCACTTAAAAGCTGTTAGAAGCTGCCTTTCTGACAAGAGAGTTCTGTGAGTTCCACAGTCTCAGTGCATTAAAGTCAAAACCAGTTGCTTTTTATTTCCTGTTTTACGACAGAGCAAGGAGGGTGTCCACAGACCACTGTGCACCTGCAGACTGATATGGGGGGTAAAAAGTCTAGAAGTTAGTAAATAAGATTTTAACACATGTTCTAAAACACACCGGACACCTGTACAGTGATGCCCACACAGTGATCTGAGCTCCTTCTTTGAGTTAAATCCTAGCATCTGCATTTTTTACAAGTTGTTGCTATGGCAGAGCATGACCAGAGCATAACAGAAACCACCCATTTTCTAACCGCTTCATCCAATTCAGGGTCAGGGGGTCAGGGGGTCGCGGGGCACGGGGGAGCCAGAGCCTCAGAAAGTAATAAGCAGGAGATACCTGGGACTGGATGGTAGTCCAATGCAGGGAAGACACAGACACTCACCAATTATCCCAGAAGCCAATTAACCTACCAGTAGTTCTTTGAACTGTGGGAGGAAGCCGGAGCACCCAAAGCAAACTCATGCAAACATGGGGAGAACATACAAGCTCCATACAGATAGCACCCCAGGTCCAGAAGTGTACCCAGGGCCTCAGCACTGTGAGCTAGCAATGCTAAACGCTGGGCTACTGTGCATGCTAATTTCTAGGCATCAGGTGATCAATCAGGTAGTGTTTCTCAGATAAAAGGACACCAGTTATTTAGTATGAGATTCAAATTGACCTCAGAACAAAATATAACTTATGTTATATAACTTATATAGAACTTACTACAGCATAACTGTCTTATTTGGCTCTTGTAGAAAATATTAACAGCATGCCTATTAAACATACAGTATCTAGCAATCAGCAATCAAAATAAAAACATTTCCAAACATGGAAACTGCCCAGTTAATGAAGCATTTCAAAGACATTAATCTATTCAATAATTACAGTTTTAAGTAGATAACAGATTTATATTCAGATTACGAAAGCATCATAACAACTGCTGCTTGTGTAAGGAATCCATGAATACCACTGTACATGAGAATTCCACACCTATTTGTAATCAATACACAAAATCCTATTGAATTTCAGGTACTTGTTTATTCAGCATTGCTTGACTCCGCGGACTCCTTGTTGTTTCAATATTCTAGCAATAGGACTAATCGCCAGTACAGTGCCGTTGTAATCTATTCCTTCTGCCAGCAGAGGACGGTATTCGCACAGCCAGTTCAGGATAAGATACGGTCCTCGCAGTTCACAGTACAACTGGCCAAAGCCGTATTCGGAATATGCTCTCGATAACCTCGTTTAGTTTAAGTACGGCCATATTTCATATCAACCCACAGATGCATTGCATAAACACTAGAATTCTGGTTGTACTTAAATTGACCTTATACGTTTTGGATTATGTTTAACCTTCTTCAATTTCTTCAACCATATTTTGAGATGATTACGTTTACAGAAGCAAATATTATTCAGTGCTTTTTCTTCACTCCTTTAATCAAACCCACATTTCTATAAGGAGGGCCATTGTGAAACTCCCCAAAGTGAGCTGAATTAATCTTTTATTCTTCACACCTGCGAAGTCATTCCTACATTGTGTAATATGAAGGCCTTTCATTATTCACGTATACTACAACATCTGAAAATAATGGGTCTTGAAATAGTTGAATGAAAGAAAATCCTGAATAACTCCTCCAAATGCGTGTTACACTTTCATCAAGTACACACACTTTGAATGTGATGAACTATAAAAAGTTATTTTAACCATACCCAATGGAGCTCAGGAGTGCGATTGCATACACAATCATGTTTTCAGTGTTTGGACATCAGCCGTACATCAGAACAATCATTTCACTAACACAGCTCCATGTTGAGTGACTTCCCTCCAAGAACACAAAGTCACTTTCCCTTAGCAATTATTGCATGGACTTTGATTATCTGCCTTCTGCATCAAGCCCTGTATTATATACGGTACAAAGCCAAGCTTTGGGATAGTGCTTTGTTTGGATCCTTGTCTTGATCCTTTTGGATCCCAGGCTGCTCATTTGCAAATGAGTTTTGACATTAATTATAGTGACTATAGCAATGAGCTGGCACTGTGGTTCACAGAGCTGGGGTCCTGGGTTCAATTCCTGGGGTGCAGTCTGGATGGAATTGTATGTTCTCCCTTCATTTGTGTGGATTTCTTCCAGGTGCTCCAGTTTCTTCCCACAGTCCAAAGACATACAGTACTAATAGGTTAAGGTGGAACTACAGTCCCAATTTTGCAGACACAAAATTATTTAATTTCAGTCACAAAATAAAATCATTGACATTATAGAAAAACTTTACAAACTCAAAATTGAGCACAAAATCATGAATTTTGTGAAAGGAATGTAAGTTACGCCATGTTGTAACAAATTCGCATTCAAGTTCCACACAAATTGCGATGTGATGCAGCCCTTCCTGCTCACTAATCACTGTAATGACTAATGCAATGTGATGTAGGAGAGAAAGGGTATAGGTTATGCAGCAAACATTTCACTGCAAAAAACGTTCCATTCCAAGGTTCTTTATGCAGAGTTAACAATGTAGTATTATTTATTGGCAAAAACGTAAAAAAGTTGAGAGCAATATTTCCATTGGATTAAACGAGATGTATTCACAAGCCTGCTCCTTTACAATGTCACAGGGCCACAACAGATTATAGGAAGTTTTGCTGCCTCGTTCTGAATCGCAGAACATGGTAATTCTTTAACCTTGAAATGTAGTCTATTTTGTGATGTAATGATGCAATGTCCCTTTACTGAGAGCCAGCAATCAACGGATGTGTCTGATCGTGAATGGTTTTCCCTGTTGTTTGTTGTATTACTTGGTGTTGCATTTTAAGCTGTGCATGAGGCAGGACCCGGAGGCTGCTGCTTCTGCTGGTGCTTCTGCTGGGATTGAGGAAGAGCTGAGCGCCATGTAAGGCAAAGACACTGCGTTCCACTTTATCAGGTGCCTGGAGTGTAAGAGCTGCAGATAATATTGAGTCACATTAATCCCAACATATTTCAAATATTATGAAAATTAAATAAATTAAATCAAATAACTTTCATTAAAAAAATCAATCACTCTTTACCTTGCTTTTTCAGTTGTTTTTAAGGAAAATTGATGCCGAGAATGTGTGAATACTGCTTTTTGATGGTTCCAAGACCAATGTGACCTGTTCTATTGCCTGCTAATTGTACGTTCCAGGTTGAAAAATTATTTTTAGGAGGTCAAGGTGTATGAATGATAAGAGAAAAACTGAAATAACCACAGCTACGCAAACACCAGTCCACCAAAAAAAAATCATTTAATTAAAATAAGGTAACATTTTTTTTTCATCATCATACGGATGAACTGTGCTAAATGTGTTTCTAAAAAGAAAAAGCAGGACGTGAGTCGTGAGCCAAGATCATGACTCTTTTGCTCTTCTTCACATCAGTTTTCATCTGCGAGGAGGAGGAGGAGGGCGGCTCCTGATGTGCTGACACTTGGGGAAGTGCCTCTGTGCCGGCCTGGGGGCAAAGCGCCGGCCGCAGTGAGGGCAGGGCACGTAGTCGGGGTTTGGATTCGCGGGGGGCTGGGGCAGGTTCACAACTTTCCCTCCTTGCGTGATCACCTGCTGCACCTCCCTGGCCTGTTTGATGCTCCGAATGAAATCCTCGTGCTTCTGCCTCCAGTTGTTCTTTCTCAGCTGGGAACAGGAAATGAAACCAATAAAACAGCTTCCAGAAAAAGTCCAGACTAGCACTGCGTACACAGTCTGGTCACAAACCATTCACAAGGCAAGAAAATATCAATACAGTAATAACGTAGCTTTCTGGGGCTACCTTTCAGGTCATTGGGTAGAGAGTACAATTTACGTAGTTATGGTTTTGTTTCCTGTGAGTGCTATTTGCTTGATATGTAGATTTTTACAACAGAATTCAGAAGTCACTAAGACACATTTATTCTGTCTGGCAAATGTGCCTTTGCGGCAGTTTTTCAGAAGAGTACTTCATAAAACACTTATTTATTGTTTACATTGATTTATAAGCTGAGTCTGACTCTAGGAGAAAAAAAGGGAAGCTTGGAAAGAGTTTAAGGATAGCCCTTACCACGATTGGCGGTTTAACCTTCTTCTTATGGATGTATGTCTCCAGTTCTGTTCCCTTGGCCCTGTGCTTGAAAGAGTCAAAAACCTTCCTCTTTGAATTCTGAAGCTTCTTGCAGATCTTGCTGTGTTTCTCCAGCCTCTCTACAGCAAACTTCCCGTGACACAGTTCACAGGGCACCAGCTGAGGGTTTCCACTCTGGCTATTCTCATATGGAAATTGCTCAGCGGTAGGGCAGATCAGACTTGTAGGGGACAAATATCTGTTTTCCACTGACAGAGTTTGTTCATCCAGACATGTGGTGTTATTTCTGAAGTGGCCCTGCGCGGCCTGTGCCGCTGACACGTCGCTTTCAGGGAGCCTTGCTTTCTTGAGATACTTTCTCCTTCCACAGGGGACGTCTTCTAGCCCACGGCTGCAAGGGCTCACTTGACGTCTCTCCTGATGGGAAAGCGCAGAGGGAAAGTGCGATTCTGCGCATCCGCCATCTTCCATTGGAGAACCATAATCAAGGTTGTCTCCTCTGATAGGAAGGGCTTTCCTTGGAGTGAAGGCTTTTTGCTTCTCCATTCTGCAGGTCAGAAGAGGCACGGCCTTAGAGCGGTGGTTGGCCCATGGTCCTCTGGGGCAAAGCTCGCTCTGCCTCACCTCTATTTTCCCTTCCGGCCACCTCTCTGGAGTCTTCCATCTCTCTCGGAACCATCCTCAGCTCCTCCTGAGCTCTGAAGAGCTTCGCCTGCATCATGGCCTCCTTCTGGCGAATCTCGTCCTTCATCATGGCCTCCTTCCGGCGCATCTCATCCTGCAGGCTGGCCTCCCTCCGGCGATGCTCCTCCTTCAGCGCGGCCTCTGCCTCGGCCACTTTTCGTAGCTCCTCTTGCAACTGAAAGTGCTCCTTCCCATTGGCATGAGAAGGGCATTGCCCTGGAGGGGTCGCCACCATGGGGAGGACAGTCCTGTCCTTAGGTTTGCGTACTCTTGAGCCCCTCCTGCCCGGCCTCTCGCAGGGCCTCTCATGACCATCCTGAGGCGGGGTGGGGGCAATCAAGGAATCACTCTGTGCGTCCGGGCGGTCCACAGCCCGAACCTCACCAGGGCCGCAGACTTTCCTGTTACCCATAGGCTTCAGGGGGTAAGACCGATCATACCCCACAATGTTCTTCTCGGGGCCCTGTTGGGCTTGGAAGCGATAGCTGTTCCCCATCTTCTTCTCCGCAGCGTATTTGACATATTGGAAACATTTTCTCATCTTCTGTAGAGCTGCCTCCTGCCGCCGATTGTACATGGCGATCATTTTTTTCTCCTTTTCCTGCATCAGTTTCTCTTGGAAGGTGTCCTTCAAAAGCTGTATCTTGGGTGGCGGGCAGTACGTGGAGATCAGATCCTGTTGCCTTAAGGGCGCGGGTCGATTCGAGTCTGTGTCCTTCGGGGAGGGGGACAGAGCACCAGGCTTAGGACTGGGCTCCATTGGCAAATGAGATATGAGCTTTGTTTCCCAGGTATCTGGAAAAGGCAAAAATGGCAAATAAATGATATCCTGCACAGTCTAGTATGGTCTAATAGAAAAGAATAAAAAAAAAACAATTCAGGAAATACACAACTTTTGAATATTAAACCTAATGGTGTTGAATGCTGCATGCTGACTCAGTAGGAGACAGATCCTAAACATAAACATTATAATAAACATTTGTTTCCCAAATAACATTCTCAATGTTCAGAATGCTTAAAGTCATGAGCTTTTTTAAAAATGTTTAACTGAAACCTGGAAATGTGCTATTTCATTTCAAAGCTTGTATTATATCTATGATATAAATGTTTTTTTATATAAAATTAACCCATTATGCAACAGGGGTTTGAGCAAAAGTCACTGTGAATAAGGGAATTGATCAATATTAATTAGCCGTTTCACTACATTATAGATAGCTGAAGGATTATGATACAGTATATCGATTTCGCTACAAATTGACAAGCATATTTGATGACACTTACCAAACAAGTTTTAAACAGCGGAGAAATAGTTCACCACGACGATAGCAATGCAATGTTTGACTGCATCTCCCTATGTGATATATCTGTATTTGGGTATATACAGATCACGTAATTCAGGGAGCACTGTTACGTCAGGTCACCAACCATTATTACGACGCTCATATGTCATAGAGCTCCTTAGGATGTTTGTATAATCTTTATCCAAATTTTCATATGGCCGCAGTTACGGCGTTTATTTTACAGTTAATGTAACAGGGTGTCATTATATTTTTCTGTATTTATGGTGGCAGACCACTTAAATAAATCTGAGTAGGCGGTTTCTACAAGTGGGTCAGATAAAATATTAAATATACAGTAAAAGCTCACACCTATTCATACCCTTTATGTACTGTATATCTACAATTACGTATACTACGTATACAGTTATCGTATACTATAATACGATAACTACCATTACAAAATGTCTCCCTTTTGATTTGAAGTGGTTCTTTTAAATAAGTAAATTGCAATCACTTAGCCTACATCTGAGCTCCTAATTCATCGCGACGACGGACTGAGACTCCAGTCGGATTTGTGAGAAGGGGTGTGCCTGTTTTAAAACCGATTCATACGTCTTAAACACATGGACATAGATAGCAGTCTGTGTTATATAATTTATCTTTTTATTTTATTTAAATTTAAGTATCACATACACATTTTCAAAGTAACTGTACCCCTTTTAATTATGATCCCCATCGCTCACAGCTCCGAAGGTGAGACGAGGGCTACTTCAGATGGGATTTCCAATATTTCTCTCTTAGCTTGTATACCGGTGGAAAGGAGAGGGGTCTTAAAACGTGTTGATAGTAAGATTGGGATGTATTTGCAGTCTAGATATAGTTTTTTTAATGTTCGGAGCCGCCACAGATTCATTTTCTTACGACTGCTTTTCTGGATGACAATGACAATGCAAACGATGGTGTTAAGGCGAGGCTGTGCCTTAAGGCTCCTCTGCTTACAATATTCAGCGCGTAAATCGCAAACGAGCGCCTTCCCTTACGATGAAAATGCAGAAAATAAGACCACGAGATTTAAACCTACGGCTTACAAATGTATGCGTAAACACTAAAACCGTATCTTTAGCAAAACTGGCGAGACAATGTGTTTTATCATTTAAAAAGGTAGTGGAAAATAATTAAAGGTTATCACGATAAACAGAGGTTACTGATCTACTACTGTACGCTGTGACCAAAAATGAGAGTCCCCCGATCCTCGCAGCCTTCATGCTTTGGTCTTGGCCTGGCCGTTTTTTTTAAGATAATGGGGTCAAGTTAAGAAATTATGCAAGTTTCTAATCAAATCCAAGGGCGCCCCGATCTCCTAAACATCTTTAGAAGGCCAACGGACCACACTGCACGGTCCGGGTCCGGGCCCTGACCCGGTTCTGGATAATGCCAGCTTAAAGTGAAAAATTCTACTGTACATATTATGTTTCTTATTATGGTATATATGTATAATATAGCGCGACCGCTTCACGAAGCTAGAAAGAAAGTTATCCGCCATTTTTATTTTACCTGCAATTGAATTTGCCATTAAAATCATTATTAATACCGCAGCTGCTAAATAACTTACCTAAAAGCGTTCAGATACAAAAGCACTTGAGCTCTAATGTTTGTATACTGTTGGCCCGATGACCTACTTCAAGAAGAATTGTTACATAGACCGCCAAGGACTGTCATCACACTTTACGTCATAAAGCGCTTTAAAACTTTAGACAAGTTCAACACCTCATATTTTGTACTGTTTATCATGGTAAAAGCAACTCAAAGCAATTATAAAAATGATCGAAAGGTAAAAATACAAGCTTATACGAGCTGTCGTTTTAACATTTATAACATATATTTAAACAAAACATATATAATCTATTTTAATAAAATAGAAAAGTGTTCTTAGTCTTCACTTAAAAGCTGTTAGAAGCTGCCTTTCTGACAAGAGAGTTCTGTGAGTTCCACAGTCTCAGTGCATTAAAGTCAAAACCAGTTGCTTTTTATTTCCTCTTATACGACAGAGCAAGGAGGGTGTCCACAGACCACTGTGCACCTGCAGACTGATATGGGGGGTAAAAAGTCTAGAAGTTAGTAAATAAGATTTTAGCACATGTTCTAAAACAAACCGGACACCTGTACAGTGATGCCAACACAGTGCTCTGAGCTCCTTCTTTGAGTTAAATCCTAGCATCTGCATTTTTTACAAGTTGTTGCTATGGCAGAGCATGACCAGAGCATAACAGAAACCACCCATTTTCTAACCAATTCATCCAATTCAGGGTCAGGGGGTCAGGGGGTCGCGGGGCACGGGGGAGCCATAGCCTCAGAAAGTAATAAGCAGGAGATACCTGGGACTGGATGGTAGTCCAATGCAGGGAAGACACAGACACTCACCAATTTTCCCAGAAGCCAATTAACCTACCAGTAGTTCTTTGAACTGTGGGAGGAAGCCGGAGCACCCAAAGCAAACTCATGCAAACATGGGGAGAACATACAAGCTCCATACAGATAGCACCCCAGGTCCAGAAGTGTACCCAGGGCCTCAACACTGTGAGCTAGCAATGCTAAACGCTGGGCTACTGTGCATGCAAATTTCTAGGCATCAGGTGATCAATCAGGTAGTGTTTCTCAGATAAAAGGACACCAGTAATTTAGTATGAGATTCAAATTGACCTCAGAACAAAATATAACTTATGTTATATAACTTATATAGAACTTACTACAGCATAACTGTCTTATTTGGCTTTTGTAGAAAATATTAACAGCATGCCTATTAAACATACAGTATCTAGCAATCAGCAATCAAAATAAAAACATTTCCAAACATGGAAACTGCCCAGTTAATGAAGCATTTCAAAGACATTAATCTATTCAATAATTACAGTTTTAAGTAGATAACAGATTTATATTCAGATTACGAAAGCATCATAACAACTGCTGCTTGTGTAAGGAATCCATGAATACCACTGTACATGAGAATTCCACACCTATTTGTAATCAATACACAAAATCCTATTGAATTTCAGGTACTTGTTTATTCAGCATTGCTTGACTCCGCGGACTCCTTGTTGTTTCAATATTCTAGCAATAGGACTAATCGCCAATACAGTGCCGTTGTAATCTATTCCTTCTGCCAGCAGAGGACGGTATTCGCACAGCCAGTTCAGGATAAGATACGGTCCTCGCAGTTCACAGTACAACTGGCCAAAGCCGTATTCGGAATATGCTCTCGATAACCTCGTTTAGTTTAAGTACGGCCATATTTCATATCAACCCACAGATGCATTGCATAAACACTAGAATTCTGGTTGTACTTAAATTGACCTTATACGTTTTGGATTATGTTTAACCTTCTTCAATTTCTTCAACCATATTTTGAGATGATTACGTTTACAGAAGCAAATATTATTCAGTGCTTTTTCTTCACTCCTTTAATCAAACCCACATTTCTATAAGGAGGGCCATTGTGAAACTCCCCAAAGTGAGCTGAATTAATCTTTTATTCTTCACACCTGCGAAGTCATTCCTACATTGTGTAATATGAAGGCCTTTCATTATTCACGTATACTACAACATCTGAAAATAATGGGTCTTGAAATAGTTGAATGAAAGAAAATCCTGAATAACTCCTCCAAATGCGTGTTACACTTTCATCAAGTACACACACTTTGAATGTGATGAACTATAAAAAGTTATTTTAACCATACCCAATGGAGCTCAGGAGTGCGATTGCATACACAATCATGTTTTCAGTGTTTGGACATCAGCCGTACATCAGAACAATCATTTCACTAACACAGCTCCGTGTTGAGTGACTTCCCTCCAAGAACACAAAGTCACTTTCCCTTAGCAATTATTGCATGGACTTTGATTATCTGCCTTCTGCATCAAGCCCTGTATTATATACGGTACAAAGCCAAGCTTTGGGATAGTGCTTTGTTTGGATCCTTGTCTTGATCCTTTTGGATCCCAGGCTGCTCATTTGCAAATGAGTTTTGACATTAATTATAGTGACTATAGCAATGAGCTGGCACTGTGGTTCACAGAGCTGGGGTCCTGGGTTCAATTCCTGGGGTGCAGTCTGGATGGAATTGTATGTTCTCCCTTCATTTGTGTGGATTTCTTCCAGGTGCTCCAGTTTCTTCCCACAGTCCAAAGACATACAGTACTAGTAGGTTAAGGTGGAACTACAGTCCCAATTTTGCAGACACAAAATTATTTAATTTCAGTCACAAAATAAAATCATTGACATTATAGAAAAACTTTACATACTCAAAATTGAGCACAAAATCATGAATTTTGTGAAAGGACTGTAAGTTACGCCATGTTGTAACAAATTCGCATTCAAGTTCCACACAAATTGCGATGTGATGCAGCCCTTCCTGCTCACTAATCACTGTAATGACTAATGCAATGTGATGTAGGAGAGAAAGGGTATAGGTTATGCAGCAAACATTTCACTGCAAAAAACGTTCCATTCCAAGGTTCTTTATGCAGAGTTAACAATGTAGTATTATTTATTGGCAAAAACGTAAAAAAGTTGAGAGTTATATTTCCATTGGATTAAACGAGATGTATTCACAAGCCTGCTCCTTTACAATGTCATAGGGCCACAACAGATTATAGGAAGTTTTGCTGCCTCGTTCTGAATCGCAGAACATGGTAATTCTTTAACCTTGAAATGTAGTCTATTTTGTGATGTAATGATGCAATGTCCCTTTACTGAGAGCCAGCAATCAACGGATGTGTCTGATCGTGAATGGTTTTCCCTGTTGTTTGTTGTATTACTTGGTGTTGCATTTTAAGCTGTGCATGAGGCAGGACCCGGAGGCTGCTGCTTCTGCTGGTGCTACTGCTGGGATTGAGGAAGAGCTGAGCGCCATGTAAGGCAAAGACACTGCTTTCCACTTTATCAGGTGCCTGGAGTGTAAGAGCTGCAGATAATATTGAGTCACATTAATCCCAACATATTTCAAATATTATGAAAATTAAATAAATTAAATCAAATAACTTTCATTAAAAAAATCAATCACTCTTTACCTTGCTTTTTCAGTTGTTTTTAAGGAAAATTGATGCCGAGAATGTGTGAATACTGCTTTTTGATGGTTCCAAGACCAATGTGACCTGTTCTATTGCCTGCTAATTGTACGTTCCAGGTTGAAAAATTATTATTAGGAGGTCAAGGTGTATGAATGATAAGAGAAAAACTGAAATAACCACAGCTACGCAAACACCAGTCCACCAAAAAAAAATCATTTAATTAAAATAAGGTAACATTTTTTTTTCATCATCATACGGATGAACTGTGCTAAATGTGTTTCTAAAAAGAAAAAGCAGGACGTGAGTCGTGAGCCAAGATCATGACTCTTTTGCTCTTCTTCACATCAGTTTTCATCTGCGAGGAGGAGGAGGAGGGCGGCTCCTGATGTGCTGACACTTGGGGAAGTGCCTCTGTGCCGGCCTGGGGGCAATGCGCCGGCCGCAGTGAGGGCAGGGCACGTAGTCGGGGTTTGGATTCGCGGGGGGCTGGGGCAGGTTCACAACTTTCCCTCCTTGCGTGATCACCTGCTGCACCTCCCTGGCCTGTTTGATGCTCCGAATGAAATCCTCGTGCTTCTGCCTCCAGTTGTTCTTTCTCAGCTGGGAACAGGAAATGAAACCAATAAAACAGCTTCCAGAAAAAGTCCAGACTAGCACTGCGTACACAGTCTGGTCGCAAACCATTCACAAGGCAAGAAAATATCAATACAGTAATAACGTAGCTTTCTGGGGCTACCTTTCAGGTCATTGGGTAGAGAGTACAATTTACGTAGTTATGGTTTTGTTTCCTGTGAGTGCTATTTGCTTGATATGTAGATTTTTACAACAGAATTCAGAAGTCACTAAGACACATTTATTCTGTCTGGCAAATGTGCCTTTGCGGCAGTTTTTCAGAAGAGTACTTCATAAAACACTTATTTATTGTTTACATTGATTTATAAGCTGAGTCTGACTCTAGGAGAAAAAAAGGGAAGCTTGGAAAGAGTTTAAGGATAGCCCTTACCACGATTGGCGGTTTAACCTTCTTCTTATGGATGTATGTCTCCAGTTCTGTTCCCTTGGCCCTGTGCTTGAAAGAGTCAAAAACCTTCCTCTTTGAATTCTGAAGCTTCTTGCAGATCTTGCTGTGTTTCTCCAGCCTCTCTACAGCAAACTTCCCGTGACACAGTTCACAGGGCACCAGCTGAGGGTTTCCACTCTGGCTATTCTCATATGGAAATTGCTCAGCGGTAGGGCAGATCAGACTTGTAGGGGACAAATATCTGTTTTCCACTGACAGAGTTTGTTCATCCAGACATGTGGTGTTATTTCTGAAGTGGCCCTGCGCGGCCTGTGCCGCTGACACGTCGCTTTCAGGGAGCCTTGCTTTCTTGAGATACTTTCTCCTTCCACAGGGGACGTCTTCTAGCCCACGGCTGCAAGGGCTCACTTGACGTCTCTCCTGATGGGAAAGCGCAGAGGGAAAGTGCGATTCTGCGCATCCGCCATCTTCCATTGGAGAACCATAATCAAGGTTGTCTCCTCTGATAGGAAGGGCTTTCCTTGGAGTGAAGGCTTTTTGCTTCTCCATTCTGCAGGTCAGAAGAGGCACGGCCTTAGAGCGGTGGTTGGCCCATGGTCCTCTGGGGCAAAGCTCGCTCTGCCTCGCCTCTATTTTCCCTTCCGGCCACCTCTCTGGAGTCTTCCATCTCTCTCGGAACCATCCTCAGCTCCTCCTGAGCTCTGAAGAGCTTCGCCTGCATCATGGCCTCCTTCTGGCGAATCTCGTCCTTCATCATGGCCTCCTTCCGGCGCATCTCATCCTGCAGGCTGGCCTCCCTCCGGCGATGCTCCTCCTTCAGCGCGGCCTCTGCCTCGGCCACTTTTCGTAGCTCCTCTTGCAACTGAAAGTGCTCCTTCCCATTGGCATGAGAAGGGCATTGCCCTGGAGGGGTCGCCACCATGGGGAGGACAGTCCTGTCCTTAGGTTTGCGTACTCTTGAGCCCCTCCTGCCCTGCCTCTCGCAGGGCCTCTCATGACCATCCTGAGGCGGGGTGGGGGCAAACAAGGAATCACTCTGTGCGTCCGGGCGGTCCACAGCCCGAACCTCACCAGGGCCGGAGACTTTCCTGTTACCCATAGGCTTCAGGGGGTAAGACCGATCATACCCCACAATGTTCTTCTCGGGGCCCTGTTGGGCTTGGAAGCGATAGCTGTTCCCCATCTTCTTCTCCGCAGCGTATTTGACATATTGGAAACATTTTCTCATCTTCTGTAGAGCTGCCTCCTGCCGCCGATTGTACATGGCGATCATTTTTTTCTCCTTTTCCTGCATCAGTTTCTCTTGGAAGGTGTCCTTCAGAAGCTGTATCTTGGGAGGCGGGCAGTACGTGGAGATCAGATCCTGTTGCCTTAAGGGCGCGGGTCGATTCGAGTCTGTGTCCTTCGGGGAGGGGGACAGAGCACCAGGCTTAGGACTGGGCTCCATTGGCAAATGAGATATGAGCTTTGTTTCCCAGGTATCTGGAAAAGGCAAAAATGGCAAATAAATGATATCCTGCACAGTCTAGTATGGTCTAATAGAAAAGAATAAAAAAAAAAAACAATTCAGGAAATACACAACTTTTGAATATTAAACCTAATGGTGTTGAATGCTGCATGCTGACTCAGTAGGAGACAGATCCTAAACATAAACATTATAATAAACATTTGTTTCCCAAATAACATTCTCAATGTTCAGAATGCTTAAAGTCATGAGCTTTTTTAAAAATGTTTAACTGAAACCTGGAAATGTGCTATTTCATTTCAAAGCTTGTATTATATCTATGATATAAATGTTTTTTTATATAAAATTAAGCCATTATGCAACAGGGGTTTGAGCAAAAGTCACTGTGAATAAGGGAATTTATCAATATTAATTAGCCGTTTCACTACATTATAGATAGCTGAAGGATTATGATACAGTATATCGATTTCGCTACAAATTGACAAGCATATTTGATGACACTTACCAAACAAGTTTTAAACAGCGGAGAAATAGTTCACCACGACGATAGCAATGCAATGTTTGACTGCATCTCCCTATGTGATATATCTGTATTTGGGTATATACAGATCACGTAATTCAGGGAGCACTGTTACGTCAGGTCACCAACCATTATTACGACGCTCATATGTCATAGAGCTCCTTAGGATGTTTGTATAATCTTTATCCAAATTTTCATATGGCCGCAGTTACGGCGTTTATTTTACAGTTAATGTAACAGGGTGTCATTATATTTTTCTGTCTTTATGGTGGCAGACCACTTAAATAAATCTGAGTAGGCGGTTTCTACAAGTGGGTCAGATAAAATATTAAATATACAGTAAAAGCTCACACCTATTCATACCCTTTATGTACTGTATATCTACAATTACGTATACTACGTATACAGTTATCGTATACTATAATACGATAACTACCATTACAAAATGTCTCCCTTTTGATTTGAAGTGGTTCTTTTAAATAAGTAAATTGCAATCACTTAGCCTACATCTGAGCTCCTAATTCATCGCGACGACGGACTGAGACTCCAGTCGGATTTGTGAGAAGGGGTGTGCCTGTTTTAAAACCGATTCATACGTCTTAAACACATGGACATAGATAGCAGTCTGTGTTATATAATTTATCTTTTTATTTTATTTAAATTTAAGTATCACATACACATTTTCAAAGTAACTGTACCCCTTTTAATTATGATCCCCATCGCTCACAGCTCCGAAGGTGAGACGAGGGCTACTTCAGATGGGATTTCCAATATTTCTCTCTTAGCTTGTATACCGGTGGAAAGGAGAGGGGTCTTAAAACGTGTTGATAGTAAGATTGGGATGTATTTGCAGTCTAGATATAGTTTTTTTAATGTTCGGAGCCGCCACAGATTCATTTTCTTACGACTGCTTTTCTGGATGACAATGACAATGCAAACGATGGTGTTAAGGCGAGGCTGTGCCTTAAGGCTCCTCTGCTTACAATATTCAGCGCGTAAATCGCAAACGAGCGCCTTCCCTTACGATGAAAATGCAGAAAATAAGACCACGAGATTTAAACCTACGGCTTACAAATTTATGCGTAAACACTAAAACCGTATCTTTAGCAAAACTGGCGAGACAATGTGTTTTATCATTTAAAAAAGTACTGGAAAATAATTAAAGGTTATCACGATAAACAGAGGTTACTGATCTACTACTGTACGCTGTGACCAAAAATGAGAGTCCCCCGATCCTCGCAGCCTTCATGCTTTGGTCTTGGCCTGGCCGTTTTTTTAAGATAATGGGGTCAAGTTAAGAAATTATGCAAGTTTCTAATCAAATCCAAGGGCGCCTCGATCTCCTAAACATCTTTAGAAGGCCGACGGACCACACTGCACGGTCCGGGTCCGGGTCCTGACCCGGTTCTGGATAATGCCAGCTTAAAGTGAAAAATTCTACTGTACATATTATGTTTCTTATTATGGTATATATGTATAATATAGCGCGACCGCTTCACGAAGCTAGAAAGAAAGTTATCCGCCATTTTTATTTTACCTGCAATTGAATTTGCCATTAAAATCATTATTAATACCGCAGCTGCTAAATAACTTACCTAAAAGCGTTCAGATACAAAAGCACTTGAGCTGTAATGTTTGTATACTGTTGGCCCGATGACCTACTTCAAGAAGAATTGTTACATAGACCGCCAAGGACTGTCATCACACTTTACGTCATAAAGCGCTTTAAAACTTTAGACAAGTTCAACACCTCATATTTTGTACTGTTTATCATGGTAAAAGCAACTCAAAGCAATTATAAAAATGATCGAAAGGTAAAAATACAAGCTTATACGAGCTGTCGTTTTAACATTTATAACATATATTTAAACAAAACATATATAATCTATTTTAATAAAATAGAGAAGTGTTCTTAGTCTTCACTTAAAAGCTGTTAGAAGCTGCCTTTCTGACAAGAGAGTTCTGTGAGTTCCACAGTCTCAGTGCATTAAAGTCAAAACCAGTTGCTTTTTATTTCCTGTTTTACGACAGAGCAAGGAGGGTGTCCACAGACCACTGTGCACCTGCAGACTGATATGGGGGGTAAAAAGTCTAGAAGTTAGTAAATAAGATTTTAGCACATGTTCTAAAACAAACCGGACACCTGTACAGTGATGCCAACACAGTGATCTGAGCTCCTTCTTTGAGTTAAATCCTAGCATCTGCATTTTTTACAAGTTGTTGCTATGGCAGAGCATGACCAGAGCATAACAGAAACCACCCATTTTCTAACCGCTTCATCCAATTCAGGGTCAGGGGGTCAGGGGGTCGCGGGGCACGGGGGAGCCAGAGCCTCAGAAAGTAATAAGCAGGAGATACCTGGGACTGGATGGTAGTCCAATGCAGGGAAGACACAGACACTCACCAATTATCCCAGAAGCCAATTAACCTACCAGTAGTTCTTTGAAGTGTGGGAGGAAGCCGGAGCACCCAAAGCAAACTCATGCAAACATGGGGAGAACATACAAGCTCCATACAGATAGCACCCCAGGTCCAGAAGTGTATCCAGGGCCTCAGCACTGTGAGCTAGCAATGCTAAACGCTGGGCTACTGTGCATGCTAATTTCTAGGCATCAGGTGATCAATCAGGTAGTGTTTCTCAGATAAAAGGACACCAGTTATTTAGTATGAGATTCAAATTGACCTCAGAACAAAATATAACTTATGTTATATAACTTATATAGAACTTACTGCAGCATAACTGTCTTATTTGTAGAAAATATTAACAGCATGCCTATTAAACATACAGTACCTAGCAATCAGCAATCAAAATAAAAACATTTCCAAACATGGAAACTGCCCAGTTAATGAAGCATTTCAAAGACATTAATCTATTCAATAATTACAGTTTCAAGTAGATAACAGATTTATATTCAGATTACGAAAGTATCATAACAACGGCTGCTTGTGTAAGGAATCCATGAATACCACTGTACATGAGAAATTCACACCTATTTGTAATCAATACACAAAACCTATTGAATTTCAGGTACTTGTTTATTC
Organism: Lepisosteus oculatus; assembly: GCF_040954835.1. Lineage (NCBI taxonomy): Eukaryota > Metazoa > Chordata > Actinopteri > Semionotiformes > Lepisosteidae > Lepisosteus > Lepisosteus oculatus. Next base: position 1,035,076 of record NW_027167945.1, on the reverse strand, counting down.
TGCATTGCTTGACTCCGCGGACTCCTTGTTGTTTCAATATTCTAGCAATAGGACTAATCGCCAATACAGTGCCGTTGTAATCTATTCCTTCTGCCAGCAGAGGACGGTATTTGCACAGTCAGTTCAGGATAAGATACGGTCCTCTCAGTTCACAGTACAACTGGCCACAGCCGTACTCGGACTATGCTCTCCATAACCTCGTTTAGTTTAAGAACGGCCGTATTTCATATCAACCCACAGATGCATTGCATAAACACTAGAATTCTGGGTGTATTTAAATTGACCTTATACGTTTTGGATTATGTTTAACCTTCTTCAATTTCTTTAACCATATTTTGAGATGATTACGTTTACAGAAGCAAATATTATTCAGTGCTTTTTCTTCACTCCTTTAATCAAACCCACATTTCTTTAAGGAGGGCCATTGTGAAACTCCCCAAAGTGAGCTGAATTAATCTTTTATTCTTCACACCTGCGAAGTCATTCCTTCATTGTGTAATATGAAGGCCTTTCATTATTCACGTATACTACAACATCTGAAAATAATGGGTCTTGAAATAGTTGAATGAAAGAAAATCCTGAATAACTCCTCCAAATGCGTGTTACACTTTCATCAGGTACACACACTTTGAATGTGATGAACTGTAAAAAGTTATTTTAACCATACCCAATGGAGCTCGGGAGTGCGATTGCATATACAATCATGTTTTCAGTGTTTGGACATCAGCCGTACATCAGAACAATCATTTCACTAACACAGCTCCATGTTGAGTGACTTCCCTCCAAGAACACAAAGTCACTTTCCCTTAGCAATTATTGCATGGACTTAGATTATCTGCCTTCTGCATCAAGCCCTGTATGATATACTGTACAAAGCCAAGCTTTGGGATAGTGCTTTGTTTGGATCCTTGTCTTGATCCTTTTGGATCCCAGGCTGCTCATTTGCAAATGAGTTTTGACATTAATTGTAGTGACTATAGCAATGAGGTGGCACTGTGGTTCACAGAGCTGGGGTCCTGGGTTCAATTCCTGGGGTGCAGTCTGGATGGAATTGTATGTTCTCCCTTCATTTGTGTGGATTTCTTCCAGGTGCTCCAGTTTCTTCCCACAGTCCAAAGACATACAGTACTAGTAGGTTAAGGTGGAACTACAGTCCCAATTTTGCAGACACAAAAGTATTTAATTTCAGTCACAAAATAAAATCATTGACATTATAGAAAAACTTTACAAACTCAAAATTGAGCACAAAATCATGAATTTTGTGAAAGGACTGTAAGTTACGCCATGTTGTAACAAATTCGCATTCAAGTTCCACACAAATTGCGATGTGATGCAGCCCTTCCGGCTCACTAATCACTGTAATGACTAATGCAATGTGATGTAGGAGAGAAAGGGTATAGGTTATGCAGCAAACATTTCACTGCAAAAAACGTTCCATTCCAAGGTTCTTTATGCAGAGTTAACAATGTAGTATTATTTATTGGCAAAAACGTAAAAAAGTTGAGAGTTATATTTCCATTGGATTAAACGAGATGTATTCACAAGCCTGCTCCTTTACAATGTCATAGGGCCACAACAGATTATAGGAAGTTTTGCTGCCTCGTTCTGAATCGCAGAACATGGTAATTCTTTAACCTTGAAATGTAGTCTATTTTGTGATGTAATGATGCAATGTCCCTTTACTGAGAGCCAGCAATCAACGGATGTGTCTGATCGTGAATGGTTTTCCCTGTTGTTTGTTGTATTACTTGGTGTTGCATTTTAAGCTGTGCATGAGGCAGGACCCGGAGGCTGCTGCTTCTGCTGGTGCTTCTGCTGGGATTGAGGAAGAGCTGAGCGCCATGTAAGGCAAAGACACTGCGTTCCACTTTATCAGGTGCCTGGAGTGTAAGAGCTGCAGATAATATTGAGTCACATTAATCCCAACATATTTCAAATATTATGAAAATTAAATAAATTAAATCAAATAACTTTCATTAAAAAAATCAATCACTCTTTACCTTGCTTTTTCAGTTGTTTTTAAGGAAAATTGATGCCGAGAATGTGTGAATACTGCTTTTTGATGGTTCCAAGACCAATGTGACCTGTTCTATTGCCTGCTAATTGTACGTTCCAGGTTGAAAAATTATTTTTAGGAGGTCAAGGTGTATGAATGATAAGAGAAAAACTGAAATAACCACAGCTACGCAAACACCAGTCCACCAAAAAAAAATCATTTAATTAAAATAAGGTAACATTTTTTTTTCATCATCATACGGATGAACTGTGCTAAATGTGTTTCTAAAAAGAAAAAGCAGGACGTGAGTCGTGAGCCAAGATCATGACTCTTTTGCTCTTCTTCACATCAGTTTTCATCTGCGAGGAGGAGGAGGAGGGCGGCTCCTGATGTGATGACACTTGGGGAAGTGCCTCTGTGCCGGCCTGGGGGCAAAGCGCCGGCCGCAGTGAGGGCAGAGCACGTAGTCGGGGTTTGGATTCGCGGGGGGCTGGGGCAGGTTCACAACTTTCCCTCCTTGCGTGATCACCTGCTGCACCTCCCTGGCCTGTTTGATGCTCCGAATGAAATCCTCGTGCTTCTGCCTCCAGTTGTTCTTTCTCAGCTGGGAACAGGAAATGAAACCAATAAAACAGCTTCCAGAAAAAGTCCAGACTAACACTGCGTACACAGTCTGGTCGCAAACCATTCACAAGGCAAGAAAATATCAATACAGTAATAACGTAGCTTTCTGGGGCTACCTTTCAGGTCATTGGGTAGAGAGTACAATTTACGTAGTTATGGTTTTGTTTCCTGTGAGTGCTATTTGCTTGATATGTAGATTTTTACAACAGAATTCAGAAGTCACTAAGACACATTTATTCTGTCTGGCAAATGTGCTTTTGCAGCAGTTTTTCAGAAGAGTACTTCATAAAACACTTATTTATTGTTTACATTGATTTATAAGCTGAGTCTGACTCTAGGAGAAAAAAAGGGAAGCTTGGAAAGAGTTTAAGGATAGCCCTTACCACGATTGGCGGTTTAACCTTCTTCTTATGGATGTATGTCTCCAGTTCTGTTCCCTTGGCCCTGTGCTTGAAAGAGTCAAAAACCTTCCTCTTTGAATTCTGAAGCTTCTTGCAGATCTTGCTGTGTTTCTCCAGCCTCTCTACAGCAAACTTCCCGTGACACAGTTCACAGGGCACCAGCTGAGGGTTTCCACTCTGGCTATTCTCATATGGAAATTGCTCAGCGGTAGGGCACATCAGACTTGTAGGGGACAAATATCTGTTTTCCACTGACAGAGTTTGTTCATCCAGACATGTGGTCTTATTTCTGAAGTGGCCCTGCGCGGCCTGTGCCGCTGACACGTCGCTTTCAGGGAGCCTTGCTTTCTTGAGATACTTTCTCCTTCCACAGGGGACGTCTTCTAGCCCACGGCTGCAAGGGCTCACTTGACGTCTCTCCTGATGGGAAAGCGCAGAGGGAAAGTGCGATTCTGCGCATCCGCCATCTTCCATTGGAGAACCATAATCAAGGTTGTCTCCTCTGATAGGAAGGGCTTTCCTTGGAGTGAAGGCTTTTTGCTTCTCCATTCTGCAGGTCAGAAGAGGCACGGCCTTAGAGCGGTGGTTGGCCCATGGTCCTCTGGGGCAAAGCTCGCTCTGCCTCACCTCTATTTTCCCTTCCGGCCACCTCTCTGGAGTCTTCCATCTCTCTCGGAACCATCCTCAGCTCCTCCTGAGCTCTGAAGAGCTTCGCCTGCATCATGGCCTCCTTCTGGCGAATCTCGTCCTTCATCATGGCCTCCTTTCCGGCGCATCTCATCCTGCAGGCTGGCCTCCCTCCGGCGATGCTCCTCCTTCAGCGCGGCCTCTGCCTCGGCCACTTTTCGTAGCTCCTCTTGCAACTGAGAGTGCTCCTTCCCATTGGCATGAGAAGGGCATTGCCCTGGAGGGGTCGCCACCATGGGGAGGACAGTCCTGTCCTTAGGTTTGCATACTCTTGAGCCCCTCCTGCCCGGTCTCTCGCAGGGCCTCTCATGACCATCCTGAGGCGGGGTGGGGGCAAACAAGGAATCACTCTGTGCGTCCGGGCGGTCCACAGCCCGAACCTCACCAGGGCCGGAGACTTTCCTGTTACCCATAGGCTTCAGGGGGTAAGACCGATCATACCCCACAATGTTCTTCTCGGGGCCCTGTTGGGCTTGGAAGCGATAGCTGTTTCCCATCTTCTTCTCCGCAGCGTATTTGACATATTGGAAACATTTTCTCATCTTCTGTAGAGCTGCCTCCTGCCGCCGATTGTACATGGCGATCATTTTTTTCTCCTTTTCCTGCATCAGTTTCTCTTGGAAGGTGTCCTTCAGAAGCTGTATCTTGGGAGGCGGGCAGTACGTGGAGATCAGATCCTGTTGCCTTAAGGGCGCGGGTCGATTCGAGTCTGTGTCCTTCGGGGAGGGGGACAGAGCACCAGGCTTAGGACTGGGCTCCATTGGCAAATGAGATATGAGCTTTGTTTCCCAGGTATCTGGAAAAGGCAAAAATGGCAAATAAATGATATCCTGCACAGTCTAGTATGGTCTAATAGAAAAGAATAAAAAAAAACAATTCAGGAAATACACAACTTTTTAATATTAAACCTAATGGTGTTGAATGCTGCATGCTGACTCAGTAGGAGACAGATCCTAAACATAAACATTATAATAAACATTTGTTTCCCAAATAACATTCTCAATGTTCAGAATGCTTAAAGTCATGAGCTTTTTTAAAAATGTTTAACTGAAACCTGGAAATGTGCTATTTCATTTCAAAGCTTGTATTATATCTATGATATAAATGTTTTTTTATATAAAATTAACCCATTATGCAACAGGGGTTTGAGCAAAAGTCACTGTGAATAAGGGAATTGATCAATATTAATTAGCCGTTTCACTACATTATAGATAGCTGAAGGATTATGATACAGTATATCGATTTCGCTACAAATTGACAAGCATATTTGATGACACTTACCAAACAAGTTTTAAACAGCGGAGAAATAGTTCACCACGACGATAGCAATGCAATGTTTGACTGCATCTCCCTATGTGATATATCTGTATTTGGGTATATACAGATCACGTAATTCAGGGAGCACTGTTACGTCAGGTCACCAACCATTATTACGACGCTCATATGTCATAGAGCTCCTTAGGATGTTTGTATAATCTTTATCCAAATTTTCATATGGCCGCAGTTACGGCGTTTATTTTACAGTTAATGTAACAGGGTGTCATTATATTTTTCTGTCTTTATGGTGGCAGACCACTTAAATAAATCTGAGTAGGCGGTTTCTACAAGTGGGTCAGATAAAATATTAAATATACAGTAAAAGCTCACACCTATTCATACCCTTTATGTACTGTATATCTACAATTACGTATACTACGTATACAGTTATCGTATACTATAATACGATAACTACCATTACAAAATGTCTCCCTTTTGATTTGAAGTGGTTCTTTTAAATAAGTAAATTGCAATCACTTAGCCTACATCTGAGCTCCTAATTCATCGCGACGACGGACTGAGACTCCAGTCGGATTTGTGAGAAGGGGTGTGCCTGTTTTAAAACCGATTCATACGTCTTAAACACATGGACATAGATAGCAGTCTGTGTTATATAATTTATCTTTTTATTTTATTTAAATTTAAGTATCACATACACATTTTCAAAGTAACTGTACCCCTTTTAATTATGATCCCCATCGCTCACAGCTCCGAAGGTGAGACGAGGGCTACTTCAGATGGGATTTCCAATATTTCTCTCTTAGCTTGTATACCGGTGGAAAGGAGAGGGGTCTTAAAACGTGTTGATAGTAAGATTGGGATGTATTTGCAGTCTAGATATAGTTTTTTTAATGTTCGGAGCCGCCACAGATTCATTTTCTTACGACTGCTTTTCTGGATGACAATGACAATGCAAACGATGGTGTTAAGGCGAGGCTGTGCCTTAAGGCTCCTCTGCTAACAATATTCAGCGCGTAAATCGCAAACGAGCGCCTTCCCTTACGATGAAAATGCAGAAAATAAGACCACGAGATTTAAACCTACGGCTTACAAATTTATGCGTAAACACTAAAACCGTATCTTTAGCAAAACTGGCGAGACAATGTGTTTTATCATTTAAAAAAGTACTGGAAAATAATTAAAGGTTATCACGATAAACAGAGGTTACTGATCTACTACTGTACGCTGTGACCAAAAATGAGAGTCCCCCGATCCTCGCAGCCTTCATGCTTTGGTCTTGGCCTGGCCGTTTTTTTTAAGATAATGGGGTCAAGTTAAGAAATTATGCAAGTTTCTAATCAAATCCAAGGGCGCCTCGATCTCCTAAACATCTTTAGAAGGCCGGCGGACCACACTGCACGGTCCGGGTCCGGGCCCTGACCCGGTTCTGGATAATGCCAGCTTAAAGTGAAAAATTCTACTGTACATATTATGTTTCTTATTATGGTATATATGTATAATATAGCGCGACCGCTTCACGAAGCTAGAAAGAAAGTTATCCGCCATTTTTATTTTACCTGCAATTGAATTTGCCATTAAAATCATTATTAATACCGCAGCTGCTAAATAACTTACCTAAAAGCGTTCAGATACAAAAGCACTTGAGCTGTAATGTTTGTATACTGTTGGCCCGATGACCTACTTCAAGAAGAATTGTTACATAGACCGCCAAGGACTGTCATCACACTTTACGTCATAAAGCGCTTTAAAACTTTAGACAAGTTCAACACCTCATATTTTGTACTGTTTATCATGGTAAAAGCAACTCAAAGCAATTCTAAAAATGATCGAAAGGTAAAAATACAAGCTTATACGAGCTGTCGTTTTAACATTTATAACATATATTTAAACAAAACATATATCATCTATTTTAATAAAATAGAAAAGTGTTCTTAGTCTTCACTTAAAAGCTGTTAGAAGCTGCCTTTCTGACAAGAGAGTTCTGTGAGTTCCACAGTCTCAGTGCATTAAAGTCAAAACCAGTTGCTTTTTATTTCCTGTTTTACGACAGAGCAAGGAGGGTGTCCACAGACCACTGTGCACCTGCAGACTGATATGGGGGGTAAAAAGTCTAGAAGTTAGTAAATAAGATTTTAGCACATGTTCTAAAACAAACCGGACACCTGTACAGTGATGCCAACACAGTGATCTGAGCTCCTTCTTTGAGTTAAATCCTAGCATCTGCATTTTTTACAAGTTGTTGCTATGGCAGAGCATGACCAGAGCATAACAGAAACCACCCATTTTCTAACCGCTTCATCCAATTCAGGGTCAGGGAGTCAGGGGGTCGCGGGGCACGGGGGAGCCAGAGCCTCAGAAAGTAATAAGCAGGAGATACCTGGGACTGGATGGTAGTCCAATGCAGGGAAGACACAGACACTCACCAATTATCCCAGAAGCCAATTAACCTACCAGTAGTTCTTTGAAGTGTGGGAGGAAGCCGGAGCACCCAAAGCAAACTCATGCAAACATGGGGAGAACATACAAGCACCATACAGATAGCACCCCAGGTCCAGAAGTGTACCCAGGGCCTCAGCACTGTGAGCTAGCAATGCTAAACACTGGGCTACTGTGCATGCTAATTTCTAGGCATCAGGTGATCAATCAGGTAGTGTTTCTCAGATAAAAGGACACCAGTAATTTAGTATGAGATTCAAATTGACCTCAGAACAAAATATAACTTATGTTATATAACTTATATAGAACTTACTACAGCATAACTGCCTTATTTGGCTCTTGTAGAAAATATTAACAGCATGCCTATTAAACATAAAGTATCTAGCAATCAGCAATCAAAATAAAAACATTTCCAAACATGGAAACTGCCCAGTTAATGAAGCATTTCAAAGACATTAATCTATTCAATAATTACAGTTTCAAGTAGATAACATGTGGGTCCATGTGGGTCCTAATGCCCCAGTATAGTGATGGGGACACTATACTGTAAACAGGCGCCGTCCTTCGGATGAGACGTAAAACCGAGGTCCTGACTCTCTGTGGTCATTAAAAATCCCAGGGTGCTTCTCGAAAAAGAGTAGGGTGTAACCCCGGTGTCCTGGCCAAATTTCCAATTGGCCCTTACCAATCATGGCCTCCTAATAATCCCCCTCTATGAATTGGCTACATTACTCTGCTCTCCTCCCCACTGATAGCTGATGTGTGGTGAGCGTTCTGGCGCACTATGGCTGCCGTCGCATCATCCAGGTGGATGCTGCACATTGGTGGTGGTGGAGGGGAGTCCCCATTACCTGTAAAGCGCTTTGAGCGGAGTGTCCAGAAAAGCGCTATATAAGTGTAAGCAATTATTATTATTATTATTATAACAGATTTATATTCAGATTACGAAAGTATCATAACAACGGCTGCTTGTGTAAGGAATCCATGAATACCACTGTACATGAGAATTTCACACCTATTTGTAATCAATACACAAAATCCTATTGAATTTCAGGTACTTGTTCATTCAGCATTGCTTGACTCCGCGGACTCCTTGTTGTTTCAATATTCTAGCAATAGGACTAATCGCCAATACAGTGCCGTTGTAATCTATTCCTTCTGCCAGCAGAGGACGGTATTCGCACAGCCAGTTCAGGATAAGATACGGTCCTCGCAGTTCACAGTACAACTGGCCACAGCCGTACTCGGAATATGCTCTCGATAACCTCGTTTAGTTTAAGAACGGCCGTATTTCATATCAACCCACAGATGCATTGCATAAACACTAGAATTCTGGTTGTACTTAAATTGACCTTATACGTTTTGGATTATGTTTAACCTTCTTCAATTTCTTTAACCATATTTTGAGATGATTACGTTTACAGAAGCAAATATTATTCAGTGCTTTTTCTTCACTCCTTTAATCAAACCCACATTTTTTTAAGGAGGGCCATTGTGAAACTCCCCAAAGTGAGCTGAATTAATCTTTTATTCTTCACACCTGCGAAGTCATTCCTTCATTGTGTAATATGAAGGCCTTTCATTATTCACGTATACTACAACATCTGAAAATAATCGGTCTTGAAATAGTTGAATGAAAGAAAATCCTGAATAACTCCTCCAAATGCGTGTTACACTTTCATCAGGTACACACACTTTGAATGTGATGAACTATAAAAAGTTATTTTAACCATACCCAATGGAGCTCGGGAGTGCGATTGCATACACAATCATGTTTTCAGTGTTTGGACATCAGCCGTACATCAGAACAATCATTTCACTAACACAGCTCCATGTTGAGTGACTTCCCTCCAAAAACACAAAGTCACTTTCCCTTAGCAATTATTGCATGGACTTAGATTATCTGCCTTCTGCATCAAGCCCTGTATGATATACTGTACAAAGCCAAGCTTTGGGATAGTGCTTTGTTTGGATCCTTGTCTTGATCCTTTTGGATCCCAGGCTGCTCATTTGCAAATGAGTTTTGACATTAATTATAGTGACTATAGCAATGAGGTGGCACTGTGGTTCACAGAGCTGGGGTCCTGGGTTCAATTCCTGGGGTGCAGTCTGGATGGAATTGTATGTTCTACCTTCATTTGTGTGGATTTCTTCCAGGTGCTCCAGTTTCTTCCCACAGTCCAAAGACATACAGTACTAGTAGGTTAAGGTGGAACTACAGTCCCAATTTTGCAGACACAAAAGTATTTAATTTCAGTCACAAAATAAAATCATTGACATTATAGAAAAACTTTACAAACTCAAAATTGAGCACAAAATCATGAATTTTGTGAAAGGACTGTAAGTTACGCCATGTTGTAACAAATTCGCATTCGAGTTCCACACAAATTGCGATGTGATGCAGCCCTTCCTGCTCACTAATCACTGTAATGACTAATGCAATGTGATGTAGGAGAGAAAAGGTATAGGTTATGCAGCAAACATTTCACTGCAAAAAACGTTCCATTCCAAGGTTCTTTATGCAGAGTTAACAATGTAATATTATTTATTGGCAAAAACGTAAAAAAGTTGAGAGCAATATTTCCATTGGATTAAACGAGATGTATTCACAAGCCTGCTCCTTTACAATGTCACAGGGCCACATCAGATTACAGGAAGTTTTGCTGCCTCGTTCTGAATCGCAGAACATGGTAATTCTTTAACCTTGAAATGTAGTCTATTTTGTGATGTAATGATGCAATGTCCCTTTACTGAGAGCCAGCAATCAACGGATGTGTCTGATCGTGAATGGTTTTCCCTGTTGTTTGTTGTATTACTTGGTGTTGCATTTTAAGCTGTGCATGAGGCAGGACCCGGAGGCTGCTGCTTCTGCTGGTGCTTCTGCTGGGATTGAGGAAGAGCTGAGCGCCATGTAAGGCAAAGACACTGCGTTCCACTTTATCAGGTGCCTGGAGTGTAAGAGCTGCAGATAATATTGAGTCACATTAATCCCAACATATTTCAAATATTATGAAAATTAAATAAATTAAATCAAATAACTTTCATTAAAAAAATCAATCACTCTTTACCTTGCTTTTTCAGTTGTTTTTAAGGAAAATTGATGCCGAGAATGTGTGAATACTACTTTTTGATGGTTCCAAGACCAATGTGACCTGTTCTATTGCCTGCCAATTGTACGTTCCAGGTTGAAAAATTATTTTTAGGAGGTCAAGGTGTATGAATGATAAGAGAAAAACTGAAATAACCACAGCTACGCAAACACCAGTCCACCAAAAAAAAATCATTTAATTAAAATAAGGTAACATTTTTTTTTCATCATCATACGGATGAACTGTGCTAAATGTGTTTCTAAAAAGAAAAAGCAGGACGTGAGTCGTGAGCCAAGATCATGACTCTTTTGCTCTTCTTCACATCAGTTTTCATCTGCGAGGAGGAGGAGGAGGGCGGCTCCTGATGTGCTGACACTTGGGGATGTGCCTCTGTGCCGGCCTGGGGGCAAAGCGCCGGCCGCAGTGAGGGCAGGGCACGTAGTCGGGGTTTGGATTCACGGGGGGCTGGGGCAGGTTCACAACTTTCCCTCCTTGCGTGATCACCTGCTGCACCTCCCTGGCCTGTTTGATGCTCCGAATGAAATCCTCGTGCTTCTGCCTCCAGTTGTTCTTTCTCAGCTGGGAACAGGAAATGAAACCAATAAAACAGCTTCCAGAAAAAGTCCAGACTAGCACTGCGTACACAGTCTGGTCGCAAACCATTCACAAGGCAAGAAAATATCAATACAGTAATAACTTAGCTTTCTGGGGCTACCTTTCAGGTCATTGGGTAGAGAGTACAATTTACGTAGTTATGGTTTTGTTTCCTGTGAGTGCTATTTGCTTGATATGTAGATTTTTACAACAGAATTCAGAAGTCACTAAGACACATTTATTCTGTCTGGCAAATGTGCCTTTGCGGCAGTATTTCAGAAGAGTACTTCATAAAACAATTATTTATTGTCTACATTGATTTATAAGCTGAGTCTGACTCTAGGAGAAAAAAAGGGAAGCTTGGAAAGAGTTTAAGGATAGCCCTTACCACGATTGGCGGTTTAACCTTCTTCTTATGGATGTATGTCTCCAGTTCTGTTCCCTTGGCCCTGTGCTTGAAAGAGTCAAAAACCTTCCTCTTTGAATTCTGAAGTATTTGCAGATCTTGCTGTGTTTCTCCAGCCTCTCTACAGCAAACTTCCTGTGACACAGTTCACAGGGCACCAGCTGAGGGTTTCCACTCTGGCTATTCTCATATGGAAATTGCTCAGCGGTAGGGCACATCAGACTTGTAGGGGACAAATATCTGTTTTCCACTGACAGAGTTTGTTCATCCAGACATGTGGTGTTATTTCTGAAGTGGCCCTGCGCGGCCTGTGCCGCTGACACGTCGCTTTCAGGGAGCCTTGCTTTCTTGAGATACTTTCTCCTTCCACAGGGGACGTCTTCTAGCCCACGGCTGCAAGGGCTCACTTGACGTCTCTCCTGATGGGAAAGCGCAGAGGGAAAGTGCGATTCTGCGCATCCGCCATCTTCCATTGGAGAACCATAATCAAGGTTGTCTCCTCTGATAGGAAGGGCTTTCCTTGGAGTGAAGGCTTTTTGCTTCTCCATTCTGCAGGTCAGAAGAGGCACGGCCTTAGAGCGGTGGTTGGCCCATGGTCCTCTGGGGCAAGGCTCGCTCTGCCTCGCCTCTATTTTCCCTTCCGGCCACCTCTCTGGAGTCTTCCATCTCTCTCGGAACCATCCTCAGCTCCTCCTGAGCTCTGAAGAGCTTCGCCTGCATCATGGCCTCCTTCTGGCGAATCTCGTCCTTCATCATGGCCTCCTTCCGGCGCATCTCATCCTGCAGGCTGGCCTCCCTCCGGCGATGCTCCTCCTTCAGCGCGGCCTCTGCCTCGGCCACTTTTCGTAGCTCCTCTTGCAACTGAAAGTGCCCCATCCCATTGTCATGAGAAGGGCATTGCCCTGGAGGGGTCGCCACCATGGGGAGGACAGTCCTGTCCTTAGGTTTGCGTACTCTTGAGCCCCTCCTGCCCGGCCTCTCGCAGGGCCTCTCATGACCATCCTGAGGCGGGGTGGGGGCAAACAAGGAATCACTCTGTGCGTCCGGGCGGTCCACAGCCCGAACCTCACCAGGGCCGGAGACTTTCCTGTTACCCATAGGCTTCAGGGGGTAAGACCGATCATACCCCACAATGTTCTTCTCGGGGCCCTGTTGGGCTTGGAAGCGATAGCTGTTCCCCATCTTCTTCTCCGCAGCGTATTTGACATATTGGAAACATTTTCTCATCTTCTGTAGAGCTGCCTCCTGCCGCCGATTGTACATGGCGATCATTTTTTTCTCCTTTTCCTGCATCAGTTTCTCTTGGAAGGTGTCCTTCAGAAGCTGTATCTTGGGAGGCGGCCAGTACGTGGAGATCAGATCCTGTTGCCTTAAGGGCGCGGGTCGATTCGAGTCTGTGTCCTTCGGGGAGGGGGACAGAGCACCAGGTTTAGGACTGGGCTCCATTGGCAAATGAGATATGAGCTTTGTTTCCCAGGTATCTGGAAAAGGCAAAAATGGCAAATAAATGATATCCTGCACAGTCTAGTATGGTCTAATAGAAAAGAATAAAAAAAAACAATTCAGGAAATACACAACTTTTTAATATTAAACCTAATGGTGTTGAATGCTGCATGCTGACTCAGTAGGAGACAGATCCTAAACATAAACATTATAATAAACATTTGTTTCCCAAATAACATTCTCAATGTTCAGAATGCTTAAAGTCATGAGCTTTTTTAAAAATGTTTAACTGAAACCTGGAAATGTGCTATTTCATTTCAAAGCTTGTATTATATCTATGATATAAATGTTTTTTTATATAAAATTAACCCATTATGCAACAGGGGTTTGAGCAAAAGTCACTGTGAATAAGGGAATTTATCAATATTAATTAGCCGTTTCACTACATTATAGATAGCTGAAGGATTATGATACAGTATATCGATTTCGCTACAAATTGACAAGCATATTTGATGACACTTACCAAACAAGTTTTAAACAGCGGAGAAATAGTTCACCACGACGATAGCAATGCAATGTTTGACTGCATCTCCCTATGTGATATATCTGTATTTGGGTATATACAGATCACGTAATTCAGGGAGCACTGTTACGTCAGGTCACCAACCATTATTACGACGCTCATATGTCATAGAGCTCCTTAGGATGTTTGTATAATCTTTATCCAAATTTTCATATGGCCGCAGTTACGGCGTTTATTTTACAGTTAATGTAACAGGGTGTCATTATATTTTTCTGTCTTTATGGTGGCAGACCACTTAAATAAATCTGAGTAGGCGGTTTCTACAAGTGGGTCAGATAAAATATTAAATATACAGTAAAAGCTCACACCTATTCATACCCTTTATGTACTGTATATCTACAATTACGTATACTACGTATACAGTTATCGTATACTATAATACGATAACTACCATTACAAAATGTCTCCCTTTTGATTTGAAGTGGTTCTTTTAAATAAGTAAATTGCAATCACTTAGCCTACATCTGAGCTCCTAATTCATCGCGACGACGGACTGAGACTCCAGTCGGATTTGTGAGAAGGGGTGTGCCTGTTTTAAAACCGATTCATACGTCTTAAACACATGGACATAGATAGCAGTCTGTGTTATATAATTTATCTTTTTATTTTATTTAAATTTAAGTATCACATACACATTTTCAAAGTAACTGTACCCCTTTTAATTATGATCCCCATCGCTCACAGCTCCGAAGGTGAGACGAGGGCTACTTCAGATGGGATTTCCAATATTTCTCTCTTAGCTTGTATACCGGTGGAAAGGAGAGGGGTCTTAAAACGTGTTGATAGTAAGATTGGGATGTATTTGCAGTCTAGATATAGTTTTTTTAATGTTCGGAGCCGCCACAGATTCATTTTCTTACGACTGCTTTTCTGGATGACAATGACAATGCAAACGATGGTGTTAAGGCGAGGCTGTGCCTTAAGGCTCCTCTGCTTACAATGTTCAGCGCGTAAATCGCAAACGAGCGCCTTCCCTTACGATGAAAATGCAGAAAATAAGACCACGAGATTTAAACCTACGGCTTACAAATTTATGCGTAAACACTAAAACCGTATCTTTAGCAAAACTGGCGAGACAATGTGTTTTATCATTTAAAAAAGTACTGGAAAATAATTAAAGGTTATCACGATAAACAGAGGTTACTGATCTACTACTGTACGCTGTGACCAAAAATGAGAGTCCCCCGATCCTCGCAGCCTTCATGCTTTGGTCTGGGCCTGGCCGTTTTTTTTTTAGGATAATGGGGTCAAGTTAAGAAATTATGCAAGTTTCTAATCAAATCCAAGGGCGCCCCGATCTCCTAAACATCTTTAGAAGGCCGACGGACCACACTGCACGGTCCGGGTCCGGGCCCTGACCCGGTTCTGGATAATGCCAGCTTAAAGTGAAAAATTCTACTGTACATATTATGTTTCTTATTATGGTATATATGTATAATACAGCGCGACCGCTTCACGAAGCTAGAAAGAAAGTTATCCGCCTTTTTTATTTTACCTGCAATTGAATTTGCCATTAAAATCATTATTAATACCGCAGCTGCTAAATAACTTACCTAAAAGCGTTCAGATACAAAAGCACTTGAGCTGTAATGTTTGTATACTGTTGGCCCGATGACCTACTTCAAGAAGAATTGTTACATAGACCGCCAAGGACTGTCATCACACTTTACGTCATAAAGCGCTTTAAAACTTTAGACAAGTTCAACACCTCATATTTTGTACTGTTTATCATGGTAAAAGCAACTCAAAGCAATTATAAAAATGATCGAAAGGTAAAAATACAAGCTTATACGAGCTGTCGTTTTAACATTTATAACATATATTTAAACAAAACATATATCATCTATTTTAATAAAATAGAAAAGTGTTCTTAGTCTTCACTTAAAAGCTGTTAGAAGCTGCCTTTCTGACAAGAGAGTTCTGTGAGTTCCACAGTCTCAGTGCATTAAAGTCAAAACCAGTTGCTTTTTATTTCCTCTTTTACGACAGAGCAAGGAGGGTGTCCACAGACCACCGTGCACCTGCAGACTGATATGGGGGGTAAAAAGTCTAGAAGTTAGTAAATAAGATTTTAGCACATGTTCTAAAACAAACCGGACACCTGTACAGTGATGCCAACACAGTGCTCTGAGCTCCTTCTTTGAGTTAAATCCTAGCATCTGCATTTTTTACAAGTTGTTGCTATGGCAGAGCATGACCAGAGCATAACAGAAACCACCCATTTTCTAACCGCTTCATCCAATTCAGGGTCAGGGGGTCAGGGGGTCGCGGGGCACGGGGGAGCCAGAGCCTCAGAAAGTAATAAGCAGGAGATACCTGGGACTGGATGGTAGTCCAATGCAGGGAAGACACAGACACTCACCAATTATCCCAGAAACCAATTAACCTACCAGTAGTTCTTTGAACTGTGGGAGGAAGCCGGAGCACCCAAAGCAAACTCATGCAAACATGGGGAGAACATACAAGCTCCATACAGATAGCACCCCAGGTCCAGAAGTGTACCCAGGGCCTCAGCACTGTGAGCTAGCAATGCTAAACGCTGGGCTACTGTGCATGCAAATTTCTAGGCATCAGGTGATCAATCAGGTAGTGTTTCTCAGATAAAAGGACACCAGTAATTTAGTATGAGATTCAAATTGACCTCAGAACAAAATATAACTTATGTTATATAACTTATATAGAACTTACTACAGCATAACTGTCTTATTTGGCTCTTGTAGAAAATATTAACAGCATGCCTATTAAACATACAGTATCTAGCAATCAGCAATCAAAATAAAAACATTTCCAACCATGGAAACTGCCCAGTTAATGAAGCATTTCAAAGACATTAATCTATTCAATAATTACAGTTTTAAGTAGATAACAGATTTATATTCAGATTACGAAAGCATCATAACAACTGCTGCTTGTGTAAGGAATCCATGAATACCACTGTACATGAGAATTCCACACCTATTTGTAATCAATACACAAAATCCTATTGAATTTCAGGTACTTGTTTATTCAGCATTGCTTGACTCCGCGGACTCCTTGTTGTTTCAATATTCTAGCAATAGGACTAATCGCCAATACAGTGCCGTTGTAATCTATTCCTTCTGCCAGCAGAGGACGGTATTCGCACAGCCAGTTCAGGATAAGATACGGTCCTCGCAGTTCACAGTACAACTGGCCAAAGCCGTATTCGGAATATGCTCTCGATAACCTCGTTTAGTTTAAGTACGGCCATATTTCATATCAACCCACAGATGCATTGCATAAACACTAGAATTCTGGTTGTACTTAAATTGACCTTATACGTTTTGGATTATGTTTAACCTTCTTCAATTTCTTCAACCATATTTTGAGATGATTACGTTTACAGAAGCAAATATTATTCAGTGCTTTTTCTTCACTCCTTTAATCAAACCCACATTTCTATAAGGAGGGCCATTGTGAAACTCCCCAAAGTGAGCTGAATTAATCTTTTATTCTTCACACCTGCGAAGTCATTCCTACATTGTGTAATATGAAGGCCTTTCATTATTCACGTATACTACAACATCTGAAAATAATGGGTCTTGAAATAGTTGAATGAAAGAAAATCCTGAATAACTCCTCCAAATGCGTGTTACACTTTCATCAAGTACACACACTTTGAATGTGATGAACTATAAAAAGTTATTTTAACCATACCCAATGGAGCTCAGGAGTGTGATTGCATACACAATCATGTTTTCAGTGTTTGGACATCAGCCGTACATCAGAACAATCATTTCACTAACACAGCTCCATGTTGAGTGACTTCCCTCCAAGAACACAAAGTCACTTTCCCTTAGCAATTATTGCATGGACTTTGATTATCTGCCTTCTGCATCAAGCCCTGTATTATATACGGTACAAAGCCAAGCTTTGGGATAGTGCTTTGTTTGGATCCTTGTCTTGATCCTTTTGGATCCCAGGCTGCTCATTTGCAAATGAGTTTTGACATTAATTATAGTGACTATAGCAATGAGCTGGCACTGTGGTTCACAGAGCTGGGGTCCTGGGTTCAATCCCTGGGGTGCAGTCTGGATGGAATTGTATGTTCTCCCTTCATTTGTGTGGATTTCTTCCAGGTGCTCCAGTTTCTTCCCACAGTCCAAAGACATACAGTACTAGTAGGTTAAGGTGGAACTACAGTCCCAATTTTGCAGACACAAAATTATTTAATTTCAGTCACAAAATAAAATCATTGACATTATAGAAAAACTTTACAAACTCAAAATTGAGCACAAAATCATGAATTTTGTGAAAGGACTGTAAGTTACGCCATGTTGTAACAAATTCGCATTCAAGTTCCACACAAATTGCGATGTGATGCAGCCCTTCCTGCTCACTAATCACTGTAATGACTAATGCAATGTGATGTAGGAGAGAAAGGGTATAGGTTATGCAGCAAACATTTCACTGCAAAAAACGTTCCATTCCAAGGTTCTTTATGCAGAGTTAACAATGTAGTATTATTTATTGGCAAAAACGTAAAAAAGTTGAGAGCAATATTTCCATTGGATTAAACGAGATGTATTCACAAGCCTGCTCCTTTACAATGTCACAGGGCCACAACAGATTATAGGAAGTTTTGCTGCCTCGTTCTGAATCGCAGAACATGGTAATTCTTTAACCTTGAAATGTAGTCTATTTTGTGATGTAATGATGCAATGTCCCTTTACTGAGAGCCAGCAATCAACGGATGTGTCTGATCGTGAATGGTTTTCCCTGTTGTTTGTTGTATTACTTGGTGTTGCATTTTAAGCTGTGCATGAGGCAGGACCCGGAGGCTGCTGCTTCTGCTGGTGCTTCTGCTGGGATTGAGGAAGAGCTGAGCGCCATGTAAGGCAAAGACACTGCGTTCCACTTTATCAGGTGCCTGGAGTGTAAGAGCTGCAGATAATATTGAGTCACATTAATCCCAACATATTTCAAATATTATGAAAATTAAATAAATTAAATCAAATAACTTTCATTAAAAAAATCAATCACTCTTTACCTTGCTTTTTCAGTTGTTTTTAAGGAAAATTGATGCCGAGAATGTGTGAATACTGCTTTTTGATGGTTCCAAGACCAATGTGACCTGTTCTATTGCCTGCTAATTGTACGTTCCAGGTTGAAAAATTATTTTTTTAGGAGGTCAAGGTGTATGAATGATAAGAGAAAAACTGAAATAACCACAGCTACGCAAACACCAGTCCACCAAAAAAAAATCATTTAATTAAAATAAGGTAACATTTTTTTTTCATCATCATACGGATGAACTGTGCTAAATGTGTTTCTAAAAAGAAAAAGCAGGACGTGAGTCGTGAGCCAAGATCATGACTCTTTTGCTCTTCTTCACATCAGTTTTCATCTGCGAGGAGGAGGAGGGCGGCTCCTGATGTGCTGACACTTGGGGAAGTGCCTCTGTGCCGGCCTGGGGGCAAAGCGCCGGCCGCAGTGAGGGCAGGGCACGTAGTCGGGGTTTGGATTCGCGGGGGGCTGGGGCAGGTTCACAACTTTCCCTCCTTGCGTGATCACCTGCTGCACCTCCCTGGCCTGTTTGATGCTCCGAATGAAATCCTCGTGCTTCTGCCTCCAGTTGTTCTTTCTCAGCTGGGAACAGGAAATGAAACCAATAAAACAGCTTCCAGAAAAAGTCCAGACTAGCACTGCGTACACAGTCTGGTCGCAAACCATTCACAAGGCAAGAAAATATCAATACAGTAATAACGTAGCTTTCTGGGGCTACCTTTCAGGTCATTGGGTAGAGAGTACAATTTACGTAGTTATGGTTTTGTTTCCTGTGAGTGCTATTTGCTTGATATGTAGATTTTTACAACAGAATTCAGAAGTCACTAAGACACATTTATTCTGTCTGGCAAATGTGCCTTTGCGGCAGTTTTTCAGAAGAGTACTTCATAAAACACTTATTTATTGTTTACATTGATTTATAAGCTGAGTCTGACTCTAGGAGAAAAAAAGGGAAGCTTGGAAAGAGTTTAAGGATAGCCCTTACCACGATTGGCGGTTTAACCTTCTTCTTATGGATGTATGTCTCCAGTTCTGTTCCCTTGGCCCTGTGCTTGAAAGAGTCAAAAACCTTCCTCTTTGAATTCTGAAGCTTCTTGCAGATCTTGCTGTGTTTCTCCAGCCTCTCTACAGCAAACTTCCCATGACACAGTTCACAGGGCACCAGCTGAGGGTTTCCACTCTGGCTATTCTCATATGGAAATTGCTCAGCGGTAGGGCACATCAGACTTGTAGGGGACAAATATCTGTTTTCCACTGACAGAGTTTGTTCATCCAGACATGTGGTGTTATTTCTGAAGTGGCCCTGCGCGGCCTGTGCCGCTGACACGTCGCTTTCAGGGAGCCTTGCTTTCTTGAGATACTTTCTCCTTCCACAGGGGACGTCTTCTAGCCCACGGCTGCAAGGGCTCACTTGACGTCTCTCCTGATGGGAAAGCGCAGAGGGAAAGTGCGATTCTGCGCATCCGCCATCTTCCATTGGAGAACCATAATCAAGGTTGTCTCCTCTGATAGGAAGGGCTTTCCTTGGAGTGAAGGCTTTTTGCTTCTCCATTCTGCAGGTCAGAAGAGGCACGGCCTTAGAGCGGTGGTTGGCCCATGGTCCTCTGGGGCAAAGCTCGCTCTGCCTCGCCTCTATTTTCCCTTCCGGCCACCTCTCTGGAGTCTTCCATCTCTCTCGGAACCATCCTCAGCTCCTCCTGAGCTCTGAAGAGCTTCGCCTGCATCATGGCCTCCTTCTGGCGAATCTCGTCCTTCATCATGGCCTCCTTCCGGCGCATCTCATCCTGCAGGCTGGCCTCCCTCCGGCGATGCTCCTCCTTCAGCGCGGCCTCTGCCTCGGCCACTTTTCGTAGCTCCTCTTGCAACTGAGAGTGCTCCTTCCCATTGGCATGAGAAGGGCATTGCCCTGGAGGGGTCGCCACCATGGGGAGGACAGTCCTGTCCTTAGGTTTGCGTACTCTTGAGCCCCTCCTGCCCGGCCTCTCGCAGGGCCTCTCATGACCATCCTGAGGCGGGGTGGGGGCAAACAAGGAATCACTCTGTGCGTCCGGGCGGTCCACAGCCCGAACCTCACCAGGGCCGGAGACTTTCCTGTTACCCATAGGCTTCAGGGGGTAAGACCGATCATACCCCACAATGTTCTTCTCGGGGCCCTGTTGGGCTTGGAAGCGATAGCTGTTCCCCATCTTCTTCTCCGCAGCGAATTTGACATATTGGAAACATTTTCTCATCTTCTGTAGAGCTGCCTCCTGCCACCGATTGTACATGGCGATCATTTTTTTCTCCTTTTCCTGCATCAGTTTCTCTTGGAAGGTGGCCTTCAGAAGCTGTATCTTGGGAGGCGGGCAGTACGTGGAAATCAGATCCTGTTGCCTTAAGGGCGTGGGTCGATTCGAGTCTGTGTCCTTCGGGGAGGGGGACAGAGCACCAGGCTTAGGACTGGGCTCCATTGGCAAATGAGATATGAGCTTTGTTTCCCAGGTATCTGGAAAAGGCAAAAATGGCAAATAAATGATATCCTGCACAGTCTAGTATGGTCTAATAGAAAAGAATAAAAAAAAAACAATTCAGGAAATAAACAACTTTTTAATATTAAACCTAATGGTGTTGAATGCTGCATGCTGACTCAGTAGGAGACAGATCCTAAACATAAACATTATAATAAACATTTGTTTCCCAAATAACATTCTCAATGTTCAGAATGCTTAAAGTCATGAGCTTTTTTAAAAATGTTTAACTGAAACCTGGAAATGTGCTATTTCATTTCAAAGCTTGTATTATATCTATGATATAAATGTTTTTTTATATAAAATTAACCCATTATGCAACAGGGGTTTGAGCAAAAGTCACTGTGAATAAGGGAATTTATCAATATTAATTAGCCGTTTCACTACATTATAGATAGCTGAAGGATTATGATACAGTATATCGATTTCGCTACAAATTGACAAGCATATTTGATGACACTTACCAAACAAGTTTTAAACAGCGGAGAAATAGTTCACCACGACGATAGCAATGCAATGTTTGACTGCATCTCCCTATGTGATATATCTGTATTTGGGTATATACAGATCACGTAATTCAGGGAGCACTGTTACGTCAGGTCACCAACCATTATTACGACGCTCATATGTCATAGAGCTCCTTAGGATGTTTGTATAATCTTTATCCAAATTTTCATATGGCCGCAGTTACGGCGTTTATTTTACAGTTAATGTAACAGGGTGTCATTATATTTTTCTGTCTTTATGGTGGCAGACCACTTAAATAAATCTGAGTAGGCGGTTTCTACAAGTGGGTCAGATAAAATATTAAATATACAGTAAAAGCTCACACCTATTCATACCCTTTATGTACTGTATATCTACAATTACGTATACTACGTATACAGTTATCGTATACTATCGTTATCGTTAGTTATCGTTATAATACGATAATGGTAATACGATAACTACCATTACAAAATGTCTCCCTTTTGATTTGAAGTGGTTCTTTTAAATAAGTAAATTGCAATCACTTAGCCTACATCTGAGCTCCTAATTCATCGCGACGACGGACTGAGACTCCAGTCGGATTTGTGAGAAGGGGTGTGCCTGTTTTAAAACCGATTCATACGTCTTAAACACATGGACATAGATAGCAGTCTGTGTTATATAATTTATCTTTTTATTTTATTTAAATTTAAGTATCACATACACATTTTCAAAGTAACTGTACCCCTTTTAATTATGATCCCCATCGCTCACAGCTCCGAAGGTGAGACGAGGGCTACTTCAGATGGGATTTCCAATATTTCTCTCTTAGCTTGTATACCGGTGGAAAGGAGAGGGGTCTTAAAACGTGTTGATAGTAAGATTGGGATGTATTTGCAGTCTAGATATAGTTTTTTTAATGTTCGGAGCCGCCACAGATTCATTTTCTTACGACTGCTTTTCTGGATGACAATGACAATGCAAACGATGGTGTTAAGGCGAGGCTGTGCCTTAAGGCTCCTCTGCTTACAATATTCAGCGCGTAAATCGCAAACGAGCGCCTTCCCTTACGATGAAAATGCAGAAAATAAGACCACGAGATTTAAACCTACGGCTTACAAATTTATGCGTAAACACTAAAACCGTATCTTTAGCAAAACTGGCGAGACAATGTGTTTTATCATTTAAAAAAGTACTGGAAAATAATTAAAGGTTATCACGATAAACAGAGGTTACTGATCTACTACTGTACGCTGTGACCAAAAATGAGAGTCCCCCGATCCTCGCAGCCTTCATGCTTTGGTCTTGGCCTGGCCGTTTTTTTTAAGATAATGGGGTCAAGTTAAGAAATTATGCAAGTTTCTAATCAAATCCAAGGGCGCCTCGATCTCCTAAACATCTTTAGAAGGCCGGCGGACCACACTGCACGGTCCGGGTCCGGGCCCTGACCCGGTTCTGGATAATGCCAGCTTAAAGTGAAAAATTCTACTGTACATATTATGTTTCTTATTATGGTATATATGTATAATATAGCGCGACCGCTTCACGAAGCTAGAAAGAAAGTTATCCGCCATTTTTATTTTACCTGCAATTGAATTTGCCATTAAAATCATTATTAATACCGCAGCTGCTAAATAACTTACCTAAAAGCGTTCAGATACAAAAGCACTTGAGCTGTAATGTTTGTATACTGTTGGCCCGATGACCTGCTTCAAGAAGAATTGTTACATAGACCGCCAAGGACTGTCATCACACTTTACGTCATAAAGCGCTTTAAAACTTTAGACAAGTTCAACACCTCATATTTTGTACTGTTTATCATGGTAAAAGCAACTCAAAGCAATTCTAAAAATGACCGAAAGGTAAAAATACAAGCTTATACGAGCTGTCGTTTTAACATTTATAACATATATTTAAACAAAACATATATAATCTATTTTAATAAAATAGAAAAGTGTTCTTAGTCTTCACTTAAAAGCTGTTAGAAGCTGCCTTTCTGACAAGAGATTTCTGTGAGTTCCACAGTCTCAGTGCATTAAAGTCAAAACCAGTTGCTTTTTATTTCCTCTTTTACGACAGAGCAAGGAGGGTGTCCACAGACCACTGTGCACCTGCAGACTGATATGGGGGGTAAAAAGTCTAGAAGTTAGTAAATAAGATTTTAGCACATGTTCTAAAACAAACCGGACACCTGTACAGTGATGCCAACACAGTGCTCTGAGCTCCTTCTTTGAGTTAAATCCTAGCATCTGCATTTTTTACAAGTTGTTGCTATGGCAGAGCATGACCAGAGCATAACAGAAACCACCCATTTTCTAACCGCTTCATCCAATTCAGGGTCAGGGGGTCAGGGGGTCGCGGGGCACGGGGGAGCCAGAGCCTCAGAAAGTAATAAGCAGGAGATACCTGGGACTGGATGGTAGTCCAATGCAGGGAAGACACAGACACTCACCAATTATCCCAGAAGCCAATTAACCTACCAGTAGTTCTTTGAACTGTGGGAGGAAGCCGGAGCACCCAAAGCAAACTCATGCAAACATGGGGAGAACATACAAGCTCCATACAGATAGCACCCCAGGTCCAGAAGTGTACCCAGGGCCTCAGCACTGTGAGCTAGCAATGCTAAACGCTGGGCTACTGTGCATGCTAATTTCTAGGCATCAGGTGATCAATCAGGTAGTGTTTCTCAGATAAAAGGACACCAGTAATTTAGTATGAGATTCAAATTGACCTCAGAACAAAATATAACTTATGTTATATAACTTATATAG